>NC_084478.1:177997665-178301417 GCF_027409185.1 Cynocephalus volans
TCCCAGCGAAGGGAAGAAAGGATTCATGAAGCCACTGTAGTGGGGCTGAGGTTGGCAGGTAAGTGTGCTGTTGCCAGGCAGACGTCAGAGGTGGTGTGTATGATAAGAGATAAAGATTTGGGGGGATGTTGGGATAGGGTGAATGCATTTTGCACATGGAATGGGTATAAATTGGGGGGACAAAGGGAAGACGGTAGTCAGCTAAATAGTGGCTCCCAAAATATTTGTCCACCTGGAGCCTTAGAACGTGACCTTATTTAGAATAAGGCAGAGGGACACAAGACATCCTGGTGCATTCTGGCAAGAGCAGGGAGTGAGTCGGGGCTGGAATGAGGGCTTGGAGGAGGTGGGGGTGAGGGGCTGAGAGCTGAGCAGGAGCTGGATCACTCAAAGTCATACGGCCTGGACTTTGTCCTCGAGGCTGCAAGGGGCCATTGAACGGCATTGGGAGGAGTAGCTGAGGCCTCTGTTAGGGGCCTTGATGTGGAACGTGGCCAGGAGTTGTAGGCCTGGGAGCAGGCGACAGTGAGGAGGGGGCTGGTGCAGCCGTCCAGGCGAGAGTGGACAGGGCCTGGACAGGGACCGCGGGGAAGCATGAGCAAGCTCTTTAGTGGTGGCGAGGGTGCCCGCCGAGTTTGGGGTGTGGAGGGAAGACGGTGAGCTCACTTTTGGACACATTGCATCTGAAGTGCTGTGGGGCATCCAGGTGGCAGTGGCCAGCTGGCAGTTGGAGCTATGGGCAAAGCAACAGGAGACACTGATGTCACAGTTGTCACAGGAGAGGAGCTGAGGTCATTCAGTCGGGACATGGTAGAGGGAGATGAGAAGAGGACGCAGAGCCTGGGAAAGAGACTTAAGACAAATGGCTAGAGTGGTGGAAGGAAAAGCAGGAGTGTGGGAAGTGGTGCAAGGTAGGGAAGGGGAGTGTTCCAGAGGGAGGCTGTGCTCATCCATCTTCTGTTCTTATAACAGAATGCCTGAAACTGGGTAATGCAGAAGGAAAAGAGGTTTATTTCTTAGTGTTGGAGGCTGGGAAGTCCACAGTCCAGGGGGCACATCTGGTGAGGGCCTTCTATGTGGGAACTCTCCCCAGGGTCCCGTGGCGACCAGGGTGCCACCTGGTGAGAATGGGCTGAGCAGGAGAGAGCCGACCTGCTCACTCTTTGTTCTTATAAAGCCATTGGAGCCACGCCCATTTCTCCATAAACGACCCATCCATTCACGAGGGCACAGTCCTCACAATCTAATCACCTCTTAAAGGCCCCACCTTTCAATTACCATAGTTGGATTCCCCACCCTCTTAGCACTGTTACAGGGGGGTCGAGGTTCCAATACGTGAACTTTTGGGGGACACATTTGACCCACGGCAGAGGGAGCAGGCTACTGTGGCTGAGGCTTGAGTAAGAGCAAGACTGAAAAGGGCCCGTCACCCTTAGCTGTGGCGCTCTGACAGGAGGCTCTGGTGGAGCTCGGGCCCTCCAGGCTGCACATGCAGACAACTCCTTCCATGAGTGCGGTGGGGAAGGCAGAGCACGGGGACAGGAACCAACACAGGGAGGCGTGCTGAGAGGACGCGGGTCAGCCCTCCCGGCTCCCTGGCCCTCCTGCCCACACCAGTCACAGTCATAGACCATCTTGCGGCTGGGGGCTGGTGTGGGGGAGGACAGCCGTGAGCCCAGAGCCAAAGCCTGAGGAGTGGCCCCAGCAGCCAGGGGTCAGTAGCAGGAAGAGCCTCGAAGGCCCTGGAGTTTGACAAGAGGGTGGATGAGTCACGTCTGGAAGCCACCATCTTGGGAAGCAAGACAATGTCAACAGCACCCACAGGCCAGAGCTCAGGAGAAAGCCAGGCCAAGGCACTCTCTACTCAGGAGGCAGAAGGACTGTGAGATGCTCAGGAGCTATTTAGAGAGCCAATTAGGGAGGTCAGGAGGGACAGGACTTGGGCAGACTCAAGGCTGGTGGCCGGAGGACGGGGCCAGCAGTGTGGATGGACAGGGAGGACATGGCGACGGGAGTCATGGTGGAGGGGCAGCCTTGGCTAAGAAGGAGAGGATATTCTGGGCGTCACAAGCCCCCCTTTCCTGAAAGCGACCCCTGGATCCTTTCTCTCCCCCACAGCCTACAGAAGCTTCCCAGGCGGACCACCGGTAGAGGGACTATTGCTGAGACGCCGAGCACATGCATTCCAGGACACGGTGAGTTTGAGAAGCCTGGAGATCAGCCAAGGAAAGCCACCCAGGGGGCACTGGGTGCAGGAGCCTTGAGGTGGAGACCTGGGGCCGTGGGTCAGCACACGGCCATGGGTCGATGACGTGGGCAGAGAGGGGCCCGCATGTGGCAAGGCGGGGCCTGCTCTAGGGCCTCACTGGGTAACAGTGACATCAGCAAGATGGCCCCAATGCTCATCCCTCCCACGAAACAACAACAACGAGTGAGCAACTACAGCTCCACAGAAACAGGGCACTGGTGGGCTGAAGACCTCTAGCCTCTGTTCCTCCAGGTCTGTGCGCAAAATAAGAAGTGACAAAGGACAGGGAGTACCCACCCAAGCTATGAGGACACGAAAGAACCTCGGGAGTTTCTGGCCTCCTCCTGGGAACCGGGCCCTCTGCTCTCTGTCGGGCCCCTGGAGGGAGGGCTGGGTGGGCACAGAGAGGCACCTGCCAGTGGCCCACGTGGGCCTCCACCTGCGGGCTCGTGCGTGTGCAGGGAGGGCTCCCACAGCCAGCCAGGACGTGGGGACAGGAGAGCAGAGGACACGGCAACAGCCCTGTCAAGCCACTGCAGGCTGGCCCGGCACTGGGCTGGGCCCAGACCCATCCTCGGATGTCGGGGGCAAAGCCATAGTGCTGAGCCCTCTGCGACACCTTGCTCTGGCAGGGCGCACCGCTGGAGAGGGTAGCAAAAAGCCGTGGTTCTACGGCTCCTGCTTGGGTCCCTCTAGCGACCGGGCCCTCACTGCTCCAGCGGCCCACCCCGGGTTGGTTGCTCTGATGATCGGGAAGTCTTCCTAGGCTGATTGCCTTGGGGATCCCATCCTCAACGCCCCCCCTTTTCCCTCTGGGGCTTTGAAGAACAGGCAGCAAGAACAGCAGCTCAGGCCTTAGGGGCTATGAGGAGGCCATGGTCCCCGTGGCTCTGGCCAACTCTCCAACTATGTGTCCCAAGAGATGAGACTTGCAAGTTGACAAACTGGACCCTGTTTTGCCCTCATGGTCTCCCATCCCATGTCAGCCACAGCAGCTCTCCCTGGAGCTTGGGGTGCATTAAAGAGATGCTTCCACCGCTAGGAGAACAAGTCTCAGGCCACTGCTCCAAGTGGTGACAGCAGCGTAGCCAGCACTAACTCCCAGAGTCCCAAGCGCACCCCCCGTTTCTCTCTGTGATGATGAGATGGCACTGGGCATGCAGTGGTGGTGGTGGAAGGGAAACAGCTCTGAAGATGGTTACCCCGTTGTCCACAGACAGCACAGTAAGGGGCTGGAAGAGGCTCAGTGACCCATCGCAGCCCCCATTGGGAGGGCCAGTGTCAAGGCCAGGCTGTGTGCCCGATCCTGAGCAGGAGGCCTTGGCTGTCCCCTTCCCCACCCGTGGCGTCTCTTGGACAGGGGCTCACTGGCCCTCGACACCATGTGGAAGCGAGTGGTCCCTGGCCTTCCCCTCCACTCCTGCCTTCTCTCTGCCCAGGGCTGGCCCCGAGGGGCGGACAGGTCACGTGGTGCTGGTGTCTGCGCTGCTCTCCTGGCTGGTGCTCTCGGGATGCAAATCAGTTACCAATGTGGGAAGCAGGTACTGAGGGGTAATAGCTACTCTCTAAATTTAGATCGGAAAAATCCCCATAGAGTTGGCAGAAATATCCTGAGCCTTCCTAGTGGCAAGCCTCTCCAGCAGGAAGGTGGGGAGGGGACAGCAAGGGTGGGGGGGAGGGGGGCTCTGCGGGCTGAGAGAGGGTGACAGAGGAGGAGACCCTCATCTGGGCTGGGGGACCCGTGCTGTAGGGGCCAGTCTCTGTCAGCCTAGAGTCACAGCCTGGGACACCCCCCCATGGGTGTGGCCCACACTCAAAGGTCAAGCAGGCCCACGCTGCAGTTGGGTTTTCTTCTGGATTCAGGTTGCGTTCACGGCTCTCTGGGGCCCTCTGTGACCAGGGGCAGAAGAGAGCTGCCTCCTCTCTTGTTCCAGTTGGGTGAGTGTCCTTGCCAGGGGACTGAGGCCTGGGCCAGTGGCTCCCCTCCTGCATGCCCCCAAGGCTATGAGAAAGAACAACCCAAGACCCCAAGGGCAGAAGCAGTCCCCTCTGTGCAGGCTGTGGCCTGGCTGGTAGAGGGTGTTGCTCTGGCCTTGGCTCTTTACCTGCTAGTTGCGGGACTCTGAGCACGCTGCCTCTCTCTCTGTGCCTCAGTTTCCTTCATCCATAACGTTCATCAGGAGCTTCCAGGAGAATTCAGTAGCAGCACAGGGCAGCCAGTGTGCCACCAGCAAATGCTGCTGCTCTTCTTCATGGCCACGGTGCCAGTGCTGGGAATAAGGAGACCCTTGTCTGTTCCCCAGAGCTATCCAAGGGGCCTGCAAGAAGAGTCCTCCTTGCAGGCAAGGAGGGTGAATTCTGAAGTTTGTGAGCTGTAAGTTGGAAACCTCAAAGACAGTAGTGCTTCAGAGGGTGCCCGGGCTGGATGCGTGCCTCTGATCACTGCAGGGCCTTGGACAAGTCACGGCAGTGCAGGCAGACAGGTGGGCAGACGAGCCAGCAGGCAGGACAGCTGGGGTGCTCAGAGCTGTGACACAGGGAGGCAGAGGCAGGGGCCCCCTGAGGAGCAAGGTGAGACAAGCCCACAGCCTCCCCAGGATCCCCTCCCCACCCCCACAGACATCTGAGCCAGAGCAAGAGGTCGCAGGGAGCCCCTGCCTGGGCCCAGCCGTGGCTGCCTGTCTTGGATATTGTCTTGTTCCCCGTGATGAGGCAGCCTGACTGGAGAGGCACGCTCCTGGCGGGGGGATGCAGAGACGTGGCCTGAAAGGCAGGCAGGCCACTCACAGAGGCCCTCCTCTCAGGCCCGGCGGCGGGGTAGGGGGGGTCCCCAGCAGGGAAGCTAAGCAGTCCGTGCACACACACCATCAGTGGCCCCAATCTCTCTGGCCCTGTCCTTCCACCCTTGGTGGCTCCCCTCTCTCCTGACCCCATTCAGCCCTCGACTTTCCTCGGGCAAGGTGGAAAGTCACCCGCTTCCCTCTCTCCCCTTCCACCGCCATCCTGCCCTCACCTCCCTTTGCCTGTCCAGCCAGTGGGCGTGGGCGGCTGGCTCTCTCCCGGTAAAAGGATTATATCATCTGTAATGTATATCCAGACACACGCGCACTGCTTCTCAGGAGGACAGGACAAGGAGAGGGAGCCCGCGCAGCTCGCTGGAGGGGGGTTATAACCGGGTTATTGAACCTGAACCTGAGCCCTCCTGGAATGGGGGTGTTAATGGCTCCTGAGGTCCTGGCCCCCAGAAATCAATCCCTGTGCAGGCTGTATCTCTGCCCTGCCCTCCCCTCCCTCCTCTCTTCTTGCCTCCCTCATGTCCCTGCCTGGTGCTCATGCCCCTGGGGGCTCGGCTGCCCGGCTGGCCTGTCTTTGACCTCATCTGCAATTGCAGATTTGGGAGCTGCCACGAGGCCATTTTGTTTAAACTGTCTGGGCATGGCCCCATTGGGAGCTGCCACATGGCGCTTCTGAACAAGGTCTAGAATGTGCTCCTGAAGGCATGGCAACTGGTAGTGAGATGCATCTAGAAAATTCTGTCTGAAGCGCTTCAGATGGGGAAGGGTACAAATGGAGGGGTGGGGCTGAGCATGGAGCAGAGACTGTTTATCCAGTGGTGGAGCGATGGCGGCCAGGGGGCGGTTGCCATGTGAGCAGATGGCTTCAGCTGCAGATGTTTCTCTCGGTAGGACCCAAGGGTTGCCCAGAAGGAAAGCCTCAGGTGTGCGTGTACCCAAGTGCCCAGCCCCCAGATGTGTGCACGGTTCCACGCAGGGCATGGGCGAGGTGGGCCTGGTGTCAGAGCACAGCACCACTGGGCACCGTGAGCTGAAATGAGCCTGGAGAAGGGCGAACTCATCTGGCAGCTAAGTGGTGGGGCAGATAGGAACCTTCGTCACTGACCAGCTCGGAGACCTTGAGCAAGACCAGAGGGTTTGAAGGCCACCACCTTTCCCATGGCCTCTCCCCAAAGCCTCACTTGCCTGGAGAGTGGCCCAGAATCGGGACCTGAAAAGAGTGCCTTCACAGGGGCAGATACCCTCGGCCAAAATCCTGCCACATCACAGTCAGAGCTGGCCAGCCGTCATGGCTCTGCTGGGCTAAAGACCTCTCCACCCCACAAGCAAGGCCCAGCTTCCTGGCCCCTCCGCCCTGCCCAGGGCTGGCAGTCCCTCCCTGGGGCCACTTTTGGGGTCTTTGGGGGAGCACTTTAGGGGTTCAGTAGGGCACAGGGTCTGTGTAGGAAACAAGATGACCACTTCTCAAGGGCCACCCCCAAGATGGGAAGGGAAGGGAGCAGCCTGCTGGTGGCCGGCCCTGGGCTAGTGCTGAGTGCCTTGGGGTTCCAAGTGGAAAGCGGGCCCTGGAATGGATTCAGGGGTGGGGCACAGAGGAGTGGGTGAGGGCTGCAACTGACCAGTCACCCCACTGAGACTTCTGTCAGGAGCAAACAGGACCTGGCCAGGCAGACCTGGCCACTTCGGAGATGGAGGCCCAGCTGTGCCCTCGATTCTGTGACAGGAACTTGGACTCACTCAAGTCCCTTCGAGAAGGTGCTGCATTTTATTCCCCAGCCCCCAGCAGGGCACAGGCCAGACCCTGCTAGTCAAGAAAAGTCCCTGGGGATGAGGATGGAGGCCCTATCTCCAGAGGCCGAGCAGGCCTGTGCCTTTAAAGCTCCCAGGAGTCTTCGGACCAGCCTGGCCATTTGCTTTCTTCTCGCTTCTCTTCCAGCAATGGGTGGGTCTTGTTGCCTGGAGAGCAGAGACACTGTGGGAGGGCTGGGGTGGGAGCTGGGCAGGGGTGGGGGGCAGCATTATTCAGTCTAAATGTTCCTCCCCCAGCCTTTCTGCCCTGAGTCACGGGGGTGGGGAGTGGGGGGTGGGGGGCGTTTATCCAACCCCTTTCTAGAAACTCCTCTGAGTCAGCTCACTGAGCCTTTGCTGGGGGCCAGCCGAGTGCCCAGTCCATGGGCATAGCTGCCACATGTCCTCTCCAAACAGGAGACAACCTGGGGCTGAAAGCCAGCCCCATCTTTTTTGTCTCTGTGTATTTTCATGTTTCGACTAATGGTCCTATTGTTGTAGGGCACAGCTTTTAACATATGTCCATTTCCAAGAAAAGGCCCCACAACTTCAGAACCACCAGCAGTAGGGACCGTCAGAGAAACACCAGGTCCAGCGGCAGGGAGCCCACTCATGCTGTCATCTGCTCACCGATGTGGTGTCGTCTGGGCGGGCGCAAGCTCCAGCCCTGAGCAGCTCAGTTCCCTTATGCTGAAGGGGAGGACCCCCGAAGGTGCAGTCCGCAGTGCAGACGCCAAAGTCCCAGCGTCCAGAGCAGGCACAGGGTTGGAGGGCTGGTGTCCACCTGGGAGGGGCTGAGCTGCCACTGAGGCCGAAAAGGTGAAGAGGTGCAGTCGGGGCCAAAGGGCAGGGTGGGCATGCCAGGCTGGTGGCAGCAGGGCCCTGCCCCGGCTCACACATCACAGCTTGAAACTGCAGCAAAGCGAGGGGGGCCCTTGGCCATCTTATGGTCCCATATCTTGGCCCAAAAGTGCAGGCCAGGAAACTGAGGCCAAGAGATGGGACAGGGGCTTGAACTCCAGAGGCAAAGCTGCCGCCCTCTGTTTTCCAGGGCTAATGACTCAGGGGAATTCGGCACTGCCGCAGATGGAGCCAGGCGGCCAGGCCTCCCTTGGCTGCCCCTTATCCATGGAGTTGCTGGCATCTAGGCCTTGCCTGGCCTCACCTTATCTGCCCTCCCAGCTGAGAAGCCAGCCCTTGACAGCCCGCAGCCGCATTCTCCACCTCTCCCATTGCAGGTGTGAGCCCTGGCTCACCCACTACTGGCCTGGGAGCCCCACGAAGGCCAGGTCCATGCCTCTGTGTGCCGCTTTCTGCCTCCTGCTCCCCACGGCAGTGAGCCAGGCCTGGAGCCCCATGGGTCTTCTGAGGCTCTAGGCTTCTGAAGTCAGCCAGCCTGAGCCAAGTCAGGCTCTGCCATAACATTGCTAGACCACCGGGAACCACTGCCTCAGTTTCCCCGCTGTAGCATGGGAACAGTCTCCTCTGACTTCCAGAACTGGTATAAGGATAAAATGAGGTCCTCGATGAGAATGCTTGTGACCTTTGGTGCAGGGCAAGCAAACGGACCTGGTAACAACACCCCGTCCCCACTCGTTTCCAGCCCTTCCCCCAACGTACTGGCTCCACCCCTTCCAGGCACTGAGGCTCAAATGCTATTACTATTAGCCAGAATCTGACACATGAGAATGAAACAAGGCAGTGCAGGGGGACCTAGGGGGTGGGGGCACTTGCAGCGCTGTCAGCCCGACCTTATATCCTCTCCATTGTGGGAGCAGGAGGTGGCCCTGGGGGCCGTCCTGGATGGGCCCCTTCGCTAGGGTGCCAGTGTGGACTGTGTGGTGCAAACCCCCGGGCGCAGCCTAGATCAGGGCCTCCCACCGCACTCCCGCGTCCCAAGCTCGGGGCCCCCATTCAGCAGCGTACTGGGGACCCCGGGCCACAGGACGCGTCGGGCAGGACGGGCGGAGCGGGCAGAGGCTCGCAGGTGGGAGGAAGGCAGGCAGAGGTGCGGGAGGCGGAGGGAGACGCCAGGCAGGCCGCGGCCCCTCCCCACTCCCTCCCTGCGTGCCGCCGGCGACATTGCCCCTCCTGGGCAGGGGGCGGAGAAGACGGCGACAGGCGGGGAGGAGGCGGCGAAGGCGGTGGTGGAGGCGGGATTTGGAGTTTCCCTCCGCAGCGGCGGCGGTGGCAGCCCCACAGCTCCAGGAGAGGCCGCCGCCCGGGGCTCCGGTGGCGTTCGGCGGTGGCAGTGGCGCTTCCCGCCGCCCGAGCTTCAGAAACTTCCCGGCCGCGACGCACGGAGCCGGCGCAGGGAGCCGAGCGGAGCGGAGGTGAGTAGAGCATGCGGCGTCCCGGGGGCCCCCGATGCCACACCCCACCCCCACCAGCACCCTACTTGGCTGCCCTCGACGTGCTGTCCTCCACCCTGCACCCCCAAAGTCCTGCCAGCGCGCAGCCCACGGAGCCGATGCACGCTCCTCTGTGAGAGCCGTTCGGTGCTGCCACCGCACACCCCCACGCCCAGCCCGTGTGCCTCCCGTGTTCTCTGCCACTTACGCCGGCTGCACGCTCGCGCGCGCACGAACCACGCACCACGGACCCGGGTCCCTGTAGTTAACACAGCAGCTAGTCCCTGACCCACCACTCGCCATGGTCCCCCAACTCACGCCAACAGCCATCCCAGACCGTGCCACGCCCCAGTACACACCCAGGCGCACACACACGCTTCCAACACATTCCTGCGATATCTGCACCAACATAGCTCCTCGCACCATGCCCCCACCATCTCAAACTCCCCATATGCCCATTACAGACACCCACCCACGTTCCCAGCCCAGACCCACTGCAGTCCACCCACCCTCGAGCGAAGTCCCAGCACAAACCCATACCCCAGCGGCGACACTCCCCACTCCCGGGACGCACACCTCCAGCATCCCCACCACGCACTCGCATACACCCCAACGTGCACGCACACCTGCTCGATTGCACGCTCTCCAGCACCCTACCCAGCCCCCATCGCAAATAGCCCTCAACACCCTCCAGCACATCCCTCAGGTCCCTCCCACCACTCCCCCCACCAACACCTGGCACGCGGGCTCTAGAGGCTGCAGCATTTGGTGGCATCCCTGCCAGGCACCTCTGGCTCTCCTTCGGCAGCGGCTCACCAGCCTGAGGCTCCCCAGGTGCCTCCCTAAACAGACCTTGAGACTCCCCAGCGACTGGCTTAGCCTCTTCCCTGAGAGCTAAAGAAGGCGCTTGGGGACCGAGGTACGGTGCTTAGATGTGGAGGGTAGGGTCCGCGGGGAGGGGGCGGGGAGGACGCAGAGACAGGCAGGCACTGAAATGGAGGCGGCCCAGCTGGGCCCAAAGGGGCGCCAATTGCCCGGTCCGCACGTAGTAGGAGGGTTCCGTGCGGGCTGGAGTCCGCGTGCACTGTTCGTGTGCCTGTGTGCGTGTGTTGGGGGCAGGTTGTGTGTGCACGTGTGCTTGTGCGTGTCTGGCGGTGGGGAGGAGTGTGTGATCGGCAGAAGGAAAAAGCAGAAGCATCCTCCTGGGCTCCCTCAGGCAACAACTGGTTTCATTCATTCATGCCTCCTTTGTTAACGAGCATTTCTTCCGTGAGCGCCGGGCGCGTGCCAGGCCCTGCACTGGGGGCTGGGGCCAGCTTGGGGCCGGGCACACACAACGTTCCTGCCTTGGAGGAACTCCCAGTCCCGCGAGGAGACCGACCAGGAAAAGCAGAAAGCCATCCCCAGCGGAAAGTGGATTTGGTGGAAAAGACACTGGATTTGGCAGGAACGCTGTCGCCGGGAGTTGTGCTCTTGGCCATGTGACCGGGCCGTGACAGCCGAGATCCTGCCACTCGGCCCGGCGGGAACGGTGCATTCACGGGGGGAATGCGGGGCGCCGCTCCTCCGGGAGGATGCCGGGACCAGAGGGCGCACGCGGCGCGCGCGGGGCCTGCGGGCGGCGGCGTCCCCGTGGCCTGCAGGGGGCGCTGGCCCGACCCGGCGGAGGCTGGGGGCGCCCGGCGGGGGCGGGGGCGGCGGGCGCAGCGCCCACTCTGCGGCGAGCCGCAAGCGCGCGGCCTGGCTCCGCCCGCGGGAGGGAGCCAGGCGAGGCCCCGGCGCGCGGTGCTGCCTCCCCCAGCACAGTCCGCCGGGAGAGCGGCCGCGGGGCGGGGCCGGCGGCCGGAGCAGGCGTTGCAGGGGGCCCGAGTGGGGGTGGGCCCGGCGAGGGTCGGGGCGGGGGGGCTGGGGATCTTGGCTTCTCTCAGCCCTGCAGTGCGGAGGTGGCAACAGGTCCCCGTTTGTCCTGTTGCTGGCGCTGCGGGCGCCGCAGGCACCGGGCACTGACTTTCGAGATTGACTCCCCCTCACCCCTACTCCCCGCTTTCTCCCGGTTGGAGAGCTTGCCAGCAGGGGCACCTCAGGAGCTCCTATCGGTGATCCTCTCTCCAACCATACTGAGCCCCCACGGCAGGGCAGGTGGGGTACAGGTGGGGTTCGTGTCTCTGGTTCCAGCCCAGTGCCACCCCTGCTATCCACAGCGTGGGCAAGTCCCAGTCCTGCTCACCAGGCTGGCACATTGCCGAACTTCCGTGGTGCCTTCAACCATTGCCCACCCCAAGGTCCCACCCACAGCTGCAGTGGGTCTGGAGGCAGCCTGCAGGCAGGGCACCCATGGTGAGGGGGCAGCCAATGCCCACCTCTGCCACTGTGGAGCTAGGATGTGAGAGACAGGAGAAGGTAGAAGACAGAGTTCTTGCCCCAGGAACACACTGAGAAAAGGGGGAAGTGGGTCACCGGGCAGTCCCTGGAGCATGGAGAAGGGAGGCTACAGGCTGGCCCATGAGATGAGGAGCCTGCCTGGAGGAGGGCGCCTTGGGGTGACCTGAAGCATGAGCAGAATCTGGGCAGGCCGCATAGGAGGGAGGCCTGGGCTGGGGCCCAGACCCACAGGGCAAGAGGGGATGGGGGAGTGGGGGGCATGGCACAGCTGCCCAAAGCCCCCTGGGGGCTGTGGCATACAGGGTGTGGCCAAAGATGAGCCCAGTGCTGGTGTTCTAGGAGTCCAGGGCTGGAGGCCCACCAGGGGAAGGAGGGAGAGGGGCCACCTGGAGGCCCCTTTGAGGTGACCTATCTGTCTGAAGCCTGCCCTCTTCCCCTCAGCATTAATTACCTCCTACGTTTTCTCATCTTACTCCATGGCTCATGAGAGGAGTCTTTCCCACAGACATACAGATGGGTGGACTGGACTAATTATTCTCAATGTTGAAATTGAAGGTTGCTTTGCATTTTTCACTCCTTAGAAAAATGTTTCGTGGTGCCCATCCTTGTGTCCATAGCTTTGCCTTCTTTTATTTCCTTAGAGTAGATTCCCCGAAGTGGCCAAAGGGTATGGATTTTTTTCTAGCTCTTGTGCCAGATTAATATCCAAAAGGACCACACTTGATACATAGTTTTCCAGCAATAGAACGGCATGTTAATTTCAAAGCAACCTTGCCAGCACTGGGTGTTCTCATTTTGAGAACATCTTATAATGTAGTAGGTGGGAAGTGTTGCCTTCTTTTTTGTTGTTACATTGTTTTTTGAATTTGTTTTCCTCCCATGTCTGAGTTTGAACCTTCCCCCAAATATTTTCTACCCTGCTGCATTCCTTTCTTCATGCAGTATGCAGTCTTTTCTGGTTCCTTGCCCACTTATCTACCAGGGTCTTAACCTTTTGACTTATTTGTATGAGCTTTACCTTATCTGTTGTCCATTTTCCTTCAACACTGATATTTGCTCTTGTTGGGCTTTAAGCAAAGAAGGGACATATAGCCAGATCAGCTTTTTAGAAACCTCCCCTGCCCCTCGTTTCATTGTCTCAGAACTTATCACACCTGATATGCTGTTCAGTCTCCTTGCTTGTTGTTGATCTGTCCTGCTAGAGTGGGAGTGCCTGGCAAACAGGGACGCTGTGTGTCCTGCCTGTTCATCACCCTGTGCCTATGGAAAGGACAGAGGCCACCAGCCTTTCTTGAATGGATGGCGTTCTGGCACAGGGCAGGGCAGGGCGGAGGGCAGGTTGCTGCAGACAGGGCTGGAGGCAGGGAGACTGTTTTGGAAGCTGTGACAGTGACCTGGCCAGGAGTTGGTGAATGTGAGCCCTTGGCCAGTGCAGGGGACAGAGGGGAGAGCATGGATATGAGAGATATTTAAGTGGAAACTACTTCCCTCCGGATTGATCAGTACAGGGGGTTAAGGGATGCAGGCAGAGGGAGGAGTCAGGGGTGACTCCTAGCATCAGTAATGTGATAAGAGCAGAGTGATCCAGTTTAGGGCTGGGAGCTCGGAGCTAATGGGTGTCTTTGGCCAGGCCTGTGGGGATGAAACCCAGGGGCAGGAATGGCCCAAGAGCTGCCCTCTGCCTACCTAGCCCTCCAGCCAGCCTTGGGCAGAGCTCTGAGCTAGAAGAGAGCAGTAGGTTTCTGGTCCTGCTTCCCCACCCCCCTGCCCCATGATTTCGGTGGCATCCCCTGGTAGCCCAAGGTGGTGGCTATGATGAGACCATGATACAGATGGGGCCACTGAGGTCCAGGCAGGGGATCCGATGGTCCAGGGTCCTCAAGTGAGTTGGGTTGGAGGCAACTTCTGGGGCAGGGGCAATGGTCTCTTGTCCCCAACCCTCCCCCTGCCTCCAGGGACTAGGCTGGCGCCGGCCAGGGTAGTTATAACTGGTCCCCTGCTGGGCCCCTGACCTGCCCTTGGCCTCTGCCCCGACCCTGTCCCGCCTCAGTGGAAGCCCCAGCTCGGCCTGCCTCTCGCGGCTCCCACCCGACTGCCTTCGCTCGCACCCGTTGGCTCGCCAGCCCCCCGAGCCCGCCCCCGCCGCCCCGCCCCGCCCCGCCCCTGCAAGCTGCAACTCCACGTCCGAAGGCCGCGGCTTCCAAGGTGGAAGTTGGGTCCAGCCGCCAGGAAGCGGCCGGCGCGCGGGCGGCGCGGGACTCGGCTTCCACGTGCGAGCCTGCTCCACCGCCCCGCCCACTGCCGGCGGCCGGGCCTGGGGACACCCGGCCCGGGACGGTGCCCCGCGCCCGCCGTGGCAGTGGCCGTGGCCGGAACGTCCGAGCGCGGCCACAGGCCGCCGGATCGCGCTCCAGGTCTCTCTCCTTTTGTTCTCTCCTGGGGCGAGGGTGGGGGTGGCCGAGGCCGGGCCAGCTCCGAGAGGGCTCACGGAGGCCCATCGCCTCGGCGCCACCTCTGTGGCCCGGGTCCGGCTGGCCGTGGGGAAATCCAGACGTTGAACCCCAGCCCCTCACTCGCACGCACCCCCAAAGTCGGAAGCCCACACTCGGAGAGTGATCGCGGGCAAGCTGAGCGAGAGACACAGACGGGGGCTGTTAAGGGGAGGTGGCTGCGGCCTTGGGGCGCCCCAGCAGGAGCGTTAGACGCCCAGCCTTCCGGGTGACCCCTCGTGCTTCCCTTCCCGGGGCCCGAGTGGCTGCCCCGGGAGTTTTTCTTGGGGCGCCTTTCTGCGCGTCCTCTGTGTGCGAGGGGCGCGAGGAGAGAAGCGGGCGGTGGAGGGGTGTCTCTGCGGGGTCCGCCGTCAGGACACCGGCTTGGCTTCACGTCTCGGCCCCCGCGGCCCGAGCCCCTAGAGCGGCCGGGCGCGGAGACCCTGGCTCACGCCGCGCGCCTTCCCTCTCTCCGCAGCGCCCGCTGCCCGACGTGCAGGGAGCTGCGCGCCCATGGAGGGCCTGGGCCGCTCGTGCCTGTGGCTGCGCCGGGAGCTGTCGCCCCCGCGGCCGCGGCTGCTGCTCCTGGACTGCCGAAGCCGCGAGCTGTACGAGTCGGCGCGCATCGGCGGGGCGCTGAGCGTGGCCCTGCCCGCGCTGCTGCTGCGCCGCCTGCGCAGGGGGAGCCTGTCGGTGCGCGCGCTCCTGCCCGGACCCCCGCTGCAGCCGCCCCCGCCCGCCCCGGTGCTCCTCTACGACCAGGGCGGGGGCCGACGCCGGCGCGGGGAGGCCGAGGCCGAGGCCGACGAGTGGGAGGCCGAGTCGGTGCTGGGCACCCTGCTCCAGAAGCTGCGGGAGGAAGGCTACCTGGCCTACTACCTCCAGGGTAGGTGCCATGGCGGAGCGGAGGGCACCTGCCTGGGGAGGGGATTCGTAATTAATTGGGCAAACCCCAACTCATTTTGTCTAAAGTAGAGGGGAGACACCCTCCCCCGATAACCCTACCAGGCTGCTTTGCGGGAGAAAGCGTGAGTGTGACCTTGGGCAAGTCCTTCGCCCTTGGAAGCCCCAGTTTTTGAGTCTAGAAAACGGGAAGACTTGGGCTGATCTGACCTAGTTCACAGGATGTTCAAGAACAAACTACCAAATGCCTGCTCCCCAGCGTCCCAGTGACGGTGACGGTATCCCCAACTCCCCCAGCTGCTAGGCAAAGGGAAAGAGAGGCAAGGGCCAGACAAGGACCTGCTTTCCCACCCACCCCCCACCCCGCTCCACCCCCACCAGTCATGGCAGGCCTGGGGTGGGCGGGGAGGAGGCAGGCTGACACGGGCCTGTTTGCTCTTTGCTGTGCCAAATACCCCCCTCCCCAGGTCCAGGGCAGGGACAGGATTTCCCTAAACCTATACAGCCAGCTGTCCCCACCTCCCCATTGGTTGGTCCTCAAGAAAGGTCATTGGACCATTGGGGATGTTTAAATATATAAACTGTCAGGTTTCTAGGCCCCCACTCCCAACCCCAGGTAGATGAAGGAGATGATGGCTTCTGGGGACTTTGGAACCATTCAGATGTAATGTCACTGTCTCCCAGGCACCCACCTCTTGGGGTCCAACTTCATCCCTCAGGGTGCTCCTGGTCACACTGGATCAGGACACACCCAGGCAGAGAACTGACATCCGAACCTTTCTTCTTTAACTGATGGCCACTGTCCTCCCTGGCGCTGGCAGTCCATCTGGACTCTGTTGAGCCCTCACACCTGCCTCAGCCCGGCCCTGAGGCCATAGGATCCTCTTAGGCGATTGTGCCTGGGCCCGCTTCTTGCACCCCCAGCAGCTGCAGTGGGCACTTGCTGTCCAGAGGAGCGGTCAGCAGTGCTGGCTTTTCTGTTCCCTTTGGAGACATCTGCAAACCCCCGGGTTGTCTCAGGTTGGCTCCCTATACCCAGCCAGGGGCGCCCGACTACCCAGGAGACCAGGTCAGCAGGATCCGCCCCCTCTCCCCCCACAGGTGGCTTCAGCAGATTCCAAGCTGAGTGCCCTCACCTGTGTGAGACCAGCCTCGATGGCCGTGCAGGCTCGAGCACAGCCCCGGTGCCCAGCCCAGTGCCCGTGGTGGGGCTGGGTGGCCTATGCCTGGGCTCCGACTGCTCCGACGCGGAGTCCGAGGCTGACCGAGACTCCATGAGCTGTGGCCTGGATTCGGAGGGCACCACGCCCCCCCCAGTGGGGCTGCTGCCATCCTTCCCTGTCCAGATCCTGCCCAACCTCTACCTGGGCAGTGCTCGGGATTCGGCCAACTTGGAGAGCCTGGCTAAGCTGGGCATCCGCTACATCCTCAATGTCACCCCCAACCTCCCTAACCTCTTCGAGAAGAATGGCGACTTTCACTACAAACAGATCCCCATTTCTGACCACTGGAGCCAGAACTTGTCCCAGTTCTTTCCGGAGGCCATTGCATTCATCGGTGAGTCCACCCTGCCCTGCCCTCCGCCAGTCTGCCCTCCAGGCCTGGCTCCTGGTGGCCCCCATTCCTTCCCTGTCCCTCATGAGAATCCCTCCCAGGCTTGGCTGCCATTCCCAGAGCCCAAAGCCGCGATGCACGCGATGCACTTGGGGGGTGGGCAGTGCTCAGCCCCGCTCCCAAGGGCTGCCCCAGGCCGGGCAGGGCTCCCTGGCTCAGAGGGCAGGGTGGGGTCCTCTCGGGCACCTGGCCTTTGCCCCCCTCATGCTGGCCCCCGGGGCCTCTGGGCCCTGCCCTGTCGCACCTAGACGAGGCCTTGTCCCAGAACTGCGGAGTGCTCGTCCACTGCCTGGCGGGAGTCAGCCGCTCCGTCACCGTCACCGTGGCCTACCTCATGCAGAAGCTCCACCTGTCGCTCAACGATGCCTACGACCTGGTCAAGAGAAAGAAGTCAAACGTGTCGCCCAACTTCAACTTCATGGGGCAGCTGCTGGACTTCGAGCGCAGCCTGCGGCTGGAGGAGCGGCGCTCCCGGGAGCGCGGTGGCGGGGCGCAGGAGCCGGCGACCTGCGACCAGCCGTCATTCTTCACCACACCCACCAGCGATGACGCCTTCCAGCTGGACCCCACCTAAGGCCCCGCGGGGCTGCCGGCTGGTCCCCACCCGCGCCGCTGACCACCCACGCGGCGGGGCCGGGGAGGGCGCGGGGACGCAGCCGCGATGGGGGCTGCAGGGAGGGACAGCGCAATACCTCAGCGGGCGGTGGGAAGGGGCAGGCGCCGGGCCGACCCTGCCCGACCCACCTGACACATCCGCGGGATCCCTATTAAACGTGCCTATGGGCCAGGCTCGGGGCCACGGCCTCCCGTGCTGCTTTCGGGCAGGACCACGCTCCCGAACCTGCCTCTTCTGCGACTGTTACTTTTCTCTTTGGGGGGGTGGGGGGGGTTCCCTATCTGAGAGACCATTCCAGGTGGCTTTCTGTTCCCCGGGCCCGGGCCCTGGGTGCTCGGCCAGCTCAGCTGGGCCCTGGGCCCTGCGGTTTCCCCCTTCAGGAAGGGTGTGTGCCACCTCATTTGCCGCAGGGACCAGCTCCCAGTCCCTTTCCTGTCCCCAAATGGCCGCTTGTGGGGAGGGGTTTGCCACCATCATCAGGGTAGTCACCTCTCTGTTTCTCTGCCGACGGCTTGGGCCTGTCAGGGCTGGGGGCCTCCCGGGGGATGTGGGCCCAGAGGTGCAATGGCCGCCTGGCATCCATGGGGACAGCCCTGTCTGTGTGGCTTCTTGCTGGGCAGCGCTGCAGGGGAGGGTGCAGGCCTGGGAGCCACTGGGCGGGTTCCCAGCCACACATCTGGCGCCCTGACTGTTTTTTTCTTCTTCCCCCAGATGTCTTGACGGGATCACTGGGGCTCTTTGTGACTGAGGGTGGTCAAACTGCCGTCAGAGGAGATGGGGTCTCAGAGCAAGAGCTGGGCCGGGGGAGGGGAAGAAAAAGGCCTCGATTTTGCTGCTGCGGGTCCCACACAGCCGCTGTTGGTGTGGGGGGCAGGGAAGGGACCAAGCTGCAGACACACACGGTCATTCATCGCAGTGCACACCCCTTGTGGGCGGCAAGCGTGCGCGCGTGTGCAAGCGTGTCGGTGCTCACACGTGTGCTAGCCCACTTACACACCTGGCCTGGGGAACCATGTCACCCTTGAACCTGGAGGGTCCCTGCTTGTTTTTGTAATCCGCATCGCTGTTGCTTTCTTTAATTGTTCCTCCTGAATAAATGGTTTATTTAACATACTGAACAGAGACGAGGCTGCTTCCTGAGCTCCTTGGAGGGTTGAGGGGAAGACGGGGGGGAGGCCCTCATGGTCCCTCCACCTGCCCACAGTGGAAAGGGGGCTGTGCTAGGCTGGCCACTGACTCCAGTGCTACTCCCCCACGTCCTCATTTCCCATCTGGTGCTTGCGCTGCCTGTTGGCCCAACCTCTGAGCCACCGGGTCATTCACAATCCATTTGAGCCCCCTGGCCCGTGCCACGCCCTGTGCTAGGATGAGGACGCAGCAGCGGGCCGGACACAGAGGCCTGCCTGCTCGGTGGCGCTGACTTTCTGAAGGAGAAAGAAGGGTAATAGCCAGGAGACACGGGGAAGTAGTGCCGCAGACAGAGCAGGGGAGCAAGGACCCAGAATTGGCCACAGCGTTGGGCAAGTGACGCCCAAGACACCACACAGAATCAGCCCCAAGCCCTGCCTCGAAGCACTCCCCAGTGCAGCCCTGGTTGGGTATCACCATGAGGGTGATGGGAGCCACAGAAGGACCCGAGCTGGGAAGGGACATGGGCAGACTTGTGTGTCCGACGGTATGTCCCTCTGGCTGACACAATGTGGAATTGGGGCTGCAAAGGGGCAGGGAGAACCTGGTGGAGGCCATTGGGCCACCTGAAGGAACAGATGGGGCCAGTATCTCTCCTCAACACAGTACGCTGCCAATGCCTTCCCCACGCTGTAGCTGGATAGGTCCCTAAAGCTGAATTCTCCACCACGGAGACACACGGCAGAGTGGAAGGGCAGCTGGAGGGTGGGTGGGCAGCAGGCATGGCATGAGAAAGTACTGGTGTCTCTAACAGCGATGTGGACCAGATGTCCAGAGACACCGTCCTGGTCCACAACCCCTGAAATGTAGCAGGAGACCTCAAAGCACGTGAATGAATGGCTGAGCTGCTGGGGGACAAAGAGAAAGGCTCCGAGGGGGAAGCACCCAGCATCCCGACTACGGAGAGTGAGCCAGCTCTGGGGCCAGTGCTCGGCTCAAGTGCCAGCACTGTGCCCGGCTGTGCCCGGCAGTGCCCGGTAGTGCCCAGCAGCCAGGAGCCTCCACGGGAATGCAGCCCCACCAACACCTTGATTTGAGTCCAGTGACATCCATTTGGGATTGCTGACCTCCAGAATGATAAGATAATAAATTGTATTGTTTTAAGCCACTAAATTCGTGGTAATTTGTTACAGCAACAAGAGAAAACGAATACAATAGGTGACCTAGAAAAAAACACCCCACAGAAAGAGGTGAGCATGTGTGTTTATCTTGACCTTGGAGCTGGGTGGAAGTGGAATAAAAGGAAATGTCACCCCTGAGAATTTATAGCCACAAGCAGAGATTTTTGTTTAGAGTAGCCTAGGCACAGAGTAGTGGATACCTTTGGAGGAAAGGAGAGACAGTGATCTGGTTGATGTGGGGGGGATTGCTTCTGGATTAGTCTTAAAGCTGCATTTGATTATTTTACACACGGATTTTACCTAGATTGTGATAGCCCAATAAAAATAGCACAGTTTAAAACAATAATAAAATAATTTTTAAGCTGCAAGATGGCTGGTAAAAGAAAAACATAAAGAATAAAATAAAAAATAAAATAAAATTTTTAAAGTTCTAAATGAAGTGGTCCAGAGGTAATATTACCCCGGAGTGCCCAGAATAAGCAAACACAAATCCTCTGTAGAGAGATGTCCTTTAAACACAGGCTTCAAAGAATTCCTATAGAAAATTCTAAAATATGTAATAAAAAAAATCAAAAAATGTACAAGGAAAGAAGCCATCATGAGTGAGAGAGACATACAAACATAAATTTAAGTATCAATCTTGCAAAGATTGAAGATTTTGAAATTATATGACACAAAATATAAAATAAGTATGATGATTAATGTGCTAAAAGAAATAAAAGTAAGGGCTGGCCGGTTAGCTCAGTGGGTTAGAGTGCAGCCTTATAACACCAAGGTCACAGGTTTAGATCCCCATATCAGCCAGCCTCCAAAAAAAAAAGAAAAGGAAGTATTGAAAGTATAAAAAAAAAATTTAAAAAGAACAAGAGACTATAAAATGACCAGGTACTCTTGAAAGCACCAAATAAAGTGTATAGAAATTAAAAATATGACAATTAAAATTAGAAATTCAAGATATGGGTTAAATGGCATGTTAAACATAGCTGCAGAGAGAAATAGTGAACTGGAAGATGGAGTTAAAGAAATTACCCAGAATGCAACACAGAGAGATAAAGACATAGATTGAGGTCACACATATATATTGAGCTGGATTTCTAGAAGAAGGACCAAAAAAAAGAGTAGGGAACAGGCAATATTTTTTAAAAACAATGGCGGAGAAATTTCCAAAACTGATGAAAGACACCGTGGAAGAGATTGCTAAGTGTTCGCCAGTATCCATTCTCTACTTCTTTTAGGGTATTTGGCTTCCCAGCTAGAAACTTTATTTCCCGTCCTCTCTTGCAGCTACTTGTGGCTATGGTCTTGCATACTGTCTACTTTTCCCATTAGAGCCCTTAGCACTTTAATCAATTATTTTAAATTCCCAGTCTGATAATTCCAACATTCCTACCACATCTGAGTCTGGCCCTGGTGCTGACTCTGTCTCTTGAAACTGTGTTGCCTTTTAGTATACCTTGTAATTTTTTGTTGAAAGCTGGACATGATGTACTGGGTAAAAGGAATTCAGGTAAATAGGCCTTTAGTGATTTGGTGGTGACATGTGGGGAAGGAGAAGTGTTCTATAGTCCTATGAGTAGGTCTCAGTCTTTTGGTGAGCCTGTGCCCCTGGACCGTGACCTTCACAAGTGCGTCTCAGATTCTGCCCCCTTTAGGTGGGACAGCATGGCTAGAGGGAACTGAAGTTGGGTATTTTCCTTCCCCCAGGCCAATTGGGCTCTGATAAAACCCCAACAGGTTAGGCTCTGGTAAAATAATTTCTCTTGAGGGCAGGCTTTGTTAAGAATAACAGAATGCTCTAGGCATATTTCAAAATGTCTGCTTCCCCACTCCCCCTGTCAGAAGCATAGGAAGATGATTCCCACTGTGAGAATCCAGTAGGGCTCCTGGAGGTAAAACTCACAAGAGGATGGGAGCCCCGCGAAGACTGCCCTTCCCTGGAGTTTTAACTCTCTGACTTGTCCACACTGAGCCTCCTGCAATTCAGCAATTACAGTTCAGATTTTCCTAACCAGGCACTGGTCCCCACTCATGGGGTTCTGCTCTGGTAAGTTGTGATTCTCTGTCCACCTGTCTCTCCAGTTTGGGGAGCAGAAGTTTGCACTGTGGCCTTAATTTTCTGTAGATCTAAGAGGAGTTGTTGATTTTAAGTTTGTTCAGTGTTTTACTTGTTGTTAGGACTGATGACTTCCAAGCTCCTCTATACTGGACCAGACATTAAAACCCTCCTGGGTCTGTTTTTATTGACTGATTTTTCTTCTCACATGGGTCATATTTTTATGCTTCTTCTACCTCAGTCAGGAAGCCTGAATGGCAGAGCTCGCCTAATTTGTTTCCTTTCTCTCATGGACCACAGTCCTTCACTGACTGCTGTCCGCCACCTGAAAACAATTAATTCATATATTTTGCCAAGTTTTCTAGTTGTGTATAGTGGGAGGATAATTCTGGACCCTGTTATTTACTCGTGGCCATATTGACGTTGAATGACTTTAAGATAAAGTATGCATGCTAAATTTTCTAGGGTAACTACTAAAATAATATAAAGAGAGTGTACTACTTCCAAACTAGTAGAGGAGAATATCAAATAATAAAGGAAAATCTCAACTAATCCAAAAGAAGTCAAGAGAGGAAAATAAAGAAACAGAAACATTGGAATAAGTAGAAAGCATAACACAAAATGTTAGAAATAAATCTAGACATCCTAAGCAAAATAAATAGATTAATTCTCCATTTAAAAAGAGGAAACAACCAAAAGGATATAATGATCCAAGAAGCTGAACTTTGGGTAAGAACAGTGGGAGTCTGTAGCATTCTGGCCTAGGTCCGCTCTCATCCCCACTCCCCACCCCCCACTCCCCAGCTTGCTTGGCATGGAGTTTCTGCCAAGACAGGGCAGACCATGAAGACCAGCAGCTTCTCTGCCTCTGGTTTAAAGGGGGCTCACTCAATTTGAAGTCATGGGCAATAATCACACCCAGTGGCATTGTCAGTGGAAGTTACTTCTCAGAGGCAGGCTGGCAGGGGAGGGCCAACAGTTTAACTCTACTAGACTGAGGTTGTAAACATGCTTGTGGCAAGCATATTCCTGGCTGACCAGAGACTGGAGGGATCTCAAGCTGTCCATGCTCTCCTGGACTGTCCTGAGGCCGTGCACATGTATATAGGTGATTAAAAGAAGCCCAATGGAGAATAAAACCCAGGAAGACCTGAAAATAGCCTAAACATTAAAAGAGTTCCCCTACCCACACACAGAACCATTAGCAGAGGACACAAGCCTTACTGGCTTGAGATGCTTGAGCATAGCTTCTGTCCGATCATTGGCTGACTACTAAGCTAGGCAATATAGGGATAGCCCCTAGGAAACCAGATTTAAAATGTGAAACTAGAATATATATCTTTTTAACTGGAAAAATCTGAGCAGAGACACTAGTAACTGCACACTACAAGGGGACAAACTTCACAGATTTAGCCCAGAAAAGTTATATAACAAAGAAACAAATTACAAAACACACACACAGAGAGAGAGAGAGAGAACAGCAACAACTTCCAGGAAGAAGAAAAATATCAAAATCCAGAGTTGCTGGAAAATATTATCTAAAATACCCAGTTTTCAATAACAACAACAAAAGAAAATTATAAGACATACAAAGAAACAGTAAAGTCTGACCTACACTCAGGAAATCAATCAGTCAATAGAAACAGTCTCTGGATGTTCCCAGATATTGGAATTAGCAAATGAAGACTTCAAAACACTTATTATGAATATGTTAAATGTACTAAAGAAAATCACATTTAAAGAGTTAAAGGAAAGTATGACAATGATTCAATAAATAGAGATTCTCAATAAGGATATAGAAATTACAAAAACATTACCAAAAGAAAATCATAGAGTTGAAGAATATAATAACTAAAGCAAAAACTCCTTTAGAGATGTTCGAGAACAAGTTCAATATGTCAGAAGAAAGTATTAGAGAACTTGAAAATAGATCAATATAAATTACCCAATGTGAAGAACAGAGAAAGAAATGATTAAGGAAAAACTGACAGTCTCAGAGATCTGTGAGACAGCATCAAGCATATGAAAATATGTGTAATTGGAGGCTCTGAAGAAGAGGAAAGAGCAAAAGGAGCAGACAAAATATTTTAAGAAACAATAGCTAAACACTTCCAAAACTTGTTAAAAAAAAAAAAAAAAAAAAACATTAATTGGATCCAAGAAGTTCAATGAACCCCAAGTAAGATAAACACAAAGACAGCCACTCGCAGACATGTCATAGTCAAACTGTTGAAAGCCAAAGACAGACAATTTTGAAAGTAGCAAGAGAAAAATGACCCACACAGAAGGAAACCACAATAAAGTTAACATCTGACTTCTCATCATAAAGAGTGGAGGCTGAGAGGTGGTGGGATGACATATTCAAAGTGCTGAAAGAAAAAAAAATACTATCAACCAAAAACTCTATGTCTAGCAAAACGATAAAAATTGAAGGTTACAAAAAAAGAAGACATTCTCAGATAAACAAAGACCGAGAGGATTCATTCCTAGAATACCTTCTTACAAGAAACACTCAAGGAAGTTCTTCAGACCGAAAGGAAATGACACTGGTTAGTAACTTGAATACACAGTAAGAAACAAAGAGCAGCAAAAAATGGTTAATAGGTGAGTTAAAATAAAAGTCACTCTTAATATGTTTTCTTTATTTCTTCTCTTAACTTCTTAAAAAAATAAGATTGCATAAAGCAATACCCATTACACTGTATTGTTGGATTTATAACCTATGTAGATGTAATATACACGACATCACTAGCACAAAAGAAGAGGGAAGGAATGGGTACATATTGAAGCCAAGTCTCCGTATTTTACCAAAATAAAGTAAGTATTAATCTGAAGTAGACTGTGATTAGTTGAGATTCATATTGTAATCCCTAGGGAAACCACTAAGAAAACTAAAAAATATACAGTTAAAAATCAACAGAAAGAATAAAATGATATACTAAATAAATACTCAACACAAGAGAAGGCAGTCAAGAAACAAGAGAAGAACAAAAAAGACAGGAGATATGTTTATAGGGTACAGATTGTTGTTTAAATACAGGGAGACTTTGTAAAATTATATACTCTGTGTAGAAAACAAATAGCAAAGTGGCAAATGTAAATCCAACTGTATCAATCATTACATTAAATGTGAATGGTCTAAATAGCCCCATCAAAATCAGAGATGCAGAAAAAGCTAGATTCAACTAATTATATATTGTTTATGAGACAAATCTTAGGTTCAAAGATGCAAACAGATTCAAAGTAAAAAGACAGAATAAGACATACCATTCAAACAGTAACCATAAGAGAGCTGGGATAGCTATATTAATATCAGATAAAACAGACTTTAGGAGAAAAAAATGCTATTAGAGAAAAAGGGGACATTTCATAATAATGAAAGAGTCAATTCATCAAGGAGATATAACAATAAACGTATATGTATCTAACAACACAGCCCCAAAATACAGGATGCAAAAACTGACAGAAATGAGAGGGGAAAGAGAAAATTTAACTATAATCATTGGGGATTTCAATGACCCATTTTCAATAATTGATAGTACTAGACAGAAAGTCAGCAAGGATATAGAAAATGTGAACAGCACTATCAACAAATCTGACCTATCTGATACCTGTGGAACATACCGCTCACCAACAGCAGAATGTACATTCTTCTCATTTGCACATGAAACATTCTCCAGAATAAACCATAAGGTAGGTCACAAAACAAGTCTTAACACATTTCAAAGGACTTAAATAGTACCAGATATGTTCTCTGACCACAACAGAATTAAATGAAAAAAATTTTTAAAGGAATCTAGAAAATCTGGAAATTAAACAACATACTTCTAAATAACTCACAGGTCAAAGAAAAAAATAAGGAAAATTAGAAAAGACTTTGAACAGAAGGAAAACAAAAACAACATATCAAAATTTATGGAATGCAGCTAAAGCAATACTTAGAAGCTATGTACAGTTTTAAATGCCTACATCAGAAAAAATGAAAGATCTCAAATCAATCGCCTAAGGACCTTAACAAACTTAGAAAAAGAAGAGCAATCTAAATCCAAAGCAAGCAAAAGGAAGGAAATAAAAATCAGTACAGAAATATGAACAGAGGGCTTCTGGCCAAGATGGTGGAATAGATGGTCCCCAGCATCACTCTCTCCCACAAATCACCAATTTACAACCATTAAAAAGCAACGACAGCCAAGCTGGGGCCACTGGAGCTCAGGGGAAAAGGAGGAGAGACCTACAGAGTTCATGAAGGCAGGAGAAGCCACAATAAGAGAAAGAAAGGACCACTCCCACCATTTTGAATCTCGACTGCTTCCAAGCTGGAGCTGATGAGCACATGGAACAAGAGCTGGCAAAAGCCACACTTGTACCCTTCAGATGAAGTTACTTAGAAGTGGCAGGGGAGAAGAGGGCCTTGTTGGCCCTCAGGCCAGCAAGACCACTAACAGGGTTCCCATGGACCCACATAGGAGCAAGGAACCACAACAACCGAAAAAAGGAGCCACTCAGAGGCTAGTGAATCATAGCAAGGGACTGGCACATGGCCCATCCCATGGGAAGTGTTTGGAGTATGGGCAGTGGGGGAGACAGGCCCACCAGGGAAACATTGGGGCACAGGATAAACAGCTGATCTGCCCCCCAACCAGCACAGGACCACTCAATGGAGGCTGGTCAGCAATATAGGACTGCAGGGGTGCAGTTTGATGAAAAGTCTCAGGCCCAGACCAGAGTTTCCACACAACCCAGGTGCACCAGAACTCACAAGACCCAGAAGTCAACAATTAAAACCTGAGCTGCACAAAAAGCCTTTCCCAGGGAATCAGCAGCAAAGCAGCAATTTAGCTCAACTACAGGGCTCAAGTACTGGTCCCCACAGGAAGTTCCCCCATTTTAGAAGTAAGCAAAGGACAACAAATTAGTTCCAGTGCAGAGTTTTCAGTGGTGGGAACAGCAAATAATTCAACAAAGAACTGAAAGAAAAAACAAAGTACCCACAGATCAGAGACAAAGTCTGACATTAACTAGTAAAAGTCTAACACCTATAAAACCTAGAAGGACTGGCAGACCCCTGGGCTTCCAAGCCAGGGAGCAGGAAGGGCTGCAGGCCTCAGTCATGCCCACCCTCAACATCTGCAACCAGCCCAGCAATGACCACCAGGCCTCCACGAGAAGCACCCTGGGCTCCCAAGCCAGGGCAGTGGTGGGCCAAGGGCCTCAGCCACACCTCCCAACACCCGCAACCAGCCCAGCAATGACCACTGAGCTGCCACAGGAAGTGCCCCTGGCTCCTGAGCTGGGGCAGTGGGGATTCAAGGGCCTTGGCTGCACCCCCAACACCCACAACCAGCCCAGTGACAACCATCAGGACACCACAGGAAGCACCCCAGGGCCAGGGCAGTGGGGGACCAAGGTCTTCAGCCACCTCCCCATGACATGTGCATCCAACCCAGCAATGACTGAGCCACCACTGGAAGCCCCCTGGTCTCCCCTGTAGGAATGAGGGGGCGCCACAGGCCTCAACCATGCACCCCCTTCCCCTCTCCTTCTCCCTCGCAACTGCTCCACAACAACATCTTAGAACGTAAAAAATTAATAACATTAATAAATATATATTGATTGATTTTCAAAATAATAATAATAAATTAAATAAATAAATATGAAAAAAATTAGCACAAAAACTAATGAAATAAAAAACAGGAAAATACTAGAGAAAATCAATGAAAAAACAAAGTTGGTTCTTTGAAAAGATCAACAAAATTGATCTTCGCTAGACTGACCAAGAAAAAAACGATTTAAATTAAAAAGATCTTCAACCCCTGTACTGGCTAGTTGCCAAAAAATAAAAAAATAAATAAATTACAAAGATCAAGAAGGAAAAAGGGGGCGTCACTACTCACTACTGACCTTTACAAATTAAAAGGATTATAAGAGATGTTTTGAACAACTTTATGCCAACTCGGACAACTCATGAAATGAACAAAAGACCCATAACCAAAACTGACTTCAAAAAACATACAAAATCTTGAATAGACTTATAACAAGCAAATAAATTGAATTAGTAATTGAACATCTTCCCACAAAGAAAACTCAAGCCCAGATAGTTTCACTGGTGAATTCTATCAAATAACTAAAGGAGAAACCATACTCATACAAACTCTTTCAGAAAATAGAGTAGAACACTTTTCATCTCATCTTATGAGGCCAGTATTACCCTCACACCAGACATCACAAGAAAACTACATACCAATAACCTTCATGAACACAGATGCAAAAATCCTTAACACAACATTTAAAAACTAAACCCAGCAACATATAAAAGGAATGATTGCTGTGGTTTGAATGTTCCCCCAAAGCTCTTGGAAGCTTGATCCCCATTTTAACAGTGTTAAGAGGATGGGAAATCAAACTATGGTATTTGAAAGGTGGGGCCTTTGGGAGGTGATTGAATTGAGAGAATTCTGTCTTCATGAATGGTTCAATGGGTTATCAGGGGTTACTGTGGGTTTTATAAGGCCAGCAGGTGAGCACGTGAGCATGCGCTCTTGCTCAGCCCTCGCTATGTGATACCTTGCATTGCCATGGGACTTCCTCACCGAGAAGTCCCTCATAAGATGTGCCCCTGGACCTTGAACTTCCCAGCCTCCAAAACTGTAGAAAATAAATTTTATTTCCTTATAAATTACCCAGTTTCAGATACTCAGTTATAAGTGACAGAAAATGAACTAATACAATTACACACCATGATCAAGTGGGATTTATACCAAGAACTCAATTGTTTTAACACCTGAAATTCCATGCAATACACTATGTTAACAGAACAAAAAACAAAAACCACAGGATCATTTCAGTAGGTGCAGAAAACAATCTGACAGAATCTAACACCCATTTATGATTAAAAAACAAACACCTTTCAACAAACTAGGATTAGAAGCGAAGATACTCAAGATGATAAAGGGCATCCATAAAGAAACCCACAGTTAACAGCACACTTAATGACGAAAGACTACTCGTTTCCCCTAAGATCAGGAACAAGGAAAGGATATTTTGACCACTTGAATTCCAAGTAGTATTGAACGTTCTTGCTAGTGCAATAAGTTGGCGGGGGGGGGGGGGGGGATAAAAAGAAACAAGAGAAAAAATAAAGGGAAAAGGGAAATTAAAAGCATCCAGATTGAAAAGGAAGAAGTAAAACTCTCTTTATTTGCAGATAACACGTCTTGAATGTAGACAATCCCAAAGAATCCACACAAAAACCTACTAAAACTAATAAAAAGTTTAGCAAGGTCACAGAATACAAGATCGATATACCAAAAAAAAATCAATGACTATTTCTATACACTTTCAAAAAACAATCCAGAAATGAAATTAAGAAAACAATTCTGTTTGCAGGGCATCAGAAAGAATAAAATGTATGAATAAATTTTTTAAAAGTGCAAGAGGTGTACACTGAAAACAACGGAACACCATTGACAGAAATTAAAGAAGACCTGAACAAATGGAATGATACATTGTATTCATGGACTGGACAACTTGAATACTGTTTTAAGACAGCAATACTTATTAGTCTGCTCCGGCTTCCATTAAAAAATACCATAGACTGGGTGGTTTAAACAACAGAAATTTATTTTCTCATCCTTCTGGAGACTAGAAGTCCAAAGTCAAGGTTCCAGCCAATTTGGTTTCTGGTGAGGGCTCTCTTCGTGGCTTGTCAAGCGCCGCTTTCTCGCCGTGTCGTCACACGGCCTCTCCTCAGTGCGTGCACGCAGACAGGGACAGAGCGCGAGCGCTAGCACTCTGCTGTTTCTTCTCACAAGGACACACTAATCCTCTCAGGTCAGGGCCCCATCCTTACAATCCCATTTAACCTTAATTACTTCCTTAGAGGCCTCATCTCCAAATATAGTCCCATAAGGGGTTAGGGCTTCAACATATGGATTCCGGGGGACGTAAACATTCAGTACATAACACTCTCAAAATTTATTTATAGATTCAACACAATCTCTACCAAAATCCCAACTGCCTTTTTTTGCAGGAATTGAGAAGTTGATCCCCAAATTCAGATGGAAATGCAAAAACCAAGAATAGCCCAAACGATTTTGCAAAAGGACAAAGTTGGAGAATTCTCATGTCCTGGTTTCATGACTTACCACAAAGCTAAAGTCATCAAGACAGTGTGGTACTGGTGTAAGGATGGATGTGTACGGCAATGAAATAGAATTGAGGACCCAGTAAAAAGCCCTTAGATGTACATTCAGCTGATTTTTGACAAGGGGGCCGAGATAAGTCCGTGGGGGAAAGAATAGGCTTCTCAACAAATGGTGCTAGAACAACTGGACAGCCCCACATGAAAAAATGAAGTTGGACCCTAACCTCACACTATACATAAAAACTAACTCAAAATGGATGAAAGACCTAAATGGAAGCGATAAACCAATTAGAAGAAAATATAAGTGTAAATCTTCGTGACCAGGATTGGGCGATGGTTTCTGAGACATGACACAAGCAACCAAAGAAAAATCGATAAATTGAACTCCATCACAATTTTTAAAAATTTGTGCACCAAAGGACACTATCAAAGAGTGAAAAGACACAGAATGGGACAAAACGTTTACAAATCATGTATCTGATAAGGATCTAGCAACCAGAATATATAAAGAGCCTCTTCCAGCTCAACAATAGAAAGACGACTTATCCAATTAAAAAATAAACAAAAGTTCTGAATAGACATTTCTCCAAAGAAAATACACAAACGGTTAATAAGTATGTTAAGAAGATGCTCAACATCGTCGGTCATTACAGCAACGCAAACCACAACCGCAGTGAGGTGCCACTTCACACACACCTGCGTGGCCATAAGAAAAGCCACCAACAATAACCAGTGTTAACAAGGGTGAGGAGAAATTGGAATCCTAGTTCATTGCTGGTGGGAATGTAAAATGGCATCTCCTTCGAAAGCTAAACATGGAGTTACCATATGGTCCAGCAATTCCACTCCTAGGTATGTACTCAAGACAATTAAAAATATATGTCCACACAAAATCTTGCACATAAATGTTCATAGCAGCATTATGGACAATCGTTAAAAGGTGGAAACAACCCCAATGTCCACCAATATGGTCTATCCACACAATGGAATATTATTCAGCTGTAAAAAGGAATAAAATACTAATACATGCTACAATGTGGATGAATCCTGAAAACATTACACTAAGAGTAAGAAGCAAGACGCAAAAAAAGTCCACACATGGTATGATTGCATTTGTTTAAAATATTTGAGGAAGCAAATCCACAGAGACAGAAAGTAGTTTAGTGGTTGCCAGGGGCTGGCGGAGCAGCACATGGGGAGTGACCACCAATGGATATAGGAGTGACCTTTTGCAGTGATGAAAATGTTCTGGAATTAGTGATGATGGCTGCAAAACTTTGTAAACACACTAAAAACCACTGAATTGTACATTTTAAAGGATGAGCTTTATGGCATCTAAATTATATCTCAATAAAAAGCACATTTCAAGTTTGAAAAGAAAGGAATTGAAAAAGATACAGCAGGCAAATATTGACCTAAAACAAGTTATAGTTGCTATATTAATACCAAAGTAGATTATAAGGAAAAGCATTACTAATACTAACATATGTCACTATATTTTGATCAAATGTTCAACTTACCTAAAATGCTCATATATAACAATTCTAAACTTATATGTACTTAACAACATAACTTAAAATTACATAAAGCATTAACTGAAAGAACTACGAGGACAAACTGGCAAAAAGTAGTTGGGCCTCTACTCAGGGCATCGTATGAGGCAACACTTGGCTCCCTGGGGCAAGGGTAAATGTTGAAGTCTCCATGGGACGTGAGGGAGAAGACCTGGAGAAATGGGCATGAAGTTTTTACATTTATCAAGAGGAGCCAGATAGAGCTAAAAAAAAAAAAAAAAAAGGAGGGGGGTATTGAAAAACTGTTACGGCAAAAATGAGCCCACCGTTGTCCTGCTTGAACCCCTCAGTGGCACCCCAGTGCTCTGTTGAGAAAGTTCCCTTTCTAGGCTGATTTCTGACCACTTCCTCTCACAGCTCCCTCAATCAACCAAACCAGGTTCATTTTTACTTTTCAAACACTCTATATTTCTTATCTTGCCCACCTGGGATTGGGGGAGCTATGGATGCCTGGATGAAGCTGGGATTGGGTAGAGAACATGGTTGCCATGTGCCAAAAGAGTGCCTGCAGCTTACAGTGCCAACTGGACCAGTGCCTGGCCAGGGAGCCTGCTTTGACCCCTTCATCTCCTGAATAGCCCTGCTTCTCCGCTGCGCTCCCCCAGCAGCAGCCTCCTCAGAAGCTACCCCCGCCCCTGCTCCCAGTCAGTCCACCATGACTGAGCTCTACCTTTCCAGTAGCTGCCTTGGCACAGGCTCTCTACATCTCTTGCCTTGTTCCCCACATGGCCCCAGACATGTCTCCCAGCCACCAGCCCTGCCCCACTTCCAGGCTGTCCTTCAAACTGAACTCCAGAGGGGTCTTTGTAGGGCCCAGGTCCCATACCTCACCCCCGAGGAAAGATCTCCATGGTTCCCATTTAACAGGACATGAAGTTGTGGCACAGAGGACGTTCAGGGTGACACAAACCACCTGCAAGGCCCAAACTGAAACCCAGGGTGGGTTCCACAAATACAAAGAAGGAAAGAACTCCCCCTTCTTTTCTTCAGTTCCCCACAATGTGCCACAAGCTGTGTGGCCTCTGCTCAGTTACTTAGCCTCTCTATGCCTCAGCTTCCCCATATGTGGAGTGGGGACGATGATAATGACCATAGCTACCTCACAGGTGTGGTTCAAGTTAGTACATGTGACGCTCTCCCAAACAGTGCCTCACACACAGTAAATGCTCAATAAAGAGTCCCTATTAGCATCCCCTTAATTAAAAGGAATAAGCCTTCCATAAATGCTAACTGTAAAGCTAGATACATATTTGCAAAGAGAAAGGTGAAGTATAAGTCGCTTTTTCTCTACTTCTGTGCCCCTTGGGCACCTCAAACTCACCATTTCCAAAACTAATCTCATTACCTCTGCCCCAAAGTCACCCTGGTTGAGCCCTTCTCGACAAACGGTTCCACTGTCCCCCCGGAAACGCATGGGCTATCTGGATCCCACCTCCTTCATTCTCCACCCTCAACTCATCACCAAGGCCTATCCACTGGACTACCAAAAAGCTCCCAGGATCACCTCCAGGTCTACCTGTCCCCACAGGCTGAGCTTCCCTGGAACCTATGCCACCCACAGGGTTGCTCCAAGACAGAGTGTGTGACCCACTCTGTGTAGGCCAGAACAGAGGAGACAGCGTCCTGTCATGATGCCCACAAGCGTTCCCTGCTCAATTCTAGTCTGTTCCCCAGCACCCGGGAAGAATAGCCCACTCTCGAGGGGCCGGCCTCTGCTCCCAATTCACGGCACCTGAGATTTCCAGCTAACTCAAGCTCAGCCCCTAACGCAAACCAGGTAAGTGTGCTCTCTGGCAAAACAAACAAACAAACAAACAAACAAACAAAACCCTTCCATGGTCCCATTGCTCACAGACTAAGGCCTCAACTCCTTACCCTGCCACGCTTTGGTGTGGCGCCTTCCTCCAGTGGCCAGCCTGAGTGCCTGTGCTGGAAGTGCTCCTCTCACAGTGTCCCCCACCCCAGCCCCTCTCCTTCTCCCCCACCCCACACCGCCTTTTCCCTTTGGCTAAAGCAGCCCTTTCTCTCTCCCGGGCTGCACATCCTGCTGCCTTGGTGACCCAAAGCTTTCCTCTCACAGACCACCCTCCTCAAATGGGAAGGTCTTGGAGGGAGGAAGGAGTGGTGCCACCTCTGCCTGACCTGGGGGTCCCCCCTCTCTCCTTGCTCCCAGGTGGGCAGACTTCTCCAGGGCAGGATTTGGGTGGGGGGAGAATGGATGTGAGCAGCTGCCCCAGGTGCTGAGGGAACCAGGGGTGGCCGAAGGACGTCTAAACATGTGATCGTGGCACCCCCTGCTGACAAGAGGCCGAATTGCACCCTGTGTCAGAGTGGCCCAGAGCTGGTGCCCCAACTCTGCAGAAGGGATCTGGCCACACGCCTGGGCTGGAAGAGCTGGTTGTCTCTGAGCAGGTGCTCAGATTCCTTCTGGAAGGCTGGCTTCGGCACTCCTGCTCAGGGCTTTCGGAGCAGCCAGCATGCCGGAGCCACCCCCTCCAGTAGAGGGCCTCCTCCTGCAGGCCAGGCACCTTATCTGATGGGCCCAGTGCCATGCCCAGCAGCTCACACAGAGCAGAGGCCCAATCAGTATTTGACAAACAAACCAAGAACAAGCAGGTGTTGCAGGTGTCCTGTGTGAACAATTGCAAAGATAGGGAGCAGAGCCAGCTAAAGGGATGCTGCTGAAGATGTCCAAGGTAGCAGGATGCCAAGACAAGGTGACAAGGTCCCAGGTGGGGAGCTGAGGGCAGGCAGGACAGGTTGCTGGAGGTCAGGAGGCCAAGCCTCTGAGACCTGGCTATGGTCCTGGCTGACGGCCAGGCATGGGTGAGAGCCAGAAGCGGGGCTGGCGCGGTAAGACCCAGCCATGTGACCCAAAGCCTGGGGGAAGGATGGCCTGGCAGTGGCTGTGGGGACGGAGAAGGAAGCTGCCCAACCAGCTCCAGACTTCTCCAGGCTCAGGAAGCGGGTGGCAGAATGCTGGGAGAAGAGGAGCTGTCCCCAATCCCGCCTACCCAGAGGAGGGGCACCCTTGCTGCTGTCCTTGGGGGAAGCTGGGCTCCTGGCTCCAACCCCAAATCCCAGTCCAGCCTCCGCCCCAAGGTCCAGGCCAGCTTCGGTTTGGGCCTCATCACTTCCCTTTGGGTCTCGCAGTTTGACAAGGAGAGGGGTCTTCACCACGCTCCCTGGTTGGGCTGTGGGCCATTGGGCTGTGGGCCATTGGGCTCACACCCTGAGGGCTGGCAGGGGCAGGGGTCTCAGAGAAGAAGGGGAAGGGATGGCCAGCTCTCCTGGAACCCTGGCTGGGGCCAAGGAGTGGCCCTAGGGATGTTCCCCTGATGGACCCAGAAGAAAGGCCTAGAAGGGCCAGCAAGGCAGGGCTCTGGAGCCCTGGCCCATCCAGAATGGGGTGCAAGGGGCTGGGGCCACTCAGACCAGATGACAGTCCATGTCTCTTCACACCGGAAGCCATAACCAACCTGTCACTGCTCCCGGAGCCCCAGCTGCCAACCCGGGTCCACCCAGGTCTGGAGCCCACAGGTTCCAAATCCCCGGCACAGCACATGGGTGGAGGCTCCCAGGTACCCTTTCCTGGCCGGGGGGCTCCTCTTCACCCCACCCTTCCACACTGGTCACTCCACAGCAGGACGCCCCGAGCCCAACCCTGCACGGCAGGAGCACTGCAGCCCTGCAGCCCAGCCCTGGGGACCTGGCGACAGCGCTCCTCAGGCCCCCCTCGGCCTCCCACCATCCCTCTCTGCCACAGCCAGCAGGCCTGAGCTGCCTCCATTTTGTCCCAGGGACCCAGCCAGACCTCTAGGGTGGCAGAGCTGGTCAGCCAGGCTGCCTCTTGCTGGCGCTTTGGGGGGCCGGGACAGGAAGTTCTTGGATGACTGGGAACTTGTCTGCCATGATCTAAGGGAGCAGAGGTTCAGGTGACAATGGGCGAGGCCACAGGGCAGGGGCCGATTGGCAGTGGGCCGGCCTCCTTGGCTTCCTTCCCACAGGTGACCCGGTCCCCTCCACACTCATCCCGCCCCCAGCTCACCACTGACCCATTGCTCTGTCTGTCTTTATTGGTTTGGGGAAAACTGGAGGGGCTGGAGGACCACGACACAGTCAGCAAAGCACAGAACAGCCATGCAGGAGGGACAGCCCTGGAGCCCACCTGCCAATGCCTCATAGGCTTCTAGAGGGGGTACGGCGACAGAGGAGGGGAGCCCCTGCCCCTGGGCAAGGGCAGAGCCTGTGGGCACACTGGGGGGTGCCCCACTCCTGCCCCAGAGCCATGCACCTCACCCACACATGTCACACTCTCCAGCAGACACCAGCCCCGGGGTATGGGAGCTGGGGGAAGGGGACCAAAAGCGCCCAAGGGCAGGAAATCTGGGGATCCGTCCACTTGGCCTCAGCATCTGCCTGGGGAGAGAGGAAGAGAGCGGCAGAGGGAAGGGACCGGCCTGTCCCGCGCCCCACCCGCCCCGCCACCAGCACGGGCGTCCACCGGCTGTCTGTGTCCTTCAGCTCTCCTGGTAGCCCGGCTCCTACTCCGTCTGTGCTCTCTGTCCTCGGCCCTCTGTCTGTGGAGTCCACTCTGCTTAGCTCTGGGCCACATGGAGCGCCACCGCCCTCTAAGCTCACCAAGGAGCCAGCCCCCAAGGAGGTAGGGCCCCCCCACATACCTGGGCGTCACCACTGAGGGGCTGGCCAGCCCAGAGGCCTGCGTGACTGTGGCGAGCCACGCCCTGCTTGGAGGCCTCCTCGCCCTCTTGGCTCTGCCCCAGCTGACGGATGTGGCACAGGAACAAGGTGGCGTTGAACGCTCGCTGTGGGAGGAGAGGGGGCCAGGCAGGCCGGGGCTCCAGCTCCAAGTCTGCAAGGAGCGCAGCGGAGGCTGGCCAGCCGAGGCCAACACCCTGAAGCTGGGGAATGGGGCAGGTGGCCACCTCGGGCCTCTCCCGTGCTGACCTTCCAGTGGTCCAGGCAAAACTCTTCTCAGTCTGCTCATTGACTGAGCCCAGGACACCCTTGTCAAAGGCCACGTCCCCAGAGACCCTGGAGAAGTCTGAAAGTCAGCGGGGAGGGGGACATCTCTGAGGATGTGGTCCCTCTGGCCCTGGCACAGCTTAGCAGGGGTCCCACTCACCAAAGATGCTGAGAGGCCTGCTGGCGGGTGAACCTCCTACTTGGGACTTCGATCCAGTAGGTGCCGGACAAAGTCGGGGAGGCCGGGTCAGTCTGCCCCCTCCCCACGGTTGCTCGACACCCCCAGCACAAGCCAGCCTCAAGCTCACCTGACTGAAATGTCATCCCAAAAGGGAGAGTCCACCACATAGCTGGCCCTCAGTATCTGTCTGAAGAGTTCAGGGTCGCTCTCGTCATAGAAGCAGGGTACCCACACAGCCTGGCACCCACAGACGAATCACCCGGCTGTCCAACCCTCCCCAGCCCAGCAGGGGCAGGCAGGTAGAAGATGCGCTGTCCCAGCGGTCACGCACAGGATGCGGCAGATGGCACCCAGGGCGCACACATCTACGGCCTTCCAGAGACAGACACAGAGACACACCACACACACACACACACACACACACACACGCACACGCACGCACGCACGTACGCCATGCCGGCCAGGGCCTCAGTGCCGTGCACCCGTGCAATCGGCACAACGGTCTTCCCGGCCCCTGGTGCCTCGGTTCCCCCAGGGCCCCCCAGCCCCGTCTCATCCCCCAACAAGCTTCAGGGTGCACTCCTTCACTTCCCCACATATCCTGGGGTCCTCAGGTGGTGCCTAGCATGTTGCTGGCCTGGACTTTGGAGAGACCAAAGTCAGAGACCATGATCTTGGAGTCTTCAAAGGGCATAGCATAGAGGAGGTTTTCAGGCTGTGATGTGTGGGTGCTAGAGAAAGGGCCAGGGCAGTTCTGGCATAGCCCCAGTGCTGGGACAGGGTGGGCCTCGGCACCTTCAAGTTGCCCAGACCCTTGCTGGAGAGAGATGCTGGGAAAAGCCTGACCATGCTCCTGAGGAGACACACGCAGGGCAGGGGGCCCCAGCCAGGCACCTTGAGGTCCTGGTGTACGAGGCCCAGGCTGTGCAGGTAGGAGACAGTGCCAAGGACCTGGCCCACCAGGTGGCTGGCATGCTTCTCTGAGTAGGAGCCACGCTCCATGATGTAGTCAAACAGCTCGCTCCCCGTCACCCTGGCAGGAGTCGGGGCTCAGCTGACCCAGGCAGCTCAGCCCCCCACGGGCTCCTGCAGCATGCCTCAGCCCCTGTCACAGCTCGGTGGCAGGTAGAGGTAGGAAGGGCTTTCATGGATGTCCTCCAGAGCCACAATATTGGCATGGCTGATCCTACAATAGGACTACAGTAGAATCTAGCAGTGCTTTGTCCTGGGCCCCCAGGAACACCCCTCCCTGTTCTCTTCCTCCCAACTCTGCTCCCCGTTGACTGTCACAGGCCACCCCTGCCCGGTCCAGGAGGGCAGAGCTCCAGCCCCCAGCCCAGGCCTTCCTCAGGAGCCACATTTCTAAACCCCACTTGAAAACCACAGATTAATATTAACCCTCTGATTGTGCCAATGTGGACATTCAGGCGCAGACAGGAAAAGAGAACTGTCCCAGGGCTCCCTGCAGTTTGTTGGCCAGGCCTGGACTAGACCCGCGGGCTCGGCCTCCCAGACCCCAGACCTGAGACCCAGGGGCTCCTACCATCCCCATCGACTTAGTCCCTGTCCCAGCCCTAGGTGCGGTGCACACCTGCAGAGCACTGCGGTCTTGCTCTCCTCCTTGTCCTGGAGGGCATTCTTGTGGACACACTTGAGGACAACAAGGTCTGTGGAGCCCCAATCCGCCCCACCACAGAGCAAGACAGCAGGCATGGGAGGCAAGAGAGGGGAAAGGTGCAAAGCAGAGGGGGCACGCGGAGGAAAAGGGGAGAGAGCCCAGACAGGACAGCGGAGCTGGGGCGAAGGGACCCCTTGCCACCCAGCCCGCCACACACGTGCACACACACACGTACACACACACACACTCGCACATCACCGACATGCACATCTACACACTGTCTCACACGCACACACACACCTGCACATGACCGACATGCACATCTACACGCTGTCTCACGCACACACACACACATCACTGACATGCACATCTACACACTGTCTCACACGCACACACACACTCGCACATCACTGACACGCACATCTACACACTGTCTCACACGCACACACACACTCACACATCACTGACACGCACATCTACACGCTGTCTCACATGCACACACACTCGCACATCACTGACATGCACATCTACACGCTGTCTCACACGCACACACACTCACACATCACTGACATGCACATCTACACGCTGTCTCACACGCACACACACTCACACATCACTGACACACACATCTACACGCTGTCTCACACGCACACACACACACATCACTGACATGCACATCTACACGCTGTCTCACACGCACACGCACACACATCACTGACATGCACATCTACACGCTGTCTCACATGCACACACACACTCGCACAACACCGACATGCACATCTACACGCTGTCTCACACACACACACACATTCACACATCACTGACACACACATCTACACGCTGTCTCACACGCACACACACTCACACATCACTGACATGCACATCTACACGCTGTCTCACACGCACACACACTCACACATCACTGACACACACATCTACACGCTGTCTCACACGCACACACACACACATCACTGACATGCACATCTACACGCTGTCTCACACGCACACGCACACACATCACTGACATGCACATCTACACGCTGTCTCACATGCACACACACACTCGCACAACACCGACATGCACATCTACACACTGTCTCACACGCACACACACATTCACACATCACTGACATGCACATCTACATGCTGTCTCACGCACACACACACTCGCACATCACTGACACTCACATCTACACACTGTCTCACACGTGCACACACACTCACACATCACTGACATGCACATCTACATGCTGTCTCACAAGCACACACACACTCGCACATCACTGACATGCACATCTACACGCTGTCTCACACGCACACTCACACACATCACTGACATGCACATCTACACGCTGTCTAACATGCACACACACTCACACATCACTGACATGCACATCTACACGCTGTCTCACATGCACACACACTCGCACATCACTGACATGCACATCTACACGCTGTCTCACATGCACACACACTCACACATCACTGACACACACATCTACACGCTGTCTCACATGCACACACACACTCGCACATCACCGACATGCACATCTACATGCTGTCGCACACGCACACACACACTCACACATCACTGACATGCACATCTACACGCTGTCGCACATGCACACACACACTCACACATCACTGACATGCACATCTACACGCTGTCTCACATGCACACACACTCGCACATCACTGACATGCACATCTACACGCTGTCTCACATGCACACACACACTCGCACATCACTGACACGCACATCTACACACTGTCTCACACGCACACACACACACATCACTGACACGCACATCTACACGCTGTCTCACACGCACACACACACAACATCACTGACATGCACATCTACACGCTGTCTCACACGCACGCACACACTCACACATCACTGACACGCACATCTACACGCTGTCTCACACACACACACATTCACACATCACTGACACACACATCTACACGCTGTCTCACACGCACACACACACTCACACATCACTGACATGCACATCTACACGCTGTCTCACACGCACACACTCACACATCACTGACACACACATCTACACGCTGTCTCACACGCACACACACACTCACACATCACTGACATGCACATCTACACGCTGTCTCACACGCACACGCACACACATCACTGACATGCACATCTACATGCTGTCTCACATGCACACACACACTCGCACATCACCGACATGCACATCTACATGCTGTCTCACACGCACACACACACTCACACATCACTGACATGCACATCTACACGCTGTCTCACATGCACACACACACACATCACTGACATGCACATCTACACGCTGTCGCACACGCACACACACACTCACACATCACTGACATGCACATCTACTCACTGTCTCACACGCACACACACACTCACACATCACTGACATGCACATCTACACGCTGTCTCACATGCACACACACTCGCACATCACCGACATGCACATCTACACGCTGTCTCATGCACACACTCACACATCACTGACATGCACATCTACATGCTGTCTCAGGCGTGCACACACACTTGCACATCACCGACATGCACATCTACATGCTGTCTCACGCGTGCACACACACTCACACACACACACACACACACACACACTCACACATCCCTGACATGCACATCTACATGCTGTCTCATGCACACACACACACGCTCACACACTGCCAGACACCATGTCACATACTCTCACACGCACTCAAGAGCCCAGCTTCTCCCAGATCTTGTGGGCACTGCTGATGACCTCATGTGTCTTGAGCAGCAGCCATGTCTGGAGGGGCAGAGGGGAGAGGTTGAGGGAGGCCCCGAGGGTGAGAGGCAGCTCCCTCCCCTACCTCAGGCTACCCTCGGGGACAGACACCCTCATCCCCACCCTGGCCCCCCACTCAGGAACACCCTCCTGTGAGAAGTCCCTCACCACCCAGGTCCCCACTCCCAGATGACGGCTCCCACGGGAGGTCACCACATACACGTCCGCCCATGCCTCCTACCCCGACCCTGGTACCCAGACCACCACCAGCGCCTGGACACTCCCTGCCTGCCCACGTCCAAGCCGGTGTTATTGGCGGCCTTCCAGAAGGCTCCATGCATCCTCCTTCCACCCTCCAGTCCCAACCACATCCACAGCACCCAGACCCCTTCCACCCCTCCTAAACCCGACACTCATGGCACACACCCCACAGGCACAAGCCACCCAGGCCACCAATCCACCTGTGATGCACCTGCGATCCCCGCGCACAGCCACCTCCCACAACCACCGCCACCCATGCGGCCGCCCAAGTGCAGCCCAGCCCGCGGAGCCTTGGAGCCGGGGGACGTGGGAGCCTGGTCTGCAGGCGTCCCGAGCTGTGCGGGCCGCGCGCGTGCGGGGACGCGCTGGGCGGCTGCCCTTCCCCCTGGCACGCGCCCCCCGCCGCGCCCCCGCCCCTCTGCGCGCGTCCCCGCCCGCCGCCGCCGCCGCCGCAGGTGGCCGGTGGCCGAGCACGGGGGCCCAGCGAGGCCGCGGCGCTGCGGGGCGCCTTGTAAGGCAATGGCCGGCTCCTGGCGCCACCCGCCGCCGCCCTCCGCGGTCGATCATGCCGGCGCCGGCGGCTCCAGCTCCAGCTCCCTCTCGGCCCGCAGGGCCGCCCCAGGGCCTTTGCATCGCCCGTGTGTTCCCTCCGGAAGTGTCTTCACCCACATGCTGGCACAGCGCTCTGCTTTCTCTCCGAACACAGGCTGTCCAGGCCACTCGGTGTAGGACGGCCCCCTTTTCTAGTCCCCAAACCCTGCCACTGAGCCCCAACAGCACTCACGGGGCTCCTTGTGTCTCCACCCTAACCCTTCACCCTCACTCTCCTCTACCCCAGCGGCCAGGGCATTCCGTCTACTGAGATCATGTCACGCCTGGGCTCCGAACCCTCTCCCGGCCCTCCATGTCACTCCAAGTCAAAGCACGGGTCTGTACAACAGCCCAAGGTCTGCGCTGCCCCCTCTTCCCCCACCGTCCCCCATCCTCGGCCACACCAGCCTGCTAACTGCCCTCCCCACCCCCATCAGGTCTCAGCTCAGTGCTGCCTCCCCTGGCACACCCCTACCATGTCTTTAGGACATCCATCACCGCTAAGTCACCTTCGTTGTCTGGTCTCCCTCACCAAAGCGTCTGCTCTGGGAAAGCGTGTCTCTTGTGACCCAGCCAGAGGGAGGCACTCTGCAAGTAAGTGCCTGCGGACTGAATTCAACCTCTCACCCACAACAGTGGGTGCCCCCACGCTTCCCCCACCCACCGCCATCTGTGCCCCACCACAGATGGGGGGTGGCTGTCCAAGCTGCTGACAGGAGCACGTGCCAGTGTCACAGGGGTTCTGCCAAGTCACAGGATCCAGGAGTGTCCTGCTGAACTCCAGTCTTCACAGTGGGCTGTGAGCCCCTTGCAGGACACAAAGTCTTCAAGAGGGTACATGGGGCAGGAAGAATTTTTTCCAGATCTCTACTCCCACATGTACTCTGTCCAATCATTGGGAAATGTGAGGAGGCCCCCACCGGCGCCTGCCCCATGGACTTTCCCAATCATCCCCTCCCAGTTCACTGCAGAAGGCTCCAGGGGCCCCGGCACTCAGGAGTGTGGGCCCCAATCCCAACTTCTCATCACGCAGATGAGGTTGCCTGGGGGTTATACCCACAAAAGAAAAGGTCGAAACAGAACTGACGGTGAGTCCCTTCTCACGCGGGGAATCAGTGCTGTTAGTTTATGGGTGCCCACAGACAATCATTCGTCAGGATGTCTGACACACTGATGTTGCTTTGCTCAAGCCAAACGAAGAAACGCTATCAGAGGTGCGTGGTCACAGGTTATAAAAAGAAATAGGACTTCTGCACATGCATTGTGTTTCGGAGCCAGCGTGCGGAGTGGGAGAGGGACACAGGTAGCAGTTCACGAGGTGAGTTAGATGCCATGGGCCTCGTGTAAAACGTGAGATCACAGTTTTGGTTGTAAATCAGTATTCGCAATACACCAGAAATTACACACTTTGCAATCTGTTGAAATCTTGTAGATGTCCACTTCAAAATACACGTGTGTGTGTGTTGGGTCATGACGGTGGATAAAGACCTTGTCAAACTCCTTTCAGGGGACAACTTACACAAAAAAATTAACTCAAATTGGATCATAGACCTAAATGTGAAATGCCAAACTATAAAACTCCTAGAAGGAAACATAGGAGAGAGTCGGTGTTACCTTGGGCTTGAGGATGGGTTGTTAGACACAATATGGAAAACATGACCCACGAAAGAAAAAATGATAAGTTGCACTATAACAAAAGTAAAGATGTTTGCTCTGTGAACAACACTTTCGAGAGAATAAGTCCAGCCACAGGCTGGGGAAAAATCTTTGCAAAACACATCTCTGAGAAAGGACTCGTATCCAAAATATACAAAGAACTCTTAAACCTCAACAATAAGAAAACAAACAACGTCATTTTTAAATGGACAGAAAACTGAGGTTACCAGACCTGGGAGAGAGGGATTGGGAGGAGGGTACGGGAGGAGTTGGTAAAGGGCCATGAAAATCAATTACATTGTATGATGTTGAATATACTAATTATCCCGGTTTGAGAATCACGTATTATTGCACACAGGTATTGATATTCAACTCTATAACCCACAGATATGTACAATCAACTATGTTACAATAAAAAAATTTTTTTTTAATTCATTATGTGGCAGAAAAGAAAAAATAAATAAAATTGGGCAAAAGATCTGGACAGACATCTCACCAAAGAAGAAATACCGATGGCAAATAAGCATATAAAAAGATATTTAACATCATATGCCATTAAGGAATTGCAAATGAAAATCACGACAAGATCCCACTACACACCTACAAGAATGGCCAACATCCAAAGCACTGACAGTTCAACCTCATGCTGGCGAGGACTTGGGGGCCACAGGAGCTCTCACTCAGTGCTGGCGGGAGTACACAGTGGTGCAGCCACTGTGGGGGACAGCTGGCGGTTCCTTCCAGAGCTAACCTCACTCTCACCATAGGGTCGAGCAGTCACACTCCTGAAAACGTGTCCACACAAAACCCAGCACATGAATACTTATGGCAGCTTTATTCATAATCGGCAAAAACGGGAAGCAACCTAGCTGTCCCTCAGCAGGTGACTGGAGAAACTGTGGCACATACAGGCAGTGGAATACTATTTAGTGCCAGAGGAAAGAGCCAAGAAGCCATGCAAGGAAAGGGGTAAATGTTAAATACACATCGCTCAGTGAAAGAAGGCAGTCTGGGAAAAGCTGCAGACTGTATGATTCCATTTATATGACACTCGAGGAAAAGCAAAACTATAGAGACAGTATAGTGCTTGACTGGGAAAAGCACAGCAGATTGTCAGGGCAGGGAGACTATTCTGCATGATACTGTAATGGTGGGTCCATGACACTCTGCAGAAGCCAAAACCCATAGAACTTTACAGCAGAAAGATTGAACCTTATTATGTGTGAACTTAGAAATAATCTTTGAGGAGGGTGGGGGGAAGATGGAATGCAGACTATGACAAAAGAATCTAATTATCCGAGCAGTGTTACAAATGCATGAAACAACCTCACTGAAGGGGCTTGGGGGGGAAAGGGCTGATCTAAGTCACTTCGGACATGAGTGGCGTCTGTAAGACAAAAGCAAAAGGAGCTGCACATCGGCACTGTCCTCCACTTGATAAACTGGCTCCCCACGAGGGTATGGGCTAACAATTCCAAAACCAGCCTCCCTTTGTACTGGAATTAAACAGTTATGTGAACGATGGCAGATGGTAGGAGCCAGGTTTCTCACTGATGGAGTGGGAGGTTACAGACAGGCAAGGGGAGGAGGCTAGAATGATCCTTGCGGCGATGGATCAGAGTAGGCAACATCGACATGAACTCAGGTTTCCTTGAATATAGATACCGATGCGTACACGTAGATGTTTATAGATCTGTGTGTGCACGGGCTTAGTGTGTGTGTGTATATATATATATATATATATAAGCTTCCTTGCTCTCTCGGCTCAGAGGGCCTAGAAGCAACAACACTCCAGAACAACGAGCACACCCAGAGGCCAGATCTTAGTTTCTAACGCCATTCTCCTTGGAGAAATAGCTAATTCTAGGACTGGGGCAGGAAAATATAGAAGTTGGGCCTGGAGCCAGAAGGTAAGGAAGTGCTCACACACGCGCGCACACACACACATGCACACGTAGGCACACACATGCACACGTAGGCACACACACGCACACATAGGCACACGTGCGCACACGCACACATGCACACGTGCACACACATGCACACGCAGGCACACATACGCATGCACACATGCAGACGTAGGCACACGCACACACACATGCACACGTAGGCACACACATGCACACGTAGGCACACATACGCATGCACACATGCAGACGTAGGCACACACGCACACACACATGCACACGTAGGCACACACACGCACACATAGGCGCACACGCACACACACGCACACATAGGCACACACGCACACAAATGCACACGTGGGCGCACACATGCACACATAGGCACACACGCGCACACACACATGCACACGTAGGCACACACACGCATGCACAAACACGCACACAGCGATGGGGGTATGTCAAAGGGACACAGGAGCCAACTGAAAGAGCTCCCAGTGGTCAAAGAAAATTTGAGAAACAAAATAGAGCAGTATTAGATTATAACCAAAAATATAAAATAAATATCCCCCAGTCCTTACTGTTATAAGTAAATTATTAATCCCCCACTCCTTAATTGTGGGCGGCGCACAGTGACCCCCTTCCCAAGAGCCCAGTACGGGCAGGGGAACCTGACAACTACTACCGCAGCAGGTGACAGAGGTGATCGAGTTGAGCCTGGACAGTCATGAGGGGGGCACTGGACCTCTGTCATCTTCCTCTTCACGACCCACAGGCCAGACTGATGATGAAGGGAACAGCGGACAATTCCCGACAGGGGGGCATTCTACAGCCTCTGTCAAGGCTATCAAGAACAAGGAGAGACTGAGAAACTGTCACAGCCAAGAGGAGTCTAAGGAGACATGACGACTAAATGCAATGTGGGACCCTGGGACAGGAAAAGGACACTAGGGAACAGCTAAGGAGGCCTGAAGAAACTCTGGGTTTTGGTTAACAATAACGGACTAATACTGAGTCGTGAACAGCGACAGACGCACTATAGAACGGTGTCTGGAAACAGGGCAGCTGGGTGTGGCCTGTGCTGCGGGGGCTCCCTGCGGTTTTTCTGCACAAAAACTAGTCTAATATCAAAAGTTTATGGAAGACATCAAAAATCAGAAATGCTTTCAGAGGGCCTGCGTGAATGAGCACAGCTGGCGAGCGGGCAAGGGGTGCTGGGCGCGGAAGGGCAGGTGGCGCTCTCCCTGCCTCCCCGCAGGCCCCCGGCCCATTCTCCCGGCCTCGCCAGCCTGCTGCAGCCCCTCTGTGGGCCCCTCCCCGGGAGCTGGCAGTACAAAGGCCTTCCAGGTGGACTCCAGCGTCCCCTTTGTTCCTAGCTAATTCTAATTCCGCAGCTCATTGCACCCGGGGCTGTCTGTCTTCAGCTGCCCACTTCCCCCCTGATAACCAGTCACCCCAGGGCGGGGTGGCCTCCCACCCAGCCCGCTCCCGCTCCACGGTGGCGCTAGGCCTGGGTCAGCACTGCATCCAATTCCCAGCCCGTTCCCAGGCCGCCCCCAACAAACAGGAGCCCTCGGCTGGCCCTCCCTCCAGCTGTCCCCTCTCCTCCCCTCCCCCGCTCCTCAGCATAAACTTCAAGCCCCAGCCCTAGCTGGGGTCTGAAAGGCCGCCTGCTCCCTGGGACACTGCAGGAGGAGGGCACAGCTCCGCCTCTGTCACCTCTGTCCCAGGCAATGGTGTGCTTCTCACCCGGGAGCTGCAGTAGGAGCTCTGGGCTGGGCACGGTTGGCAGGGCATCCCCACCCCCGTCCTGCACATGTTCGGAACCCCCTTTGGTGAGTAGAACGCAAGGGCCTGGCAGGACAGGTGGAGGTTTGGACAGGGCTGGCAGGGGACAGCCCCCTGGCCTTCAGCTGGGGTCCTGGGGAGTCCACCCTGCTCCTCCCCAGCAGCTGCTGCTGCCTGGGGGGTGGGGGGGCTGGGGGGGTGCAGCAAGATATACCTTTGCCAAGTCCTGAGGATACCTTGGAGCCTCCACACATGGAACAGGACCCCGCAGAGCTGGAAATCCCTCTGCCTTTGTTCCTGCAGGTGCTCAGCACCTCACGAGAGCCCGAGCCCGGCAAACACTGAAAATGTCCCTGTCAGCGCGGACACCCCCGCAGGCAGCTCGCTTGGGTGAGGGCACACACCTCGGCTCCCTCTTTGGGACACTCCAGCCTAGCCAGCCCCGACCCATTGGAGGATCTTTCCCCAAATTTAACGCCCTGCTGAAGACCAGCTGAGCCCAGGGCGGCTCCAGGGGTGGCTGAGGCGCAGGAACAGAGTCCTGAGGGATCAGAGGGGGTCACACAGAAAGGGAACCTGGAGCAGTGGGCCCGGCATGGAAGGCAGCTGGGGGAGTGCACTGCTCCTCAACAGCACCTGAGGCTGGGGGCCACAGTCCCCGTCGTGTCTGGTCTTGTACATCATGGAGAGAAATGTCGTTTTATCTCAAGGACACAGAAAAGCCCAGAGAAGATCAGCCAGAGCGGGGGCTGGTCACATTCGGGCTTCAAAAGGGTCCCCCGGCTGCTGAGAGAAGAGTGCAGTGTGGGGCTGCACCAGGCCACAAGCAGGAGCCCAGGGGCTGGCAGTGGGGTGCGGAGAGTGAGCGGATTCCAGAGGGTTTGGAGAGGGCCCTGCGGGCCCTGCTGACAGAGTGGGGATGCGCAGAAGATGGCTGCGGGAGGGGCAGCTGCAGGGAGGACAGCCTAGACGTGGAAGGTCGAGACAGGGCCTGAGTGACCTTCACTGGGTGGAGATCTGGGAGATGGCGTCATTACCAGGTAAGTGAGGGCGTGGGCCTGTCAAGTCAGGTGTGGGGGCCTGTTGGCGGCCACTGTGGAGCAGTGCGAGCCTCAGCCCCAGGGGCCCGGGAGGTCACACGGGCCGTTCTCAGCAGCCACCAGCCCTTACCTTCTATCTCCAACCACCTCCCCTGTCTCTCACAGAGGCCACGGGAGCCCAGATGGCAGCTCCCCCACGTTCCTGCTCCTGGACTTGGAACCCGCCTCCCCTCCCAGCGCCTTGCAGGGCGGAGGAGGCCCCACCCTTGGCTGCCTCACCCTTGACCTTGGCCTCGCACTGGCACGTCCGCACGTCCCCCTGTGTGGCCTGGCCTTGCCTGCACCTCTCCCTCCAAGCGGCCCTCACTCAGGTCACTGCCACAGCTACCGCCCTCCCTTCGCAGACATCACCCCCCACTCCGCCCTCCTGCTGGGACGAGTTCCTGTGTCGCAGGATCCCCTTCTCTCCTCTCTCGAATGCCATAGGGGGTGCCTGCAGTTTGGCTGGGCCGACCCTCTTTCCCCTTTGTCCTTGCTCCCTGGGTGACCTCAGCTTCTCCAGACCATTTATGGGTCATTTCTATTTCACCCCTTTATCTTCAGACCAGCTTCAGTCCCAGGCTGGGTCAGAAAAGACGCAAGTTAGGGTCTTCTGATGAACAGTGCAACCCTGCCATCTCAACGGTCCCTCCCCCCAGCAATAAGCACAGGTGACACCGCCTGTCTCCCACGTACACACCCATTAAGGCTCCTCCTGCAATCCTGGGTGGAGATGCTGCCCCTCCCTCACCTCGCAGGCTGAATCTGGCTTGGGCCGGAACTGCTTTTCTTCCTAAAGCTGGCCGGATGGCTGCGGGTTTAGCTTAACGGGATGAGCCATCTGGGGACTACAGTGTCTGCGATCAGATCAGGGAGCCTGGGATTGAGGGGGGCCCACTTCACCTCTCCAGTCAGGACAATGACCCCTTCCATCCTCACTCCACCCCCAGGCTAGTCTCGGCCCTGGAAAATTCCAAACAAGCTGCTCAGTGGGTGGTGGAGAGGGCAGCCCAACAAGCTGGCTCTTGCTGGGGACGCCTGGAGGTCCCTAGGGAGAAGAGCGCCAGGGCTGGGGAGCTGGGGCCTGCAAGCTGAGGCCTTTGGGGAAGGGTCTGTGCACCCACCAGGCACCAGGGGGCAGCCTTACCCTATTCCTGCCCGGGTCTCCAGCCGGTCAGAGGACCCTACCTGTAGCCATGCCAGGCAGAGGTGGGGGCAGTGGGGGTCATTATGCAGCCCCCTTCTCTACCTGGGTCACAGAGTCTGTCCTTGTTCCTCAGCCAGGCAGGCTCCCCTTTGCGCACTCTGGACAGTCACAGAGACCTGCTACCCCAAGAGCTGGGAGCCTGACCTCCAGCTCCCAGGGCTGCACCCCTGGGGCAGGGCTGAACGCCAGGGAAGGTGGGCAGTGCCTCTGGCAAAGCCCCCCAAGCACCCAGAGATAGACTCCACCCAGCCCAGCCTTCCTCCTCCAGTCCAGCCCTTCAGGAAGCCGAAGCCAAAGCACCTGAGGCTGCTTTGGTGCAGGGAGCGGGATAGTTTTAGACCTTGGTACCCAGCATTCGCCCAGCCCTCAGCTGAGGGTCAGAGAAGGACTAGAGACGGGGCAGGCAGGACGGACCTCAGGGAAGGCGCGGGTCACCGGCGGGACGAGGCTCCCGCCTGGAACAGGTGGGGCGAAGGGGAGAGAAGGGCAGAGGGAAGGCCCAGGATGGCTGGAAGGGGGCCCGAGGGGCCGTTTTCCTGGAGCTGGGAAAGGCAGGTGAGGAGACAGGCGGGGGCACCTGGGCCGGCCCGGGCCCGGTGATCGTGCGGCGGGGGCTGCCAGCCGCCAGGAGGAGGCGCTGGCGGGCGGCCCAGGTAGCAGCCCTCCTGCTCCCCGCCGGAGCGGCGTCTCCTCCTCGGGAGCAGGGCGGGAGGAGGTGGGCGGAGTGACGGGGAGGGCCGGGGGGAGGGGGACCGGGCGGTCGTGGGGGTGGGGCGACAGTGACATCATCCCGGAGTCGGTTCTTAAGCGGCGGCCGGTCGGGCCGGGGAAGAGAGGGACAGTCGGAGCACAGTGGCGCGTGTCTGAGCCCGCCGCGGCCCCGAGAGCGGCTGGAGCCGCCGCCGCCGCCGCCCGAGCAAGCAGCCGCCCGAGCAAGCAGCCGCCGCGAGCCCGGGCCCGGGCGGGGGCGCGGGCCGCAGGCCCCTGCTCCGGCCACCTCTTGCACACAGCGGGCGCCCGATGCCGCCCGCGCCCCGCTAGGCTGAGCCTCGGGCCACCACCGCCGCTGCCGCCGCCCGAGCCGCGGGCAGGAGCCCCGGGAGCCGCCGCCGCCGCCGCCCGGCCGGGCCCCGCCGCCGCCCGCGCGCCCCCGGGCCCCCGACACACATGAGATTCTTCAGGCTCACTTTCAAGTGCTTCGTGGACTGCTTCTGACTGCGTCGCCCCCGCCGTCCCGCACCCCGCCCGCCCGCCGCCCCGTCCCCCGGCCCGGCCGCCCCCGAGGCCCCCGGGCGGGCCCGCGCCTTCGGGGCCCCCCGCCGGGTGCCGCCGGCGCCCCTCGCTCGCCCGCCCGCCCGCCCGCCCCAGCGAGCCGCCGCGCCCCCCGGCCCGGCCGCGCGGCCCGCCGGGGCCATGGCGAAGAAGAGCGCCGAGAACGGCATCTACAGCGTGTCCGGCGACGACAAGAAGGGCCCCCTCATCGCACCCGGGCCCGACGGGGCCCCGGCCAAGGGCGACGGCCCCGCGGGCCTGGGGGCGCCGGGCGGCCGCCTGGCCGTGCCGCCGCGCGAGACCTGGACGCGCCAGATGGACTTCATCATGTCGTGCGTGGGCTTCGCCGTGGGCCTGGGCAACGTGTGGCGCTTCCCCTACCTGTGCTACAAGAACGGCGGAGGTGAGCGCCCCCGCCCGCCGCGTCCCCGCTCCGCCACGGGTCCCCTCCCCAGCCCGCCGTCGGCCCACCCTAGCCGAGCCCAGGGGCGAAGTCCGGGAGGTGGGGAGGCCCCCAGGGCGCATGGGGGTCGGGGGCGTCCCGCGCCGCGCCGCTGCTCGGTGGCCCAGCCCGGCAGCCTCCACCCCCCTCGCCGGTCATGTGCCTGGCAGTGTTGGGGGGGGAGGGGGCCGGAGAAGCCCGCGGGGTTGCCCCCAGACTCCAGGCCCTGGCGGGGAGGTGATGGGCACCGGAGGGGGGAAGGCCAGACCTGCCCCCTTGGGGGCTCCTAGAGGTGAGGAGCCCAGGCTGCCCCCGCGGGTCAGGCATACAAGTGGCACATTGTGTGGGCCCCCCACGTGTGCACACACGAACACACACACACACACACACACACACACAATGGGCCACTCTGTCCCTCCCCCTGCCCTCCCTCCACTCCCTCCCGTGCCCTCCCCTCTGGCCTGGGCCTGGAACACTGGGTGCCTGAGCCAGGCTCTGAAGCCTGCGGCCTGGCCCGCCTGGCGCCGCCGGCAGACACGCTGCATGCACACCCCACGCCCGCCCGCCTAAGGCCAGCTTAGCAACAGCGATGGGCACGCGTGTGTCCTGTGACTGCAAAGCAGCACTGGGGTTGCTGGGGAGCGAAAGTGACTGAATGATGGGTGGGAAACTGAGGCCCAGAGCGAAGGCCTTTGCCCAAGGTCACACACAAGAAGGATGCTGAGACCAAGAGCCAGGCAAGCTGCAGTCAAGCTCAGCCCCTGAGTAGTGAACAGAGCTGAGCCAGGGGCAAGTGGAGGGGGCTTAGAAAGGAGACACGGGGAGTGGACAGGGGCTGCTGGTGCCCACCTATCCCCTCCCTCCCACCACCCCAACCCCAGCCCGCTGGCCGCAACCTGTCTCTGACCCAGCCTGCCTGCCTCCAGAGCTGTGCTTGCTGGGGCTTGCTATGCCTGGCTTGGTCCCTTGTCCCCCACCTGTCTGCCTCTGTCCTTGCACACTGACACCCCCACCAGCGGAAGACTGCCACCCATCCACCCACCTCTCTGGACCTTCACACCAATGGGCAAGCATCCAAGCGCAGGGCAGCCAGGTGCTCCTTGCCTTTGGACAAGCCCCCCAGCCGGAACGCCGAGCCCTGGTGCGCATGCCCGCACACACGCACATGCCCTCACTGCTCCTTCCAGTGCTGCCTGGCAAATGGGAACTGTGGCACAAGGATGGCCTGCGTGCATGAGTGCGCGTGTCCTCCAGAACCACTAGGTCACCCCAGCTAACCATGGGGGTGGAAGCCCTGTGGGCGTGGGCCCCTTACAGCCCAGGGAATAAGGCTCAAATGGCCCAGGGGCTGCCCCAGCCCCCTCATCAACAAACTCAGAACTCACCCCCCAAGACTGTTCGCCTTGGGCCTCTGAGTCAGCGGCCACCCCCTACACTGATTCACCCAGTGGGTAGTTATGATGGGGCTGGGGTGGAGCCTGGAGCTTGGGCTCCGCCTGGGCCTTCCAGGGCTTCCGGAGTCTGGGCTGGCCAGCTCAGCCTGGCAACCTGGCTGGGGGTCAAATCCCCACTTGGCTAAGGAGGCACCCTGCACAAGTACCTGTGGTCTACAGGGGGACTCTGGGGGACACTGAAAGGATCTCCCCTGAGCCCACACTGCACCTCCTCCCCCAGGTGTCTTCCTTATTCCCTACATCCTGATTGCCCTGGTCGGAGGAATCCCCATTTTCTTCTTGGAGATCTCATTGGGCCAGTTCATGAAGGCCGGCAGCATCAATGTATGGAACATTTGTCCCCTATTCAAAGGTGAGCAGCCCCAGGCCTGCCCCTCCCTCCGTGCCCCCTGAGGGATTCCTCCCCTTTCCCATTGCTAGGGCAAGGGCTTGGGAGCAGAGCACGGCTGGCACCCACTTCAGAAATCTTGTCCTGAGCACCAGGCCTGGGGCTGGGTAATGCCCACAGTCTCAAGGGGGAACCTAAAAGACACACAGACCACACAGCGAACGTGGAGAGGCAGGCACTAGAAGGGGGCTAGGGCTTCTCCACAAGGGCAAGGACAGCTCATGCACAGCCAGGCTGGAGCAGGACCTGCTGAACACATTTGGCTCCTTCTAAAGAAGGTGGAGCACAGAGAGGTACCCACTGAAGTGACTGCCTCCCACACCCCAGTGTACTGGAGGCCGCTGGGGGCCAGGTGTGTGAGGCTGGAGAACCCACAGGACTGACTGGTTGGATTGGGGCAGGAGGGGAACTCTGCCTGGGCTCTGGGGGTGCATGGAGGGTGGGCAAGGAGACAGACTGGGGAGCAGTCCCAGTGTGGGGACACTCACATAAGGGGGAGTCCAGGGGCGGCTTGGAGAAATCTCCATAGCACAGCAGAGAAGGCTCTGGTAGGAGGCATGGTTGGGAGGGGGAGGATGTCGGCCCAGGGTGCAAGCTGGAAGGGGCCCAGCAGTTGGGACCACTGCCAGCCCTAGTAGGGGAGAGAATTCGGTGGCGGGAAGTGGCAAGACAAGAATCCACATGGAAAGGAACCCCCTGGTCCCCAGGCCTGGGCTATGCCTCCATGGTGATCGTCTTCTACTGCAACACCTACTACATCATGGTGCTGGCCTGGGGCTTCTATTACCTGGTAAAGTCCTTCACCACCACGCTGCCCTGGGCCACGTGTGGCCACACCTGGAACACTCCCGACTGTGTGGAGATCTTCCGCCACGAAGACTGTGCCAATGCCAGCATAGCCAACCTCACATGTGACCAGCTTGCTGACCGCCGGTCCCCTGTCATCGAGTTCTGGGAGTGAGTCAGGCGCCTCTGGGCCAAGCCCATCCTGTCCCGTCCCTCTGGTCTCTGCACATGGCCCAGCCCTACGCACAGGAGGCCAGGGATGTGGAGCAGTCACTTCCGGGAACTGCCTGTCCTCGGGGAGTGCCCAGGCCAGCCCCTGGGGCTCCTTCTGTGGCATTTGTCCCTGTCAGTCTGTCGTGCCCACCCTGTAAGGGGCCTGGGGCCAGGCTGGCAGCACTGCCACTTCCCACCGGCCAGGGCCTCCCAGGCTCCAAGCACACTGTGGTGCCTCCAGGTCTGGCCTGGGTGGGCAAAAGGCTGCAGAAGGGAGGAGCCACCACCCCCCGTCAGGGTGGGTCCCAGTCGCCTGGCCCTCTGCTGGCAGGGCTCTCAGGTGCTCCCTCTCCCCTAGGAACAAAGTCTTGCGGCTGTCTGGCGGGCTGGAGGTGCCAGGGGCCCTCAACTGGGAGGTGACCCTGTGTCTGCTGGCCTGCTGGGTGCTGGTCTACTTCTGTGTCTGGAAGGGGGTCAAATCAACAGGAAAGGTACAGCTGGAGGCTGGCAAGGGTGGGGGCGGCATGGCTCTGGGAGGTGTGTGTCTCTGCAAGGGACAACTGTTGCAACAGGAGGTGATGGGCCCCGGGCTAGCTCCCGCAGAGGGAGACAGGTTCTGAAATCCAGGCCACTTTATCTCCACCCTGCTGCTGAACATTCCTTCCCACCCTCCAAATCCAGGGACCCGCAGCCTTCGCTCCTGAGGGGTAGTCAGAGCTCCAGGCAGTAACCGTCCCTTCCCTGTGTTGATCGGCCCATCCCCGGCCTGCCGCGCTCCCCAGTTTCTCTCCATTCCTCACATGTGGTCTGAGTCTGGATGGTGTGGGTGGACCTGGTCCATAGCGGAAGGTCTTTCTCACCTTCCTCTCTGACCCTGAGGATCCGGAGGGAAGTCTCACTACATCCCTCCCGCAGGGGCCCCTGTCAGGCTAGGGAGATGTAGTGTCAACAGATAAGACAGTGTGTCTGGGGCCATGGGTCACAGCCAGGTCCCTGGTGGGCAGGACTCCAGTGTGTCTCATTCCCAGCAGGGTACCCAGAACAGGCACTTGCTGAGCTGGTGGCCCAGCATGGATGTTGGACGAGGAGGCAGAGGACTTTGCTGTCCTCCTTTCTCTTGCCTCTCTCCGTCTGGCCCAGTTATAATCCCCAACTAGCAACAGAAGACCCCACCTCTCCACAGAGGATGACCAGGAGGGAGGGGCACATGAGGCACGGGACCTGCCCCAGTCTGATGTCGCCCCTGCCTGGGCCCTACAGGGCTCTGGGAGGGACATGTGCTGGCCAGCCCCACACCTGCACTGCCCATGCAGACCCCGCCACCTCAGACACTCGTGCGCTCCCTTGCCCTTCTAGCCCTTACTCCCCACGTGCTTCACACCTTCCTGTCCCCACATGGACACATTCCAGAAGCTGCCCCTCAAAGGAGCACTTGCCTGCAGAACATGAGCTGTGCCCAGGGCCCCTCGCCTGCGGCAGCCAGGCCTGCTTCACCCTCCCGCTGCTGCTGACGTATGCTTACTGTGGGGCTGCTGGGACCCCAGCCTTGCCCCTAGCTTACTTTGGGAGGAGCCTCGGTCCTGAGGAGCAGAATGGGGGGCTCTGGGGGGTTCCCCGACCTCTGAATGTGGCTCCCAGCAAGGGATGACTGTGGCCTGCCCGCTCAGTCCTCTGCGGCTCAGTGGGGGCCTCCGAGGGGGAGGCGCTGCTGCAGGGCCTGTCTGAGCAGCCCGGCCCCCCAGATCGTGTACTTCACCGCTACATTCCCCTACGTGGTCCTTGTTGTGCTGCTGGTGCGCGGAGTGCTGCTGCCCGGGGCCTTGGATGGCATCGTCTACTATCTCAAGCCTGACTGGTCGAAGCTGGGGTCCCCACAGGTGAGGTGGCGAGGGTGGGGCAAGGCGTGGCAGTGCGGCAGGGCCCCTTATGCCCGCTTTCGCCGGCCCTTCTCTTCCAGGTATGGATAGATGCCGGGACCCAGATTTTCTTTTCTTACGCCATCGGCCTGGGGGCCCTCACAGCCCTGGGCAGCTACAATCGCTTCAACAACAACTGCTACAAGTAGGCACCACAGCCCTGCCCAGCCCTGCCCTGCCCTGCCCTGCCAATGGACGGCAGACAGCCTAACCAGTTCACTCTGTCCCCCTCCATCCCCAGGGATGCCATCATCCTCGCGCTCATCAACAGCGGAACCAGCTTCTTTGCTGGCTTCGTAGTCTTCTCCATCCTGGGCTTCATGGCCACAGAGCAGGGTGTGCACATCTCCAAGGTGGCAGAATCAGGTAAAGACCCCCCAGCCCCACCTCCAGAGCAGTAGTTGATGTCCTGGTGTACGACATACATGAATGCACATGCAAACAGAAATTCTGAGACGCAAGAGACCAATTGAAAGTGAACTTGTCAGGGCCGGCCCGTGGCTCACTCGGGAGAGTGCGGTGCTGATAACACCAAGGCCCCGGGTTCGGATCCCATATACGGATGGCCAGTTCGCTCACTGGCTGAGCGTGGTGCTGACAACACCAAGTCAAGGGTTAAGATCCCCTTACCGGTCATCTTTTAAAAAAAAAAAAAAAAAAAAAGAAAGTGAACTTGTCAGATTGCCCTGGGTACAGGCAGGCCCGGCCAAGCAGCTGCGTGGTACAGCTGTTCTCCAGCCACCTTGGAGCTGGGGACTTGAGCCCCCTTCTGTCCATCCCTAAGGGCCTTGGGTATGTGCTCCTATTTGTCAGAGTGGTACAGAGGGAAAAGGGGGCCTCCTCTCAGCCCCTGCTGCATCACCCCAGGGTTCACGGTGACTGCAACCACAGTGGCCACTGGAACCTGGGGAGAGGAGTGTGAAGCAGGCAGCCCACTGGTACAGGGTAGGGGTCTGCTGAGGGCCTGCAGGAATCTTCCAGGCGCCTAGTATGGGATGCCCATAGGGGCTTGTGCAGCCTGGCCGTGCCTTGCCACCAACAGAAAGGCTGGGCGTGGCTCTGGGCTACAGGGAACTCTGTTGGGTGGCCTGCTGCCTTGGAGGGAGTGAGCCTGGGTGCCTGCGGGTGGGCTCAGGGCGCTGCATGTCCCCTGCAGGGCCTGGCCTGGCCTTCATCGCCTACCCCCGGGCCGTCACGCTGATGCCTGTGGCCCCACTCTGGGCTGCCCTGTTCTTCTTCATGCTGCTGCTGCTTGGTCTCGACAGCCAGGTTTGCAGAGGGCTCTTGGGACAGGGAGCCGGGCGGTGGGGGTGGGTAGAGGGGCCCAGCATACTCGGCAGGGAGAGGTGCGGGGCAAGTGGAGGGGCTTGGCCTCAGCTGCCCTGGCCACAGTTTGTAGGTGTGGAGGGCTTCATCACCGGCCTCCTCGACCTCCTCCCGGCCTCCTACTACTTCCGTTTCCAAAGGGAGATCTCTGTGGCCCTCTGCTGCACCCTCTGTTTTGTCATCGACCTCTCCATGGTGACTAATGTAAGTGGGGGTGGGGTGGGTCTGCCCATGGCATCCACCGCCGTCTGCCATCGTCATTGACCTGGCTTCATCCCCCAGGGTGGGATGTACGTCTTCCAGCTGTTCGACTACTATTCGGCCAGTGGCACCACCCTGCTTTGGCAGGCCTTTTGGGAGTGTGTGGTGGTGGCCTGGGTGTACGGTAGGTCTGGGCTGAAGGATGGGTGGGGAGGGGCAAGGGAGGGACACATGGGTCTCTAGCTCTGGCCCTCCCGCCCCACCCCAGGAGCTGACCGCTTCATGGACGACATTGCCTGCATGATCGGGTACCGACCTTGCCCCTGGATGAAATGGTGCTGGGCTTTCTTCACCCCGCTGGTCTGCATGGTAAGACTGGGAGGCCGGGCAGTGCGGGCAGTGCGGGAGCCCTGCTAACCACAGGCGCCTGTCCACAGGGCATCTTCATCTTCAACGTCGTGTACCATGAGCCGCTGGTCTACAACAACACTTACGTGTACCCGTGGTGGGGCGAGGCCATGGGCTGGGCTTTTGCACTGTCCTCCATGCTGTGCGTGCCCCTTCATGTCCTGGGCTGCCTCCTCAGGGCCAAGGGCACCATGGCTGAGGTAAGGCCCCGCTCCAGCCCTCCCTCTGCAGCACGGACCATTGTGCCGGAAGCCTCTGGTCAGCACAGTCTGGGGGTGGATGGAAGGAAAGCTGGCCCTCCATGGCCTCGGGTGGTATCTGGGGAGCAGGGCCCAGCCCTAGGTCCCCTCCCCTCCGTGTGAACACCCACTCAACCCTGCTTCCTAGCACAGAGAGTGGAGCCTGAAAAGTCCCCTTTGGAGAAGGGCCTTGACTTGGTGGCAGGTGGTGGGAACTGGAGAAGGAGAGGAAGTTGCCATGGGGACAAGCAAGTGACCCTGGGGGGTGGTTCAACATGCCCTCCTTTCCTTCAGCGCTGGCAGCACCTAACTCAGCCTGTCTGGGGCCTCCACCACTTGGAGTACAGAGCTCAGGATGCGGACGTCAGGGGCCTGACCACCCTGACCCCAGTGTCCGAGAGCAGCAAGGTCGTCGTGGTGGAGAGTGTCATGTGACAAGCACCCCAGTTCACATCACCAGCTCACCCTTGGTAGCCATAGCAGCCCCTGCTTTAGCCCCCACCCCACCCCTGCAGGGGTCTTGCCTTTCCCTGACAATTTTGGGGTCTGCCTGGGGATGGGAGGGAGGGAAGCACCATGAGTGCTAACTAAAATAAGTTTTTCCATTTTTAATAAAACGCCAAAAATATCACAACCCACCAAAAATAGATGCCTCTCCCCCATCCCACCCCCTGCCCTAGCCAGGCTGGTCCACATGTTGCTCCCAGGCCCTGCCTAGCGCCCCTCCCCCAGTGCCCTGGGACCTATCTCCTCCTACCCCTGCCTGCCACTCCAAGTTCTGCTCTGTCACACACCCTTGGGTGGCCCCTCACCCCAAAAGGAGCAGTAGCAGTTTGGAGAATGGGAGGGGAGGACAGGGGTGGTGAGGGAGGGGCAGTGGAACAAGGTGAATATTTCAGCTGTATTAGAACCTTCTCCCCATCCCTATTCAGAAGCTTAAAGAGCCAGCCAGCAACGGAACCTACCGGTTCCCGCGCCGATCGCCACCAATACCAATTGTGTGAGCTTGGGTACAAGCGCATGTGTGTGTGAGTACGTACAGTATATATAGATTCCTATCTCTTAACAAAGTGAATACCAGACGTAAACGGTGCCTCTGGGCAAAGGAGGCTTGTATTTTGCACATTTTATAAAAACTTGAGGAGACAGCGAGATTTCTGCTTGTATATTTCTAAAAAAAGAGCCCAAACCATCCCTTCTCCTTACCACTCCCTGTCCCTTTCAGCCCCTCCTTATTCCCCTGCCCCTAGCCAAGGAGTGTGAATTTATAGATCTAATTTTCATAGGCAAAACAAAAGCTTCGAGCTGTCGAGTCTGCGGGTGTGTTGTGTGGATGTGCATGTGTGGTCCCCAGCCCCAGACTGGGGTGGAAAAGTACATGATGGGGGCAAGAGGCTGCAGGGTTCTGTCCCGGGGCTCTGGGGCTCTCACCTGGCCTGCTCAGGCTTGCCCACACCCTGCTCCCTGGGCTGGGCACAACCCAGGGAAGGAACCCCGGGCATGGCTCCCACCTTCAAGCTTAAGGCCGATGCGCTTTCCGCGTGGCCCATCTTCTGCGTAGCAGTTTTAACCCATGTACGTCTGTGTCACATCAAGTCCCGAGACAGCCGAGTGGCCCCTAGAAAGGCTTCCCCCCACCGTGACATAGGCTGGAGGGGTGGGGCTGGGTGAGGACGGCGGGCCTGTGGGGACGTTCTTACTGTGCTAAAAAGCCACTGCAAAGACAGCAATAAAAACATGTCATTTTCCAAAGCTGGCTCCTGCCTCTACCTCTGCTTCTCTGGGAGGGGAGGAAAGAGGTGCAGGAAGTGGGGGGACCTTCCCGGGCAGGAGCTGCTGCATTCAGCAGGCGTCTGTCCTGAGGGCCTCTGCACCCAGCACTGCTTGCTCCAGGAACTGGGGATCGAGCCAGAAGGAAGCCCGCAGAAAGCCTTGTCCCCCCGCAGCTGACACACTCGGGGGGAAAAAGAGTAGTAAGCTGAGGACGAGCAGATCAAGCAGGCAAGGGTGGGTGTGAAGCTGTGGGCGCTGAAGTTTTCAGAAGGTTACCCCAAGAATGTGTCACTGAACAGGTGACCTTCCAGGATGTGAAGGTGAAGGGTGGGCCAGGACCAGTTAGATACTGGCGAGGAGGCCACAGCCATAACCCAGGGCAAGGTGGTGTTACTTGGACCAGGTTGGTGGCAGGGGAGGGGATAAGAGGTCTTTGGATTAGGAGTCTACATTGAAGGTGGAGCCAACAGAGAGGTTGTGGATTGCCAGGATGTGGATTGAGAGAGGCGTCAAGGAGGGCATCGAGCAATTCTGCTGGGGCAACCAAAAGGATGAAGTTGCCAGGTCTTGCGATGGAGAGACAAAGAGGGGACAATTGGGAGTCAGCTTTGGGTGTGTCATGCGGGAAGGGAAATGTCATCCAAGTGGAGATGTCTAGTTGGCAGGTGGACATAAGAGTCTGGAGTTCCAGAAAGAGCCTGGACTGGAGACAACTCTGGAGTTCTCACCATATATAGGTGACACTGAAAGCCCCGGGCCCAGATGAGCTCACCAGAAGGGGCAGCGAGTGGGTGTAGAGGAAGAAATGGCCCAAACATGGAGCCCTTGGACACTGAGAGGTTGCAGAGAAGAGGAGCTGGCAAAGAGGTTAGAGGGAGCCCAAGTGCCAGGAAATCCTGCAAGGGCCGAGGAGGAGAGAGCGACCAGCTCTGTGAGGTGCTGCTGCTGGTCAAGGAAAATGACACTACAGCAGGCTCACTGGGTCTGGCAAAGATCGTGGTGACCTGGACAAGAGAGGTTTGGGTGTAGGAGTGCATGCAAAAGCCTGACTGGAGTGGGATTAAGAAAGAAGGGGTGGAAGCAAGCTTGAGTGCCTGCTGAGGGAGGAACAGATAAATACAATGTTGTCTAGCCATGCAATGGGGTATTATTCAGCTTTAAAAAGGAAGGAAATTCTGACACACACTACGGCACAGATGACCCTTGAGGTCATTGTGCTCAGTGAAAGAATCCAGTCACAAAAGGACAGATCCTGTATGACTCCTCTTACGTGAGGTTCCTAAAGTAGTCCAATTCATACACACAGTAGAGCGGTGGGTGCCAGGGGCTGGGGAGTCACTGTTTCATGGGGACAGAGATTCAGTGTGGGAAGATGAACAAGTTCTGGAGGTGGATGGCGGTGACGGTGGCACAACACTGTGAACGTGCTTAATGCCACTGAGCTGTGCACTTAAACATGGCTAGCGTGCTGTATTTTATGCTACGTGTATTTTACCACAATACAAAAAAAAGAAGGGGCGGGGAGGAACTGCAGATAGCAAGTCTAAACAGGACCTTGGAGGGGCGGGACCCTGTGCACAAGTGAAGGGTGGCCTTAGCTGAGAGTGCGGCGTCCCATCCAGAAAGAGGCAGGGAAACCACAGGTAGGGGTGGCCAAGACTGGTGGGAGGGGGAGGTCAAGGCTTGGGAGCCTGGTGCTCACTCTGGAGTCCGGCCTGAGCACAGGTGAGGGTGTGCCCCGCCCCCCCACCCCCACCCCCCGAAACAAGGGACAGCTTGGGCTGCTCACTTCAGGTCCTTCCAGGAATGCTATTTGGAAACACCCAGAGTCCCTGCTCTTCAGCAGGCAATGTCTTCTTGTTGAGGAGGAGTCTTTACACTAAATTTCTAGAGCCAGCGGAGGGATCTGGCTTGGAATACTGTCACCAAGAAGAGCCTGGGTTATAAACACATGGGTTCACAAGGGGACAGGGAGGTGAGAAAGCAGTAGCGGGTGCACAGTCTGACCCTAACTCAGCCAGAGCCGTTAGAGCCTGTCCTAGTGAGCCGAAGCCTCTGCCGCGGAAAGAGACCACAGCATAATCCCTGCAAGAGGACACATGCAAGGTCCTGTCCTGCTCCTGTCTCCCTGCCCCACCCTTCTCTTCCTCAGTACTGCCGACAGCCCCCACACCTCCAGCCTGGCCCTTTAGCTGCAAAGGCCCTCCCCACAAGTCCGCCAGACTTCTCTCCGCCCCTCACACAACCCCTGCCCCCAACGACTCCACCCATCAAGAGCTCAGTGTCACTCTAGGAGGTCCTCTCCCTCTCCTCTCCCCTCCGCCCCTACTCCCACCAACTCGTTAAGCTGTCTGGGCCAGTTCTCCTGCCTGGATGACAGCCACGGTCTGCTAACTATACACAGAAAACACCAACACTGCACAAAGGACATTTCAGAGGTGTGCCATTTGAACTGGGCCCTGAAGCAGCAGGGTCCTGAAGTAGTGCCAGTGACTCAGGAATCAGCTCCTGTGTTAGGGGTCAGCACAGAGATCAACAAGCAGCAGTCTCTGCTTCAGGCAGCTCGAAGCCAAGAGGGCAATGGGCGGGGGACATGGACCAGCACAGCCCTACAGGGCTGGAATGCTGCGGCTGCTCTACAACACCCCACATGGTCTGAGGGGACTATGAGGGCGCCTTGTTTCCTGGGGGTGGTGCTCCAGTCTAGGCGGGGCACACACCCGTAGCCATCTCTAAGAGCACGTGTTCCCTGCACGCACACACACCCTCCCCCCACCCCCGCAACAGGGTGCCCCAGAAGCTGGCCTCACTAGCTTTCTCCTTGGCCTGACCCAGAGAGGGCTTGGCACGGGCCTGGGAGGGGCAGCAAGAGGCTGTCTGGCTGGTAGGGAAGAACCCGCAAGCACGCTGTTTGGACTTTAGCCTTCGGAAGTTCAGAGAAGGGAGAGCTCAGGGAGGTCCAAGGTAGTCGGAGAACACTTCCTGGAAAATGAGACTAGCCCTTGGCCTTGGCATAGCAACCAGAGGGTGTCACCCGCATGCCTCCTGACCCCACAGACACCATCTCACAGACTACCTGGACAGGGATGGACTCCTCGTGAAGCGGCTGTGTTCTGAGCATGGGGAAGGGCCAAGGGGTTGGGAGGGAAGGAAGCCACGGGCCTGGGCCTGTGCAGGGCAGGCAGGACTGGGAAGGTGCTGCTGGCCACGAGCCATCTGGTTGGCGTCCACACCTTCAGGGGTCCTGCCCAATTCTAAGAGACACACTTCTAACCTGCTCCCCTGACCCTTCTGCCCAGTCCTCACGCAGACACCAGACGTGGCAGAGACCCTGCAGAAAACAGGTACCACCTTTCTCATGCCCTGCTGGAGGGCAGCACAGCACAGGGGCCTGAGTGCAGGGTCTGGTGGCAGGCACGTGTCCAGCACGTTCTTTGGAGGCAGCAGAGGGGGCCCCGACCCACTCACAGCACCTCTCCACCACCTAGCTCTGCCTGGGGCCAGCTCAAGGTCACTGGCAAGGACAAGGCTCCTCTCCCAGCAGGCATTACTCAGAGGTCATCCTGCAAACCTTCAGGAGGGGGTGGGGCAAGGAGAGACTGGTGGCACTCTGCCACGTTCTGTCTGTCCCTAATGTGATGACCAGGAACCTGGAGAAGGCAAGCGAGTCTGCCACCTGGAAGCCCCGCCAGTTCACCCAGCCTCCCAAGCTCTCCTGGGCCCAGCTGCCAAGGCCCAGGGAGACCGACAGGACAGATACTCCCCAAGCAGCCATAAAGAGGGGCCTGGCCTGGGGAGCGGGAGGGGCACAGAGGGCAGGACCTTCGAGGGCAGGACCTTCAAGGGCAACTGTGAGCCTGGCCTCTAGGAGCTGGAATGAGTTGAAGGAAACAGACCGCTGGGCTCTGTGAGAGCCACCCGACCGCGCCTACCTGGCTGCTCTGGAGCTTCCGGGAGGGGAGAAAGCAGAGTCCCCCCCCACGGCCTCGGTTAAACACAAGCACCGACACATCAGAACCACCTTTATTGCCCCCAAGAGAAACTCCAGTCTGTCTGCTTCACCTGCCCTCCTGCAGGACCAGAGAAAATATCAACACAGCAAAACAAAAAGGGGGCTGAAAGCAGCTGGAAACGAGCCCTGCTGCAGGCTGGGTTACAAGTGCCCTCTACACCGAGAAATGGAAGCCGGGGCTGGGCAGGGCAGAACAAAAGCGACCTCAGCTTGAATGTGTGGCAACCCCGTGGTATACAGGTAGTGCGACAAGGGTCCCAGATGAGGAGCTACAAGCTGTGGAAGGGGATGGGGGAAGCAGAAGGGAGTGAACCGAGGTACCAGAGGAAGAGGCTGGGCTCCCCAGAAGCAGTGCGCACGTGCCAGGTAGATGCTGGCTGCGGCAGAGAGGGAGGCCCTCACTCCTCCTTCTTGTCCGTGGCACCATCTACCACAGCCTGAAAATAAACAGAAACCCCAAAGCAGTACGTTGGCAGTGCCCTCTCCTCCCCTTTGACCTCTAGCCCCACACCCCAGAGGTCCAGTTCAGTTCCTTCTTCCCCTAAATGACAGGTATCCAGGTGAGAAAGGGGCTCCACCCTTAGCCACACCCAAAGGCTTCTGGGGCGGGGGCGGGGGGGATGCACGCACAGGCCTGTCCACACTCTAGGGAAGGCCCTGAACCTAATGCCAGCCAGGGTAGGACCGCTAGGCCCTCACTAGTCAGGGGGAGCAGCTGGGCATTCAAATCCCTTTCAAGTCCCAGTTCAGGCCCTTACCAACTCTGTGCGCCTTCTACAGGTCCTCTCAAAACCCAGGCCCTGCCCAGTGAACCTGCCTTGTACTGAAGGCATGGTTCCTCTTTTGGGGCTGAGTCCTTCCTCCCCACCCACCGTGGTGCCCAAATCTGGGCCACCAAGCACCAAGCCAAGCTGTCCAAACTCAAGAGTTGTCTACCCAGCCCCCATGCCCAGCTTGAGCTTCCAGGTTGCATTCCCAGGCTAGCCTGAGGACTCAGACCAGGCCTGGGGCAGCAGGCAACGGCAGCGACGGGCACCTGCTAGGTGAGGCAGTCCTCAATGCCTCAGACCCTCTGCCCCACATCAGCCTCAGCCATACAGGAGAGGTGGCCTGCAGTGGGCCCTAGGGTCTCAGCTACATGTCCACTCTTGACAGGGCCCCATCCCACAGACTGTTCTGGGGGGCTCTGAGACTGAGCAGGTCTGCAATGTAGAGAGCCCCACTGCTGAGGGCCATCTTAGCAAGTGCCTGCCATCTACTGCCAGGCCATACCCTCCTTCCTGCCTGCACAAAGTGTTCCAGCTGCTGGACCTCAGCAGCAAAGGAGGCAGCAGGAAGAGCAAGTGAGCGAGCAGCTGGCTGGCCGCCTGAGCCTCATGAGGGGTACCGGACCCCCCCCATCTGACTGATGCCCACTCTGTCTGCACAGGCAGGGAGCCGGGCTGACCTGTAGTTTTGCATGCTCCTCCAACAGGCGATCGTACTCCTTGGTGAGGCCCTCGGACTGCTTCCGCATGGCCAGAGCCTCGCTTTCAGCTTTCTCTAGTTCTGGATGTGACGCAAATCGTAGAGAAAGGGGAAATACAAAGACTAGGGTTAGGGAGAAGGAACCTACACACTGGAGGTGCCAGAATTGCCCGAGTCTGACTCAAATGCAGCTGTACAGTAGACCACCTCCCTAAATAAAGTTCCCCTGCCCTCACAGCCCCCCAAAGCAGGGGAAAAAAGGCTGTCCGAAACAGCTAGGTAAAACGAAAAAATACAGAGGACCCCCTTTAATGGTGGGAACTCCAGTGGCTCTCAGCAGGGGTGACCTTCAGGGAGGCTGGTGCCTTCAATGCCACACAGAGAGCAGCAGCAGCCAAAGCCCATGGTGCTGGCTGAAAAGGCTCCAGGCACAGACTGTGGATGGGGCAGAAAAGATAGGCTGATTTAGAGCTGGTTTCGATTTCCCAAAAAAAAATCTCACCACAAACTCTGTGCACTCCTTTCCTGCACGCCTCTCCTGCCACACCTCTCATTCGCAGCTCCCAGGTGCCTTGGGGCTCCCTGAGCCACACTCCGGTCAGGAAAAGCCCCAGCGGGCCCAGCTCCAGTGCGGCGTGGCCAGGGCCTCTCCTGGCCCTGCCACAGCAGCCCGCCCTGCCGGCTATGGGCTGAGCCCGGCCACCTTTGGGCTCGGGGACACAGGGCGCTATTTGTTGGTTTTCACCCAGCTCTTGAGCCTGCATGTGAGCTTTGTTATCCTACTTTAGCACAAGAGGGGCAGCGGGGGGCAGCGGAGGCGCCAGCCTTCTGGAGGAACACACGAGGACAACCCTCACTCTGCTTGGTATCGGACAGCTCATCCTTTAGCTTCTTCAGGTCGGCCTTCAGGCTCCTGTTCTCTTCCTCCAACTTCACCTCAGAGTCCCCAACACCCAACTTGCGTCCGTCAACAGCAGTTCCCTGGGAAGAGTGCCAAAGGTTACTCAGGAGGGGGGGAGGAGCTCCAGTCCCATCCTCCCCACTGAGCTGCGGCTCCTCAAGCTGCCCTGGGCACTTGCCCCTTCGGAAATGTCACTGCAGAACTGGGCCACTGCCTGCATACAGCTACCAGGCAAAGGCCACAGTGTGGCTGCCCGCCGAGGGACAGGGAAGGGCCAGTGGGGCCACCTGCTACCGCTCACGGGCCACACGCCTTGCCTGCCCTGGCCCCACCTCCTTCCTCAGCAGCTCCATGGAGTTTACCAGTCTTTCTAATGATGCAATTTGCTGTCATCTGGAGATCCCTGTCGCCACCCCCAACTAAGCTCCACCATTCCTTGCTTTCCCCAGGCCCCAAATTTGCCCCTGCCCATCCAGTTCTGTCCCTCCCATGAATCCAAATCCACCATCTCCGGCCCGGCTTGGCTCACGCCTCGCCTCCTCTAACGAGCCTTCCAGGTCCAGCCACCAACCCTGTCCCTGCCTCTTCCCCAGCACTGAGGGACACAACAGATCCCTGAGATTCTGAAGAACTGCAGCTGACAGCAATCACACAGAGAACTTTGACTCACAGCACAGGGCCTGGCTCACTGAGGAGTCATCTGTTCCAGGGAAGAGTCTGACTGGAAGCAGTGGATGGCAGGAGACAGCAGCAACAGCACACCCTCCTGCGCAAGCCCTGGAGGGTGTAGGAGGCGCCTCCAGCAGACACATCCTCCCCACGGACAACTTCCCCTCTGCGCCTGCACCCAACCCTTAGGCTTTTCAGGCAATGCCAGTCTCACGTGTTTCCTGCCCGACATGCTAACGGTGGCCACCGTGGCCCCTAAAGAATGTCACTCTCGGTTGGGGGTGCTCACCTTCTTCAGCTGCTCATTCTCCTCCATGTACTTCTTGGCCGCCTCGCTAGCACTCTCGGCCTGCTTTTTAAAGGCTTCATTGGAGGCCAGCAGCGTGGCCTGCTGGGAGATGAGAGTCACCAGGCGTCGGAGCAGGCTGCAATTGTTCACAAGACGAAGGGAGACATGAGGAGAGACAGCAAAACGGCTGGCAGGCACTGATCCTGGGTGCTCGCCGGCCCATCTGCCTCCAGCCTTGACCTGCCCTCTTGAATGGCCGGGGCAGCCGAGCAAGAAGCCGCCAACCTGGCTCTGGCTACACAAGGAATAGGTGGGGACCAGGAGCTGTCCTTTGCTGCCACCCCAACGGCCACCCTTGGCTCTGGAAGGCATCTCAGGAAAGGGCTGGAAGTAGGAGCCTGGAGACAACAGGGCAGGGCCTAGCTATGGCACAAGGTCCTGGAAGCCCAGAACTCCCCAGGTTGGGGCCTGGAGGTGCCAGACAAGCCAGAGCCCCACTCTCCTCCCTGCGAGGCTAGGCTTGCCTCTACAAAATAACAAGGGCAGTCAGTAACTGTGGGCACTTCCCACATGCCAGGCAGCACACTCACATCCTCCTCATGAGGTAATCACTCTCACCACTCTTACCTTATGGAGAAGGAAACTGAGGCTCAGCAAGGATAAGCAATTTGTCCAAGATCAAAAGCCAGAAACAGACATGGCTGGACTTTCACCTCATGTCTGTCTGACTCCAAAGCCTGAGCTCAGAACCCCTCACAGAGCTCCCAGGTCCCAACATAAGATGGAGAGGACTTTCTTCTCTACCCAACACCCCCCCCCCCCCGAAACCCATCACTCAGGCAGCTGCCAGAACACATCTGTTACGGAACACTACCCCAGTTGAGGGCTTCTTGGGCTAGAGGGTATAGAAAAGGAAGAACCAGGACACAAGCACATGTTGCCTGTCAGAAGCAGCCAGCAGAATTAAACAGGTGGCAGTTAGGGACAGATGCTGGTCCCCAAGTGGAGGGAATGGCTGTTCCATTTCTCTTGGTCCACCTTGCCCTGAGATATTAGCTGGCAGAAAGAGAGGAGGGAAGGACTCCCCTCCATTCCTTGAAAAGCACAGCTCACTCAAACGGGGGCGGGGGGGGCACGGCAGTCAGCTGTAACATTCAGAGTAAGGCAAGGTACATGCAGGGGCCCTGGGGAAGGAGGAGACAAATCTGCTCTGTCCAGGGCACTTCACCAACAACAAAGTGCTTGATCAGAAGACCCAAAGCCCCCTCATGGCCTGCTCCCAGGCTGCTCTCTCCCAGCCATGCCCACCAGGCCAAGAGAACAGTGAGCAGACCAGGTGAGCTATCTTCCTGGCCTGAGCCATGGTTCTCCAGGTCTCTGGCACAGCCCTTTTCAGGAATGCATGTTCAGGACAGAGGAGGCCCGCAGGGGCCACGAATGCCCATTCCTGGTTTGGGGAGAGGCTCCCAGGGGCCCATGGCAGCACTGGGAGAGCCAGGCCATTGACTCCTGGCAGGAGAAGAGAGTTTCCAGTGACATGTGGTCTCTAAAATTAGCAGCCGAGACCTCGTGGCCTACGGCTCAGGTTTCCCTGCCTCAGCCCCCAGCTGCCCACCAGCCTGCCCCCCATTGGGCTGCAGTCCTGAAGGTGGAGGGAGCTACCGAGTGCCCCAGAAGCCAGAGAGAAGCCATGCACTGACTCACATCGGCATAGACGGAAATCACTGGAGAGGCCCAGAAAGGCAAGTCTGACTAAGCCCCACCTCCCGCACTGAGCTCCCCAGCTGCTGAGCAGATCCAGTGATGTTGAGGAAGAGGCCCGCTCCTCCCAGCTGGAAACAGGGCAGAGGAGATGTGTGCCCCCTGCTGGTAGAGATGGGGCACATGGAAACCACAGGGATCCAGCAAAGACAGGGCAGGTTAGACCAAGTGTTGTGCTCCCCGCTACCCCGACAAGGCTGGGCAGGCAACTGCTGATGAGGAACCACTGCTGTCGCCCTGGTTACTTGGTCCCAGGGAGACAGCAGTGATGACAGCGCAGCAGGGGCCCTGCTCTCCTCTGTGCTGTCCCAAGCCTTCCCCAGCTACTGAGAACCAGGGTTTCTGAGACAGCCAGGATACACACACAGAATCCAGCACCAGATCTGTGCAGTGTACACTCATAGCCCTCGGACGGTCAGGATCTCCCCCTCAGCAGGTCAGGTTCCCCTTCCTCTCGCCAACTATCGTGGATGCTCCCCAGTCCCCAAAGCACCCTATGGGGCCAAACTGTCCCCACCACCCAGCCCAGCCCCGACAGTTCTCTTTGGCACCATCTGTGTACTCTCCCTTCCTGTTGGGGCTGTGTCTCTGGATAATTCCCTGCCCTGTGCTCTGCCTCCCCCAGGGAACCTCACCTCTCAACCGCCTCCTTCCTGGAGTTACCATGCTCGAGCCCCTCGTCTTGTCCTCCCTCCCATCCATTCCTCAACCTACTCCAGTCGAGGCCACCAGCAGGACCATCAGCAGCCTCCTAACGGCCCAATCCAGCGACCGTTCTAGAGTCCCTGTCACGGTGCGGCATGCTCTGTAGCATCTGCTGCTGCTGCCAAGCTTCACTCACGATACCTCCCATTCAGCAGCATCTCTGTCACTGCCTGGTTATTCTGCTCCCTCAGGGGTCTGCATTCTTCAGTTTGCCCTCTGTACTTTTTTCCTAGCCAATCTCATCCTTGAAAGGGATTTCTATCTGCAACTCAGACTCTTATACTTGACCACCTACTGGATGTCCCCAGAGACACTCCAAACTCAGCTTGTCCAAAATGGGCCTCCCTTACCCCCGCCTGACCTATCTTGTGCATCCCCCACTGGGGTGGCAGGCATGTGAGCTGCCTTGGACTCCACCCTCCTGGCCCTGCAGCCCTCCAGACAGACCACCCGCTAGTCATCCCCTCCGCCGCTGCCACCTCCCTATCCGCAACTGTCCAGCTTTTCCATCTCCCACCCCCCACTTCCCCCGAGCAAGCCAAATCTGATCATGTCCCTCCTCTGCCAGACCCCTCTGCCACCAGCCCCCAGGCCCTCTGCAAGCTGGCTCCTCTCCAGGCCGGCTCCTCTTCATGCCTCACTTACCACGTGGCCCTAGTGACACAAATACTGCACAGTTCTTGGAATGCACCTGGCTCTGCACGGCAATACTCACGGCTGGAATATCCTTTCTACCCAGCTCAATCATCACCTCCCCCCAGAAAACCTCTCCTGACCCACCCCTGCCCTGCTTAGGGGGCCGCCTCTTTGGGTACTCCCACAGCAACCCCCCCACACCCCCCAGGCTGCAATGCTGTCTGTGTTGTCACCATCTGTTCTTCGTCTGGCTGCCCTTCTGGGCTATACATGCCTTCAGGCCGGGCACCAGACCTTTTCCCTCTAGACTCCTGGCACATTGAAAGGGGGTCTTCCAGATGACCTCATCCCACACCCAGGAGAGGAAGCACTCCCTGGCAGGTGAGGGGATATGTTTGAGGCTGCACATCTGGCCCAGGCAGAGTGTCCCTGGGCCCAGCTTGCACCTTCTTCTCCCCGCACCCCTGTCCACCTGGGGGCCTGGCACCAAGGGGGGCACAGGCAGACACAGCTTGCCAGCGGTCTAGCAACAGAGACAGAAGACAGCAGCAAGAAGGCGCTGTCTCAGACCCATGCCAATGAGCAAGCCAGGCTTGCGGCTGCAGCAGCAGCTGAAAAGAAAATACACAGGAGAAACAATTCACCATGAGCCGGAGGCAGACCCCAGAGCTCTGGCCTCTACATCCTCAGTCTGCTCCCTCGGTGCCCTGGCAAGGCTTACCAGGCCCTTCCTGATAGGCTTATGCCAGCCAGGGAGCTAGCCTTCTGGAACATTAACGTGTCCTTTTGTCCATCCCCTTCCATACTGCTCTATGTAGAGTTTACCAGGCCCCCCAGGTCAGAGCACAGCACATGGTGAACAGGGGTCAGCCTCAGAGTTTCCACGTCGGCCTGCAAAGATAACTGATGCACTGCTTTCCTCTCTCCTGTGCTTGCTTATCTTACATCACTCTCTGCTTTATCTCCCGACTACTGTTTCCCAGGTAACTGTTCTGAGCTATCCGTATAGGGACAACGGGCAAGAACCTAACAGTCAAAGGAATGTCCTAAGGGTATAGGGTAGTCACTGACAGAATAGTGCAGGGTCCAGACTAATGCATCCAAAGGCAGAGGTAAAGGCCATAAACAAAACTTAACAGAATCCAGATGTGTCCTTGGCAGACAAACGTTAGCCCCAAATACCTGAATTTGCCTTGGCTCTCCTGGTAAAATGCTTTTGGACGCTGAGCAGGGCTATCATGCTTTTATAAAAGGCTGAGTAAATAAGAGAAGGCAGGAGAAACAGAATCTCTCTATGGACACTGGAGAAACAGAGCCAACCATATCAAGTGGAGAGAGACATGGCTCATGCGTGATTTTCGCCATCCCGCCTCCCCACTGTGAGAGAGGAGGAGGGAAGACATGGGCTTAACAGGAAGTGGGGAAGGAGCAAGTGCCGAGGGAGCGGTTCTATGGCGTGGCCACCCCAACCCTGCCCTGCCAACGGGTTTCGGGTGAGTGGGTCCTTCAGCCCTCCCAACACCCCTGGCGGGACAGGTTGTTCACACAACAGGCTCTTCCACTCTTCTGCCTGGTGCAAGCCGGAAGCTAGTGTCACAGCGCCACCTGCTGACTCTTCAGGCCCACCACAGCCCAGCAGAGCCCCACAGCATGGCCAGTGGACCACAGGTGAACTCACCTCAGCCCCTCTGAAACAATGAGACACTACCCTGCCAAGGAACCAGAAGCCAGGTGCCATCCCAGGAAAGGCTCGGGCAAAGCAGAATGATCATGCAGGGACTTCTGCTGCCCCAGGAAACTCACCCCCAAGATCCTGGAGTCATGAGAATCATGAGGCAGCAGGAGAGGGCACTGGTTAAGACCAGGAGGTTCCCTAGGACCGGTCAAGGAGGGCCAGCCCACAGGGCTGCCCTGGACACTGTGGCACAGCTGCTCGCTTTCCTCCTAGCCTTTGAGTACACAGAGGTGGTAGAAAATGGGAAGAGGAGGGCTGGAGTTGGGGAAAATGTAGGCCACTTCAAATGAGAACACGCCTCACAGCAATTGCAGCTGACAGCCCAGATGGAGCTCGCCATCCTGAGGACAGTGGAGCCAGCACAGGGGTGGGGTGGGTGCACCCGCCCTTCTATCCTTTCAAGTGGAAGAGAATGAGCGACATGAACGAGCTGTGCTGCTGGGGTTTTGTTGTGTTTCTTTCTTGGAACAAGCTACCGGAGGTGTTTTTGGTAAGTTGGGGAGCAGAGAGGAACCAAGTAAGGTCAGACAACTTAGGCAAAGATATTCTGTGATGAGTTGAGTCAAACTAAAACATGTTGATGGCCCACCTTGCTACTAGGGAAGCACCTGCAAGGTAGGAGGAGTAAGGAAGCCATCACCCCCAGATCTGACTGGCACCTGGCCAGGAAAGCCTGTGACACACACAGAGATGTGCCTCCAGCAGAGTGAGGACTGTGCTCAGAGCCTGGCGAGGACCAAAGCAAGGACGAGTGGGGACTTGGCTATAGGGTTCAATGCGGCAGGCTTTTCCACTGAAATGAACTAAAATGAAATATAACGGAAAGCCCAGTTCCCCCGCCCCACGTGAGGCACTCAACCGAGCAGATGCTGCGGCAGCTCTGCCAAGGAGCCTGCCGAGGAGCCTGCCTTCCGCTCTGCCTGACCTGCCTCCAGGCCCATGGAGGCAGTAGGCATGCAGTGCTCAGAGAAAGGGGCCCTCCTAGGACACCAGGCTTTCTAGGACCTTGGAATTGGGAAGAAGGAATCCTGCTTGCTCGGCATCCTGACCAAAAAGAATACACTGTTCATTTTTAGGGCACAAGGAAAATACTTTGGCCCAAATCAAGTAGCTGAGCAATCTCTATATCTTAACAGACGCTGATGCTCGTTCTGATGCATGTCAGATAGTCCTTGGGCTATTCGTAGGGAATTCCTCTTTATCAGAGCCCCCTCCAAGGCCCAACTGAATAGAAGATCAAGCACTCAAAGGATACTGGGTGATTGTGGGTGGAGGGGGAGGGTCTAGAAATCAATGAAGTTCTAGAGAGTCTTACCCAATGCCTAGATCTGAAGTGCTCTTCTAATGTTAGCACTCTTAGAAAAGGGTGGCAGCCAACAGACAGACAGACAGACAGACGGGCGGACAGATGGATGGAGAGAGACTGGTCAAGACATGCAGCTAACTGTCACCATCGGCTCAGGACAGCCCACTCAGTCACCAAAGATTCTGGCAGTCCTTCATATGTGCCAGGCCCTTGGCATTGAGCTGACCAATCTAAAGGGGGTGAGCCAGGTTCCCTGTGCTGGGCCAATTTGTTAAGCACCACACCTCTTAGCCACATGGGTGGCTGCCCCGGGACTTCCGAGACAGCTATCTAGGGCAGCCAGTAGCATGGCGCGGGCCTCTCAGAACAAAGCCTTGAAGAAGCATGAAGGGGCAGAGTTGGCTGTGCTGGCAGGGGGTGGGAAAAGTTCCAGGCAGAGGCCCCAGAAACGCTCGGGGAAAAGGGGAGAGCACGCATTGCTCAAGGCTCTCCAAGGAGACTCATGTGGCTGTTCCCAATGGGGAGACCAAACGAGAGACTGGAGGGATCACATCATGAAGGACCTGTGTCAAGCCTCTACACCATTGCAATGGGGAGACAGGATTGGTTCTACATGTCAGAAAGATCACTTGGCTGGGGTCTGGTGGACAGGCTGGTGGCAGGAAGCCTACCTGAGAGGTTCCCACCGGGGTCCATATGGAATGAGGGTGATCCTACTATGACAAAGGTTCCAAGGACAATAAGGAAGAGAAACCTAGGAGGCAACATCCACCTATTTAGAGGGTACAGAGCCTCAGTTGTGCACGATGAAGTGGGTTCTGGAAATTTTCTGCACAACAGCGTCAACATCCTTAACACTACCAAGCCACACTTAGAAATGGTTACAATGCTAACTCTTATGTGTATTTTACATCATAAAACCCTAAAGGACCATAGTGTCACATGGGACAAGAAAAAAGGGCAGAGTACCCCAAGGCCACTGGATTGAGTGAAGGGGCTGAGACAATTCTCAAACTTTGTGGCGCATCTTAAAGGCAAAGGAACCTTGCTGCACGTCTCAAGTGAACAGGTGGCAGAGGCAGGACAAATGCCCAGAATGCTTTGGCTTGAAGCCCGGATTCTCCCCACTACCCCCTATCACACAGCCCCAGCAGCAGCAGCAGCAGCAGCAGCAGCAGCAGCAGACTATTAGGGGAAAATGCAGGCTTGCTTTTGGTGTGATGTTTTCCAATTACGAGGGGCTGCTCAAGGCTAATCTCCCATGTGCCCCCATCTGGGCCCCACTAGGAACAAGTGCCACCCACCCAGCTCCCTCCTGAATGTGGTCCTTTCTCTCTCCCTGTCCACTAACCTGCTCATGTCTTCCCTCAGTCTCACTTCTCCCTGCCTTCTGCTTCCCTTCCTCTTCTACCACACTGCTGGGGACAGCCCAGCTCAGCCCAGCCCGATAGCATGTCCCTTTCTCCCCTTCCTCTATGTCTCCAGGAAGCTTGCAAACCAGGCTCAACCTCCCTGCAGCACCCAATCCTGCTGATCTGTCAGGTCTCCCCCTGCTCTCCCTTGCTTTACCTGTCCTCACCAGCATCCCTCCTAGTGGGCCGTGCTAGCCCTTTTCCTTGCTGTCCCCAGGTCTGGCCCCAGCTTCACCTCACCCCCACCTTCGCCTATCACTCTAACGTGAGCCCTGCTGCAGCCAGAGCTCCCTCTCCAGCAGATCTGAGGTCACGTCAGCCTCCCAGAGAAGCGCCTTACGCCTGTCCCCTCCTCACCACTCCTGCTCCCACTGCCCAGTTTAGGCCACCAGCACCTTTCACTACAATGCCCTCCAACTTTGTCTCCCTGCTTCCGGGCTCTCTTGCTCCACACCATCCCATATGCCCTTGCCAAACATGAATCCACAGTGCTGACCATGTCACAGCACTACTGGAATACTCACTTGGCTCTCTACTACCCAGAGAAGTTGCATACAAACTCTAGAACCCTCTACCATGTCCCCCACCTCTCCTGACCCATCTACCCTGCTCTACCTACCAGTACCTACGCATGTTCAGGAACTCAGCCAGCTCCTCCCAGTGAGATGTGTACGAACATGGATGAGAAAGACACAGACAACAGGAATGGCACAGAAGCTCTGAACAGGATTGGGAGGCCCAAGGAAAACTGGACTAGTTGAGACACATGAAAAATGACAATTAAGAGTCGTTCCCCACTGTCTATGATATCAGCCACACAAGGCAGCATGCTCAACATCCACCAATGGGGAACTGGGTAGACACACAAGAATGCTGGAGAGACATATTGGTTTGTCCTGAGTGGAAAATTCAAGTTACTACGCAGCAGTGAAAACCCAGTTGTGTTTTTAAAAAGCATGTGGATTCTGTAAGGGAAAACCCAGGTACTTGGGTCAGATCATTCCAAATATGAATTCTCAGCTCTGCTGATGACTACCTCTGGGAACTTGGAAAGGTTTCTGAACTTCTCTAAACCTCAGTTTCTTCTTTGCAGAGTTGTAAAAATTTAATATGTGCCTGGCACATAGAATGCTTAACAAATAGCGTCTTTCGTTATGTATAATGAAGTTCGGAAAGGTATAGGGCAAAAGTATATCAACAGCAATTATAGCAGCATTCCAGAGAATTTATTTTTCTATTTTTGCTTATATAAAGCTTCATCTTCCTACAGTGAATATGTGCTACCAAATGACTTCCTGATCTTCAGATATATGTAAAGGACTAAGAGACGAGTCGTTAGACTCATAAAACCATGACTAGTCAGGACAGGGACGTCGATTTTAGGTCATGTCATACAGGCACCTTCTTACCAAAAGCCAGGTAATGACTACACAGGAACGAAAGCTGCCCACTATCTGATCTACAGCTTCCACCAATGCAAAGAACCTGGTATTTCAAAAAGGGATCAGAGCTAGGCATGAGCTCTAGGCTTGGCCCCTTAGAAGGTATGTGACTCAGGCCACTCCATCTCTCCTGGGCTGTCCTTTTCCGTTTACAAATACTGTGAAGGGTTGTTAAGAGTCTTCACTGGTTTCGACTAGAACCAACATGAACCACACAAACAGCTCACACACATAGCCAATGCCATGTGGCTGGTGCAGTCTTATAGGTAAGCTCTTATTTAAACAAATGATGGGCTGGCCAGTTAGTTCGGTTGGAGTGTGGTGTTATAACACCAAGGTCAAGGGTTCAGATCCTAGTACCAGCCAGCCGCCAAAAAAAAGAAAAAAAGAAAAATAAACAAATGAGAACGCTTAGGGTGAAAGGGGCGAGTTACTTATCCAAAACCACAAATTGGCTTGGGAACACAAGCCTCCTGACATCTGATTCCTCCGCCCTGGCCCTCCTAAGTGCAAACGCCTGGAATGTGTGAAGGAGGAGCCATCCATCTCTGCTCCCGTGGCATTCTGGGCATCTCTCTGTCCTAACTCCAACATGGGGTGCTAAGGGTTGTTCGTGTGCTGGTCTGTCCCCAACTACTTCATCCTATTCACCTTTCTATGGTGACAACCCAGCAGTGTCTGGTGGACAGTAAAGCTCCTATGTTTGCTAAGACCTTGAGTGGGACCCCACAAGACCATTCTCATAATACAACCAAACGTGACCCAGCAAAGCAAGAAAGAGAGACATCTCTGTCATTCTTACACATAGGCGTACACACAGGCGTGCACGCAGCTAACAACAGTGGTTCGATTTTAAGAGAACAGGCATAAAAGTTTGGAGGGCACATAAACAAGGACCAGCCTATAATGGGGATTAGCCTACTTACTTACTACCGCCGTAAGGCAGACGGTATGTGCTGACAGACACAAGAAGCACTTCAAAGAGAAAGTGCTTCAAAAACGTGGTTTCTGAAAGGACCAACCCAGCTAAATGAGGCACGTGCGAGTATTCCAAGTGCTTACAATGCACTTGAACAAGTCCCAGCCCAGAAGAATTCTATCCCAGGTGATGAAACCCCACAACGCAGCCTGAAAGTGCTGTGTGCTGGGACCCAGGGAAATGCGCTGGGGCAGCACCATTCAGGCTTTGCTAATGTGCACTGCGTCACCCAGGGGACTCGGCAGGTTCTCACCAGCAGGCCCAGGGCAAGCCCAAGTCTGCATTCCTGACAGTCCAGGTCCTGCCTGCCGAGGCTGCTGGGCCCCAGGCCACACTGAGAGCCGAGAGGTGCCAGGGAACCAGGTGCCAGTGATCCACCGCCAATGATTAAAAAGAGAAAAAGAAAAAAAGGAACATAATGTGCAGAGAGGGCAGACTGGAAACCACAGATGCGAGATACTGGTTTCCTAACAGTAAACATTTTGAACCAGCTTATGCATCTCTGGGTAGGGAACTGGTTAAACCAGCAATGGTCCCCTCATGTAACACAACACTACACGATGGCTAAGGAGGACGAGGTAGGTCTGTGTGAGTGACTTGGAAAAATTGCTAAGATATACTGTTGGGTGGAAAAGGCTAGTCAAAGCAGGGTTTTAAAAAAAAAAAAAAAAAACCAAACCAAAAAAAACCATGGCACTTCTAAGAAAAAAGTTATATGTGTATGCAAAAAGTTACTCAAAATTTCAGGAAAAGGGCCGGCCCGTGACTCACTTGAGAGAGTGTGGTGCTGAGAACACCAAGGCCCCAGGTTCAGATCCTATATAGGGATGGCCGGTTAGCTCACTGGTTGAGCGTGGTGCTGACAACACCAAGCCAAGGGTTAAGACCCCCTTACCAAGGTCATCTTTATTTAAAAAATAAATAAATAAAAAGTTCAGGAAAAATGTCCAGGAACATGCCAATTGCTACGTGTAGCTTACTCTGGGGATCGGGCCACAGTGAAGCACACTTGACATTTCTCTATCATTTGAAGTTTGGGAGGGGGCTGGGCTTTGTCTATTTTACAATGAGCAGGTATAACTTTTGTAATTCGAAGAAATCATAGAAAGGACAGCTTTGTTTTTTTTTTTTCTTTTTCGTGACCAGCACTCAGCCAGTGAGCGCACCGGCCATTCCTACATAGGATCCGAACCCGCGGCGGGAGCGTCGCCGCGCTCCCAGCGCTGCACTCTCCCAAGTGCGCCACCGGTCGGCCCAGGACAGCTTTGTTTTTTAAGTGTTTCCTGCAAGCCACATGTGAGTCATGCAGATAAGAGGTTTGGACAAGAACATTTCTATGGCTAATATCACACAAAAAGAGAAGTTCCTCCAGGGCCACAGCCGCCATCATAGGAGCTGGCCCTTAGACTAGAGATGAGTGTCTATTTCTGCCCACATGTCTATATACTTTTGACTGTATGTCAATTTTTTAAAATGTCAACTGCCAGAATTACCCTGGAACATCCTGGCTTAATAGTAATGCACACAGAAAGGACTGTCATATCTGCTGCCACTATGATGGCCCCTGAAGTAGCAATTTGCAGTTTGCTGGCAACTCTCAAAAGGCAGAGTCCCAAATGCAACCCACCAGGTAGCACATTACTGACAGCAAGCCTGGCAGGGCTAGCACCTCCCTCCTGGTGGTCCTAGCCTTCACTGAGGGGTGCAAACAGCTCAGCAGCTTTTGCAGTAGCTCTGCCACTATGTCATACTGAGTTGCAATACGCCCCAACCCCCAACTCTTTGAGTTCTTTGAGATGTGTTTAGCCATGTCTTCCCTGCCCTTTATGAACCTGCATGCACATTTATAAATGTCTCCCCATGAGAAACTCAAGTCTCATTCGAGTCAGCCCGATCACTGAGCCCATCTAGACAGCTGAGGATTCTGAATGGTCACTCATCTATTTGCTATTCCTCCTACTTTGCATTTCTCCCCACGTGTGCTCACCATGACAAATGTCCTCATGCAAATAAATACTAAGCAGGGCTGGGGGGAAAGCGAGCCTCCCAAGGCCTCTGTGTGGCTGGAGCTGATCCATGCTGCAGCCACTACTGTGAGTTAGGACCACACCTAACTACACTGTTCTGACAGCACCTGCCCACTCTTCCGCATCTGGTCTATTAAGAACAGACTTGGAGACCGGCAAATGTTGTGCTGAAAATCTGTCTATACTAAACTTACAGAAGGCAAGGATGAGACTGATAGAACTTCTGCAGAGATTCACAGCAGTTGCCAGTAATGCCTCTCTTTTCCGAAAGCACAAAAGCTATTCTTTCCAGAACATGGCTTGAGATTAAAGTCAAACCCTCCCATTCTAATCATTTCCTCATCTATCTTCTCCTACCTTTGGAAATCGGGATGCTTGCCTGTCTGCAGCACCTCTTCCACCCAGCAATTCCTCAAAGATTGGCAGCAATTCCATCCGCAGATGATCTCAGTAGTTTCTGGACACATGTTCACCAACTCTAAGCAGAGACTACAGCATTTAGAGAAGCTAGGCACTCTACTATACCCTCGCCCACCTGGGACTTCAATTCTCTCATCACAATGTTTCCTTTGCCCTTGACCTTCTATCCTCTCTCTCCTTACTCAACACAAACATGTCAGAGGGACTACCTTATCCCCACTTCTGTGCTTCATGATCCAAAAGTCATGGCAGATTTTCACTGTCCTGAAACTATTCTTAAAGCTCTAGATGCTTTTTGGATGTATGTCCTTAGTTTCTTTCTCTCCTCTCTGTGGTCTCTTTTTTCCTCATCTGGCTCACTTGCAGTCATACTCAGAATCCTGCTTTTGAGACTCAGTCAGTCCTCCGGATTTGCTACCCTTTCAGTCTCAGACCACAAGATCAAACTCTTCTGGAGCTTCCTGAAAGAGTAAAATTCAAGCGTATGTGTCTGACTCCTTCCAGCCTTCTTGTTTCCTGACTTTCCAAAATTTGAAGATGACAAGCTTGCAGATTACACCTGTGATGAAATATATTACCTGAAAAAGATATTTGCTTTTTCCAGCTCCATCCCCCACCCTTTCCAACTTGGACCCAGAGAGTCCAAGGTCATCTGAGCAACTAAGATTTTCTCCTGAAAAGCTAAAACCAGACAGGTAGTCATCCTAATGCCTAGTGAAGCAGGACGTACCAGGTAACCAGATGACAAGAATCCCTTAGGCACTGAGAATCTTGAGTCTTTGGGCACAAAACCAAGTGGAGAATTACCGTCCATGAGCCTGGCCTGAGAATCCACATGCCCACTTGCTGCTATGGTCTGAACGGCCCCCAAAACTCGTGTGTTGAAACTTAATCCCCATGTGGTAGTATTAAGAGGTGAGGCCGTCCACCCTCATGAACGGACTAGCACCTTATAAAAGGCTGGAGAAGCCAGCGTCAGCTTTGGTCTCATCCTTCCACCCCTTCCGCCATGTAAGGGTGCTGCATTACACCCTCCAAAGGGGCAGCAACAAGGCGCCATCTTGCAAACAGAGCAGTTCCCACCAGACACCAAACCTGCTGGTGCCTGGTTCTTAGACTTCCCAGCCTCCAGAAGAGAAAGAAAGAAATTTCTATTGTTTAGAAATGACCCAGTCTCAGGTATTTTGTTACAGTAGGACAAACAGACTGAGACACGTGGCTTCTGAGCACTGACCCACCCAGCAAGCACCTCTCCCATCCCTGTGCACACTGATATCTACTTCTCACCAAGGCCCTGCTGATCAGAACCCCTGTGGGAGGCAGGAGGCAGCAAACAGGGCCCCAGACTGACACAGGAGCTTTCTATCAGTCTCATCTTGTCCAATTAGCCGCCCCCCTGGCCCTGATCAAGGGACTCGGGCTTGCAAAAAAAAAAAAAAAAACACCAGAAACACTCAGTCCAACATGGAGCTCAACTTGCTCCTGTTACCAGCCTACATCTGGGAAGGCCCTTGGGACAGGGTCGGCGTCAGCCTCTCGGTGCCACTTCCACTCCATGTCCTCTGGTCAGCATCCCCTCCACCAGAAGCTGGATTCCAAAGGTCCTCTCCCAGAGGAGGGAAAGGCCTTGTCACTTACTTCAACCTACATACATACAGACCATGAGATGGTAATGTGTTTGCCCTATGAGAGCATGTGGCAAGCTAGGGTCTTCTGACATCCTGGTCTGCCCTCCGCCACTCTTCACACTGCTTCTGGAGATCAGGGGGAAACTGCATGGCTCCCCCAGCACTGACAGGGCCTCTGGGTCCAGGCCACAGACTGGAGAGGAGTCAAAGCCACAGGAGGAGACCGACCCTGCCACCTCCATTTCACTGGCTGGCCCAGGACTCCCTTTACAGCCCCGGCCCCTCCCCACTCACAAGGACAGCAGCAAGGAAAAGCCAGCGATGTAGAGATTCCTCTGGGCGCGGAAGAGCTTCATGTGGAAGTGCTCCAGGACCCCGGGATTGTTCTGGAGGTTCACCTTTTCTGTCACGTTGTCATACTTCCAAATCTCACGGAAAGCATCTATGGTGGAGCAGAGGGGAGACACAGGGGCATTCAGCTGCCACTTGGGCAAGACCAGGCTATAAACCGAGACAGGCAGCATGCAACAGGTCAGCCTCATTTCCACAAATCCATCTCCCCATTTATTCCCACTTCTACCCATCCCACTGGTAGGATACTTTATCAGAAGTCCCCACCCTCAAACCTACTCTATCCTCCAGCTTTTCACATGGCAATCCCTGGCCCCATGCTACCCAGCCCATAAGCCTGCTTTACAGTCCAAGATGCTAACCAAGCCTAAGGCGGCAAAGGGGGTAGCTCCCCTTTTCCCATGGTGCCCCCAACCACATCTTGTTCCATTATCTCAAGCCGGGCCAGGCCATCAGCCACCCCGAGGATAAGCCAGCATGGTCCAGTTTACCAAAATGCCTGCTCAGGAGGCGTGAACTGCCTAGAAGCTAAGACCCACAAATGACTGCTAAAGAGTCAAGGGCTTCAGTTTCTATGCTTTACAATGGGTTTTATCATCTATAATGTCTTATTCTGATTACAAAAGAAATTTGTGCTCATCAAAAGGTCAAACATATCAAAAATGGAGAAGAATCTCAGAAATTAATCACCTTCAGCAACATGTACAGGAAGTATGCAGCCACCGTATCTAAAGTCAGTTCCAGTCACATTACCCTCTGTTATTTGCTTTATAATACACCCATCTCTGAAATTATCCTAAACACATTTCTTGTCCATCTCTCCCAAACTAGAGTATAAATTCCATGAGAGCAGAGGTCTTTTCTACTATATGTCCATGATTCTGGGCAGAGTGGGCATTCAAATAATTGTTGAGTAAGTAACAGTCTCTGCTCCTGAAAGAGCCACTGTTAGACGTACAATGCTCCAGTTTAAAAATACATTGACACCCATACACTTGTCTGTAAAGTAGAAATGGAACCACGCCACACCTACTGCATTTCCCCATTTACCCTGAGACAGACTCTTAAGTCAGTACATAAAGATCTACCTAAAGAAAGCTCTTAATAGACCCTGATGGGAGAGGGGCAAGATATCACTGTATGGGTACCATTTTGTTCTTAATTTCTGTTTTTTTCTTTTTGGTGGCAGGTACAGGGATCGAACCCTGGACCTTGATCAGCACCATGCTGTAACCAACTGAGCTAACTAGCCCAATTTCTGATTTTAGACTGCTTGGTTTTTAAGCTGATCTTTCACTATAAAAATCTGCCTACCCTTCCTGGTGACTTTGTGTTAAATATATACCATGAAGTGAGCATTCTCAAATGCTACCAGGAGTATAAACCGATACAACACCACACGTGGTACAAAATGCAAAATGTTCACACCCTCAGGTTCAGCAATTCCACCTCTATGAACTATCCCACAAAAGCAGTTGCATAAATGTGCAATGATTAGTAAAATGCCCATAAAGAGGGAATTAAACTACGGGACAACCATATGCGAGATTATACAATTTTTAAAAAGAATGAGATTGCTATTAAAAGACATCTAAGGTACAGTAAGTGGAAAAAGCACAATCCAAAACAGCATGTATATGATCCCACTGCTGTAAACATTTTAATAAAGATGTCAGCATAGAATACACCTGTGGAGATGCACATAAAAGTATTCATAACGGTTACGTGTGAGACATAGGATTCCAGGGAACTTTAACTTTCTAAGTTCAATTTCTAAATTTTAAAAAATAATTATGTATTATTTTGTAATCAGAAAAACAAGATTTAAAAAAAAAAACATGCTTTCTTATACTGCCACATGCATCCAGGAATTGGACTACCTTGTCTGATGGCCAAGAGAAGACTGGGGACAGGGGACATTGAGCAATACCAGCCAAGTTCCACAACAGAACACGGCCCGCCCTTGCTCCCTCAGATCTCAGCCTGGGTGGGTGGACCCTGCACCCCCATCAACTCCACTCTCCCCGTCAAGATCTGATCCAGCTGGCTATGCACATTACCCTTCCCTAAGATCTGCTATTAACTAACACTTCTATCTGTAGAAGCCTCTGCAGACCTCTCTAGATTACGTTTCTTAACACTAGGATAGCACACAGCCAGTCATCACAGCCATATATCTCTCCAGAACTTCTAAGCAGCTCCTTGATCCCAAAAAAGAATGAAGACTCTGTCAACTACTGGGTTCTACAGAGGCCCACTAAGCTGCACTAAAAAAGCAGAGATGTTTGTGGTGTAGTTTGGAGAAGGGCCAAGGCCCTGAGGGAATAATCCCCAGGATGGTCCCTCCCCCTTCCCCAATTCTTGCCCCAACCCTACACCCAAAAGCAAGCATACACACACCCATACCCACACACAAGCTGGCGTGGAGCTCACCCCAGGGGTGACACGCATATTCCCTCCCCCTCCTGTCTCAGAGGCTGCTCAGGGAAAGAACCTTGATTGGAAAGAGCTGCCTCTTGTGGCTTTGCCAAGCATTTCACAGTGAGGCAGGCAGGCAGCTGGCACCCACCCTATTTGGCTGAGAACTGGTAGGCCACACCTGGCCTCGACATATCCCAGCAGGCCCAGAGACATTAGGAAAGAGAAACGCCTGATGCTACAGCTAGTTGGCGGGGCTTTGCACATCCCCCTCGACCACAGCCCCTCACCCCCTGCCACATTTCTGTTAGGGACTCAGGGGGAGAGGAGTGCCTGGCACCTAAGCGGCCATCACAGTTCTGAGACAGGACCACTGTCCACAGCACAGCCAAGCCAATACTTTGGAGTCCAAGCAGGGGGACACACAGCAAAACAACAAACGTCTGACAGTCAGGCATGAGCTTTATTGATACTTCTTGCCTCCAAACAGGTGCACCACCACCTCGTCATAAAATGTTCACTGCCTTCCACCATCACAACACCCAGCTTCTGGCCTCATCCCTCAACTTGCCCTCAAACCAGTTTATCTTTCAAGCCCCCACTAGTATGCATCTCAGTGCCAGGGTTTGTAGAACTACAGAGCTGGAAGGACCTGGAAAGATCTCAAGTCTATACCAGATCCAGAGAGACCTGGGATTTGTCCCCAAGATATGTTGCTAGACGTCTCGGTCTCCCCCTCATACTTCAGGACATGGCAGGACTCCCCTTCCCAGCTAGGCTCACTGTCTACTTGGTTACTCAGTCCCCTATTAGGAAGCCCTGCTTCAGGCATCAAGGGAGACTAATGCCGCTGTATCAATGACTTGTGAGCAGCGCTATTTAGACGAAGGACTTGGGCCAGTTAGCTTCTCTTGGCTTCAATTCCACCCGAAGAGCCACCTCAGAAATGCAAGGTGGTCATCCTAAGGGTGCACAAAAGCTGCCTGGTATAAGCGCACGCCCACTGCTAGAAGAGCCTCAACCTGCCAGCAGTCAGCAGCACCCTCTTCATGGACGAAGGCAGCCTCTTCTCCAAAACAAAGACAGGGCATATTATCAAGATGTCTCTGAAAAGCCAAAACTGTATGCTACATGTCTAAAGTGGCACAGAGTTTTAAGGCAGAGGCCACGGCACAGGGTCTAGGTCAGGCAGCTGTCCTCAGCCACAGCTCACTCACCGAGGAGCAGCAGCACAAGGATGACAATGAGAACCACAAAGAATGTGTTGCTGTAGGTCACCACCAACTCCACCAGGCGGGACTTGAAAATTTTCTGCCATCTGTGAAGGAGAGATGGAAAAGATGGGGCTGAAGAGAGCACACACACATTGGGGAGCCAGGGCCCTGAGCAGAACAGAAATCCAGCTTTGTGCTCTTCTCCAGTGGCTAGCCAGCCCACCGAAAGTCAGCCTCAGCTCTCGCAACTGTCCAATTTATGACATCCCCTCAAGAGCGTTTGTTTTTTTTTTTAAAAAAAAGATGATGCTTGTTCATGTATAGAAATGTCTAGAATACCAGTCTTAAACACTGGTAGTCTCTGGGGAGAGAGACTTACTGTTAACTATACTCCGCTTCATACTATTCAAAATGTTTGCCATGTACACACGTTATTTCTTCAAATTATCTTTCCACATGACAAATCTTAGTACATCTAGACCCCTAACACCCTGGGTTATTATGAAACAGACCCCAGAACTACCATCATTTCCATCCGCAAATATGAGGGTATTCCAGGATGTAGCTCTAAAAAAGAGCCTTCAGAAGTGTTTTCATATTGTTAAAATCAGCAAGAAACCCTCATTATCAGACCCAGAGTTCAAAAGTCCAATCAATGCTTTTTTTTTTTTTTTAAACACTTGTTGTATTGAAATTGGGACCCAATAAGGTCCTCATTTGGTATTTAATTTGTAAGTATCTTATGTCTCTCTTATTCTATAAGTTCCCTCTTCCTTCTCCCCCTTTTGTTTTCTTTTACAATTTACTTTGTGCAAAAACTAGGTTGTCTGTCCTATAAAGCTTCCCAGATTGCGCTCCACGGGGCCCTCTGTCTCTGCATTTCCTCTGAATTGTATGCAGGCTTGGTTTTCAGCAAGAACGTTCTTAGGTAGTGTTGAGTACTTCCTATGGTATCACATCAGGGGTCTGTATTTTTCATCAAAAAAGTTTTTAAAAATATCTGTGGAAACTGAGCCTTATTCGTAATATTCTAATTTAAATATGGATAATGTGTTCATATATCACATGTAATTAAAAATTAATTTCCAATTAACTTTTAACAGGTCCCCTATTCATTAAAAGGGAATATGGCTTCATCCTTCAAAGGCTGAGTAATGCTCACGAGGCTACTACGCAATGCCAGTGAGACTGGTTAGGAGGACAGAAGTCACTAAATCAGCAACAATGTGGCCCAGTGGTGCAAGTCTTCTGGATCCCACACTGCCATCCCCCACACATTGGGGACCCAAGGGTAGGCAGGAGAGCATCATTTACAGAACCATAACTAGAGACAGATCTTCTTCCCTTTGGGGCATTCTGAAGTCCAGAAGGCAGGGTGCACAGGAAAGGAACTCAGTAAGATGTGACAATGCAGAACTGTGTGGATGGATGGCAATAATAAACACAATCCCTGCCACCCCCACCCCAGACAGGTTCTACCTGATTCCATCCGGCCCTAGCTCTGCACACACAAGCCACCCACATGCTTGCCTTCTAGCTCCCCAGGCCATACCTTTTGGGAGAAATGAAGGGAATGCAGAGAAGCAACACAGCAAAGACCTCTGCATAGAGGAAGGTGGCAACTGCAGTCCACTGCAGACTCATCCTGTCGCTAGAAGGCTTCCAACAGGGATATGGGAGCTTGTTTCCTGGCAGGGCACAGAAAGAACAGGAGCCATGAGAGGCGGGCAGCCACTGACATCCAGTGTAGGTCCCCTGAGAAGCTGGGCTGCCACACTTCACCCTGCTTCAGAGTCTGTGAAGCACTGGCAAAACCTGGGCTCGATTCGGCAGGGCTACTTGACCAATAGTGTTCGAAGGCCTGACCAACTTCCGTTTGCTGGCACAGCGTTACTTGCTGCCCCTCCAGCATGCGTGTTAACACGTCCAGAGCCACCTTCCTTAATGATTCCTTCCCCCCAGGAGTCCAAGAGACTCCTTATGCCTGCTCAACTGAGAAACCGTTCTCCATGAAGAGCAATACACTAACAGGAGAATATCCTCAACACTCATCAGGCCTGCTCCCTTCCCAGCCAAGCGGAGCTCTGCTGCAAAAAAGCTGCTGGCGCCTCCCCCCAACACACCACCACTCCCCGGAAAACCAGGCGGTCCTTCCCTCCCCAGCCCTTCCGACGGGGCCCAGAGAAAACCAGCAGCCTCCTTCCGGGGCTGCATCAGGAGCTAATGAAAGCCTGCCGAATGTTGCTTTTGCCTCCGATGGGCGGAAGGCCTCGGGGTGCCTCGAAAAGGCCCACAAGAGCGACTCCTAGAGGGCAGGAGTCCAGGCCAAGAGCAAATGCAGATCTCGACTGACCACCTCAACGCCCCATCCAGGGAAAGTTCTAGAAAAAGCAGTCTCCTCAGAAGCCAGAGGAGCGCTCCCGGGGGCCATGGTGGGCCACAGCTCCCACCGAGCTCAAGACTGCCCGTGCGGTATCCGTGGGCCTCCAACGTGGCCGTGGCCCTGGCCCGACACACCCTCCCCAAGGCCCACCCCGGTGGCTCCTCAGGGTGGGGTTTCGCCGCCGCCTCCGCCCTCCGCGTCCGGCCCTTGCGCCTCCGAAGCTCGGCTCCACCCGCCGCCCCCCGATTTTCCTCCGCCCGGCCCTGGGCCCCGAGAGTCCCCGAGCCCCACAGTCTCTCTGCGCTGCCCGCCGCCCCCCCTTGTCGAGGGGCTGAGGGAGCCTCAGTGGCGCGGGAGCCCAGCCGGGGGAGCGGAGCCTGCTCACCGACCTTCCCGCAGATAGCGTGCACACGCCGCCGCAGACACCAAACTCCCACCTCAGCCCGGCCCCGCCCCTAACACCCCCTGCCGGAAACCGGAAGCGCCCTCCGGCCCCGCCCACCACCCCTCGCGAGGCCCCGCTGGCTCCGCCCACGGCCGCTTCCCACCTTGCCCCCGAGCCGAAGCCGAGCGCCGACGTTTGAGATGAAGCGGCGCCTCGCGGCAGGCGGCTGGTAGGAGCGCCTCCCGCGCTCCGGATGCGCGGGGGGCGGGGCCTTGGCGGGAAGGCGAGGACTGCTTCTCTAGCCCGCGAGGTCGTCCCACGTCTCTGTGGTCGGGGAGGGGGCGGGGCCCAGCCGTGGGGCGAGAACAGGGTGGAGCGTCCAGCGCCCGGACTCCGCCTCCCGCCCCTCCTCCGCCTCCTCCTCTTCCCCCAGACTCGCCCATGGGGAGGGGACGGTGGGTGGGGATTCTGGGCCGGTGGCGGAGTCACTGTCGCTTCAGCCTGGCCTCGGAGCGGACGGACGCGCGTGGTGGCCCGGGGAGGGGCGCCACCAGGGCAGGAGGAGGAGAGGTTGAGGGGAAGAGACGCCCTCTCTGCCCGAGGCCTCTCGTTGATCTGACCTCAGGGCCTAGGTGACTGACACAAGAGGGAGGCCAAGTTTCTCCACCTGGGCTGCCTGAAGAGGCCGCGACCCTGGAGGGCCCTGAGCCCACCGCACCAGGGGCCCCAGCACCACCCCGGGGGCGTAAAGCGACAGTCTCAGAGACCACTGCAAGGTTTCCAGTTGCCTAGACAACGAGCCCGGGTCAGAGCAACAACCCTTCCAGCCACCTGCCTCAACTGCTGCCTCAGGCACCAGTCCCACTCTGTGCGTGCTTGCCAGCCCAGGTGACATGCCGGTGCTCTCCACCCCCCGGCCCTCGCGGGCCACCACACTGAAGCGCACCGCTGTGGCCCTGGCCATCACAGCCTATGGAGTCCACAAAATCTACCCACTGGTGCGGCAGTGCCTGGCTCCAGCCAGGGGCCCTCAGGTCCCGGTGGAGGAACCCACACAGGAGACCTCCGGGGCCACAGGGGCCAAGGCCGGCATGAACCGGGTATTCCTGCAGCGACTGCTGTGGCTGCTGCGGCTGCTGTTTCCCCGGCTGCTGTGCCGGGAGACGGGGCTACTGGCGCTGCACTCGGCCGCCCTGGTGAGCCGGACTTTCCTGTCAGTGTATGTGGCCCGCCTGGACGGACGGCTGGCCCGCTGCATCGTGCGCAAGGACCCACGGGCCTTCGGCTGGCAGCTGCTGCAGTGGCTCCTCATCGCCCTCCCCGCCACCTTCATCAATAGTGCCATCCGCTACCTGGAGGGCCAGCTGGCCCTGTCTTTCCGCAGCCGTCTGGTGGCCCACGCCTACAGCCTCTACTTCTCCCAGCAGACCTACTACCGAGTCAGCAACATGGACGGGCGGCTTCGCAACCCTGACCAGTCTCTGACAGAGGATGTGGTGGCCTTTGCTGCCTCTGTGGCTCACCTCTACTCCAATCTGACCAAGCCGCTCCTGGACGTGGCTGTGACCTCCTACACCCTGCTTCGAGCAGCGCGCTCCCGCGGGGCCGGCACAGCCTGGCCCTCAGCCATTGCCGGCCTTGTGGTGTTCCTCACGGCCAACGTGCTGCGGACCTTCTCACCCAAGTTTGGGGAGCTGGTGGCAGAGGAGGCACGACGGAAAGGGGAGCTGCGCTACATGCACTCTCGCGTGGTGGCCAACTCGGAGGAGATCGCCTTCTATGGGGGCCATGAGGTGGGGCAGGCTGGGGCGCTGGGCATGGAGGAAAGCATGTGGCTGGGAGGCCCAGGGGTAGGCAGCCGGGAACAGTGAGGAAAGCCCAGGGCTGGCCGGGGCTCATGCCAAAGGTGTGGGTAGGCCGTGGGGAGAGGTGGGCTGGGCCGGGCCTTGGGTGGCAGTGCCTCAGGTGCAGAAATAGAGAAACAGGAAGGCAAGGTGGGACTGCCTTGTGCCGGCTGCCTGCACGCTTCAGGCTGCTTCTGCTTCCTCTCCTCCTTGGCAAGGTTGCCCTGAACTTGGAGCTGTGGATCCTAGCGGTTTGAGAAACTAGAGCTCTGGCTCGCCCTGCTCCTGCAGCCAGCCAAGAGGAGACACCTGCCATCTGGGAGCAGGGACAGTGCTCCTGCCCCGCCTGTCCTGGGCCCCTGGGCCCTTTGAAGGCTGGCGTCCAGCAGAGTGGCTGGCCAGTCAGGCGTGCATTATGGGCATGACTCAGCCCAAGCAGAGGTTAATGAGCAGCGCGGGGGCTGCAACAGTGGCAGAACTCAGGGTCTAAGCTGCTCCTACCCGAGCCTGCGGGCCTGCCGCCTCCCCACAGCCCCTGGGCCAGGGATGCTGCCCCGGCTGCCACCGCGGCGGGACACACTTCCTGTCCACCCAGCGGCTGCCCTGCCCCGGTGTGACCGCCCTTCCTCCGGGTCCCAGGCGCATAGCTCCCTGGTGGGCCAGGGCGGGCCAGGCAGGCGCTGGGAAAGGTTACTCCAGGCCAGTGCTCGCTTTATCTCTCTTCAGCCCCTCCCCTTCCTCGTGCCTGGGGTTGCAGCTGCCTCGGGCCCTACTCTCTGCATCTCTGGTTTCGGTTCCCCAAGTGCTTCTAGGGGGGAGGGGCACAATGGCATCCATCTTTTGAAGGCCTGCGTGCATTCCCTGGGTCAGGTGGCCTCTTGCCTCAGGACCTTATGTCATTAGCTGCTCACCAGGGAGAGAAGCAGTTTCGTCCCAGATTTTTTAAAAAAGGCTGTCCCTGAACTCCATCCCAGGCATGGATGAGAGGGGCATCCCAGGCGTGGGCCAGGCTGCAGGTTAGGCAAAAAAGCGCCTGGCCTTCAGTGGCAACCCCTCTCCCACACGCTGGGCTGCAGGGCTTTGGCAGCCTGCCGTGGCCTTGGGTGAGGCGCTTGGCACGTTACCCGCAGCTACATTGTCAGCATTGGCTGGCATTCCTGTCAGCTCCCAGCACGAGTCTGGATTGCCAGGGCGCTCAGAGGAGGCATGCTCACTTCAGGAATGGGAGATGCTTGAGGAAAGCTGAGCTATGTGAGCAGACCTGGGGGGGCAGGAGACAGAGCACTGGTCCTTTGATGGCCTTCCTCTGGGCTGGCTTCAGGAAGCAGCACATTCTCCAAGAGCACTCGCTTGCCAGGGCAGAGGGTCCCCACGTGCATCCGCAGCTGTCTGTACAGGCCTCAGTTGGAAAACTGTCGGGTGACGGGCCCCTGTAGGTGGGTTGATTGCCCTTGCCATACAGACATGTGGCCCACTCCTGTCCCACTGTCTGATGTCCCCATGGACACTGGCCTAGGTTCAGATCAACAGGTTAGGGCAGAAGCAGCTGACCACCTGGAGGGCAAACAGCAGAGTGTGCCATTCTTACTAGGATTTCAATGAGGAGGCTTATTTAAACACACATACGTGCAAACATGCACACACATACACACAACCTCTTGCATGAGAACAAAGTAAACTTTTCTTAATAAGTCAAAGCATCATTTACAAGAATCTGATTCTCCTAACAGCTTTGTCAGTGTGGTCCAAATTCCTGTACTGCTTGCTATCTCCAGGCTGTGTGAGCTTGGGCAGGTCACTGTGCCTCTCTGGGCTTCAGTGTCCTGCCATACAATGGACATGAGAGAGGATACACATGCCCTAGGACTACTTGGTGAGAGTCAAACGGAGAGAGATGTGAAAGCACTTGACAAACAGTGCCAGTCTGGACAGCTGTTGCCAGTTGGGTGGGGGGAGGCAGGGCTAGGGCACGTGCCCCTGGACTGCTAGGAAATCCATGACCTCATGGCCACCTTGCCGTGGACACTTTCCAACCCTCCAGCCTCCCCGGCCTGTCTGACTTCTGCTGCCACCCCTTTCCCTGCAGTGGCCTCTTTCTTCACTTGTCCCTGTCCTGACATGGCAGGTGGTGGCCAGTGCAGGAAGAAGGACAGGAGGGCAGGAGAAGTCTCCCACTGCTGAGGGAGCAAGAGCCAGACTCAGGTGTGGGGCTGCCCACCGGGGCGACTCCTGTAAGGGCTGGGTTGGGAGTGCACTCTCCTGGCCTTGGTGGGAAAATGCAGTGCAATTTTCTCACAGAAAGGAACATGGGAAAGTAGGGGGATGTGGGCCTAAGTGAGCAGAGATTGTTGAACTGAGTTTTTCAAAACCAAGAGCACAGCCTGCCTAGTGCAGGGTACAAAAGTTAGAGCTGATGATCTTCTCTTGGGGGATGGGGAGCAGGGGCAAGGGGAGAGGGCTGGGAGGGAGCCCAAAGAAGTGGACTCTGCTGAGGCCCAGCATCCAGAAGCTGGCCAGGGCAAAGAGAGGGGAGTGGCGAGCATCCCAACGGAGAGAGGTAGTGGAAAGGGGATGGGAGCTGCGCTGTGACATCAGGCAGTCCCTTACCTCCTTACCCTGAGTTTGGGACCCAGCCCCACCCAGTTGTAACCCCCAGCTCTCAGCCTTGTCATGGCCATCAAATGGTGAGCACTTGGGGACATTCACCATCGCCCCTGAAGGAGCTGCCATGAGGCCTCTCGGTCTCTGTCATCCCCGGCAGGTGGAGCTGGCCCTGCTGCAGCACTCCTACCAGGACCTGGCTTCGCAGATCAACCTCATCCTGCTGGAACGCCTGTGGTACGTCATGCTGGAGCAGTTCCTCATGAAGTATGTGTGGAGTGCCTCGGGCCTGCTCATGGTGGCCGTCCCCATCATCACTGCCACCGGGTATTCAGAGTCAGGTGAGAGAGCCAGGGAGCCCAGGGGAAGGGGCCCTGCCCTCCTGTACCACTGGGTGCTAGGATTGCAAGGTTCCAGAGCTCAGCCAGCTCACCTGCCCCTTCTGCTGGGGACATCGAGGCCCTGCTGGCATCCTTGAGATTACCAGAGGTCGGGCTCTCCTTATAGCTCCTTGTTACCTTTTGCCCTGCACGCATCTCATGTCCCGTGGTCCACTCAGCCAAGCCCAGGACTGCAACAGGAATGCCATGTGTCACTTCACCATGTGCGTGCATCCTCGCCCACCTGTCCCTGTCCTTGGCCCAATTTGGAGGTGGGAGGATGTGGGGAGTTCCTGGGTGAGCCCCTTCATCGCTCCAGCCAAGGTTTTCCCAACCCAAAATAGCTCTTGCAGATGCAAAGGGTAGAGACCTCCACCCTTAGGCCTTTTGGAGGAGTGGGAAGCCTGTTCTACTGTCATTTTCGCGATGATCAGGTTTTCTTTATTCCCATTTTGTTCCTCTACTGATTTGCAACTTATTCGTTCTATTTTCAGTCTTTTAGTGGTGACCTTTTAGAAGGTTAACATGAATACTTGAAAGTAGTCTTGGGTTAATCAATAGCTCCCCTCCTCCTGGGCCTTAGCGTACTCTCCGGTGAGAACGAGCCTCCCAGCGTACAGCTGTGGGTCCTGTCGTTTTCATTCTCTGCTCTCGCTTCATCCGGTTGACGCGTGTGGAAACTCACCACGTATTTACCGATTTTTTTTGCTCACTGTTCTGTTCTTACATCTCGGTCCTCTCTTCTGTTTTCAGTAATCTTCCAGATAGACATCTTTTAAAAGTTCTTTCAGCGAGGGTTTCGTTGTGGGGAATTCTTCTCAATGACTTTGCTGTCTGAAAATGGCTTTATCTCACCCTTGTTCCCGAACTCAAGTTTTGCTGGGGGTGGGAGTCTCAGGACAGTTACTTCCTCTCCGTCCTTTGACAATACCCCACTGTCTTCTGGAGCTGCTGGAAAATCTGCTGTTGGTCCAACTGTCCTCCCTCAGGGACATGCATGGTCTCTCTGGGTGCTTTTGTGATCTTCTCTCTCTGGCATTCTGCAGCTTCACTGTGATGTGTTCAGGCGTGGGCTTCTATTTACCCTGCTTGAGACTTGTACGTCCTTCAAATACTCAGGTTTTTCCATTGTTCTGGAAGATTCTCAGCTATTATCTTTTCCAATTTGCCTCATCTCATTCTTTTCCTCTTCTGGAACTCCCTGCGCTGGGCTTGCACTGTCTCTCTACTGTTTCCCCATCCAGCTCTGTGCTAAATTACCGGAGAGTTCCTCCGAACCTCCTCCTGCTCCCTAATTCGTCGCCAGTTCACCAGTTTTCTCTTTGGCCCTGTCTAATTTGAATTTTTTTTTTTTTTTAACCTTCCAGTGACTAATTCTGTAAGTTCTACTTGATTCTGTTTCATATAGAAAGTTGAAAGTGGAAATTTTCTTTTTCAAAGAGAAATTTCAAAATGTTTTTAACTGTCTCATTTGCCGATCCTGTGGACCGCTGCTTTTACGCTGTGTGTCATGTTCATCACACTGATTGCGTAGTCTCCATCCAGGGATTTGCTGTCTGCCCTTCTTAGGGGCCTTTATCTTTGTCTGCCAGCCTTCACTCATGGTAGACCCTTTCCTTGTGGGTTTTGCAGCAGGGCTTCTGCACTAACTCCCTAGAGCACATTTGCTTTTGTTTTGGCAGCACTGCAGGGGGTAATTACCTAGCTGGGGGTAACTGCTTGGGCTGGAGGGGAGTGGCTCCTGAACTTGGAGGTAGTACTCACATTCATTTGAACCCCAGGCACATAATTACAAATTCTTAGAGACCTTCTGTTCAGTGCACTTAGAGCCCAGGTTAAGCAAATAAAGCTTCCTGGTTCTTCCCCCCCCCCCCCCCCCCCCCCCCCCCCCCCCCCCCCCCCCGTCTGTCTCTGGGAATTTCAAAGGGTCACCTGGCTGCTCGTTTCTCTTTTGCTCCTGGGAACTTCCCCTGCTTTCCTTCAAACACAGCTCTGCTTTAAAAGGTGTTAATAGTTTATTCAGTTCTATACACACGCACACACATATGTACATATACATATACATATGTGTGACTAGTTGCAGGAACAGAAGTCTGTCTGATTCTCTCCCTATTCATGTTTCCTCCCTGGGGCTTCCATACCCTCAGCTGTCTGTGTCCTCTCTGGGTGACCCTCCCCCAGAGGACGGATATAATGGGGGTGGGTAGTTACTTTCCACCACCTGGGTCTACACTGTGATGTGGGCGCGGGTGCCTGACCCCGTCAGCACACCTGGCCCAGAGCATGTGCACCAACCCTGGAGCAAACCAAGCCATGAGGAGAGCAGTCTCCGAGTGGCCTGCAGCCACTTGTCTCCACGGCCCTGTCTAGTTCCCAAGGCCACTCCCTCCTCTGCAGGCAAAGGGCTTGCCTCTGCTGTGCCTGGCTTTGTGGGAGAGTTAAAGAAGCATGAGCTCCTGTCCCCTCCTTCATGGTCCTTACAGTCAGTCACCTTCAAAAAGTGTGAGAAGCATCGGTCTGCCCGCCTCTTCCCTCTTATGGCATTCTTGTAATCTCCTAACCCCCAGGCCTGCTTCTGCCCCAGGGCCTTTGCACTTGCTCCTTGCCCTGTCACAGCTTTGCTCACAGGCCCCTGGAGGCAAGGCCTGCCCTGCCCACCACCCACCCTAATCCCCTTCCCCGCCTTACTGCCGTCCAAGCGCTGAATGCCCTGTCTGAGGCACTGCCCTCTCTCCCTACCTTAGACCACAAGCTCGAAGAGGCTAGGGATTTTTGTCTGTTTTGTCCCTTCTGTGTCTCCAGGACCCAGTGGCTAGTGAGGGCTCCAGGTGCTTCAGAGAAGCCAGGAGGCAGGGTCATCAATCACAAAAGATTTAGATAAGCTTTGCTCTGCTGGCCTGCAGGGTGGGGGAAGGCGGGGGTCATGTGGGGGGGGGGACGTGGCTCCCACTCCAGCCCAGAGGCCCTACTGTGGCCTACTCTGGGGCTCCCAGAAAACCTGCAGACGCTTCCTTTTGTCCACAATGACTATCCACCTCTCAGATCATCTGGGGAGGAGGGACTGTTGTCTTTGAGAGCATGGTAGGAAGAAAAGCCCAGGACCTTAGACTTTCAGGGTTAACATCCCCCACCCCCTGCCCAGTTAATTTCCCTGGTTTCTGGGCCAGGCCCCAGAAAGCAATGTGAGGTGCCCGCTTCATTCATCCTGTCCCCTTTGCACCCCACACTGCTCTGAGCTGACTCCCTGTTTCTTCCCCGCCCCCCTTCCCCCCCCACTGGATCACATATGCCCCCAGGTAGAGTCCTCTGGCTTTTCACAGAAGCTTTCTTTCTGCCTCTTTAGCCCCCACCTCAGAACCCTCAGAGTCAGCCTCCTCCTTGCTCCTTACTGTCATTTCCAGAAGTTTCCCTGCATAAAAACCCTGGTCCTCTGGGGGCTCCAAGTGTCAAGGGAGTCAAGGCCATTTACAAGGGAGGGTTGAAGGGTGTGACATGGGGTCTAGACCATGGGGTGACAGAAAAGCAAGTTAAGACAGGAGCAGCTCCTGGGAGAAAACAGGCCAGACAGAGACAGCCGTAGAGGGGAGATGGGGGAGAAATGGGACCGCAGTAGAGGTCAGAAACTGGGATATTCATGTTTCAAAGACAAACAGCTCTGGGCCCCGGATGAAGAATTCCAGGTGTGAGCAGGAGGGGCAGACACCGATGGTACAGGGCAGAGGGCAGGGGCAGTCTGCATTCACAGAGCCGGCTGTGCCAAGAAACAAAGCCAGATGCCTAGTGGCTCACTTTTTGAATCAGTGTTATTGAGATGTAATTAACATACCATACAATTCAGCCTTATAAAATGTACAATTCAGTGGTTTTTAATATATTCACAGAGTTGTACAACCATCACCACTGTCTAGTTCCAGAACATTTTAATCACCCCAAGACCTTTAGCAGTCATTCTCCATCCCCCACCCCGCCAGCCCCTGGCACCCGCTCATCTGCTTTCTGTCTCCATGGATTTGCATATTCTGGACATTTCATATAAATGTCTTCTTTTGTGTCTGGCTGCTTTTACTTAACATAATGGTTTCAAGGTTCATCAGTGTTGTAAAATGAATCAGTACTTCATTCCTTTTTGAGGCTGAACAATATCCCATTGTATGTACGGACCACAGTTTCTTTGGCCGTTCATCCATTGACGGACATTTGGGTGGTTTCCACCTTTTGGCTATTGTGATTAATGCTGCTGTGAACATTCATGTACAAATTTCTATGTGGACATATGTTTTTGTTTCTCCTGGGTCTGTACCTAGGAGCGGCACTCCCAGGTCGTATGGTGACTGCGGTCAACCTTTGGAGGCACTGCCTGGTGGCTTTCACAGCAGCTGCACCATTTCACATTCTCACGAGCGGGGCATGAAGGCTCCAACTTCTCGTCATTGCCAGCGCTTGTTATTGCCTCCTTTTTTTTTTTTTTTTTTTTTTTTGTCGTTTTTTCGTGACCGGCACTCAGCCAGTGAGTGCACCGGTCAGTCCTATATAGGATCCGAACCCGCGGCGGGAGCGCCGCCACGCTCCCAGCGCAGCACTCTACCAAGTGTGCCACGGGCTCGGCCCGTTATTGCCTCCTTTTAATTGTTGTCACCCCAGTGGGTATGAGGTGCTACCTCTTGGTGGTTTGGAACTGCATTTCCCTAACGAGTAATGATGTCAAGCAGCTTTTCATGAGCTTATTGGCCATTCATCGACTTCTGTAGAGAAATGTCTATTCAGACCCTTAGCCTGTTGCTTGACTGTGCTGTTTGTCTCTTTGTTGTTGACTTCCTTATATATTCTGCTTACCATGCCCTTATCAGATATGTGGCTAACAAATATCTTCTCCCAGTCTGTATGTTGTCTTTTCACTTTCTTGATGTTGTCCTTTGGTGCACCAAAATATTTCATTTTGATGAAGCTCAATCAATTGATGTTTTTCTTTTGTTGCTTGTGCTTTTGGTGTCATAGTTAAGGAACCATTGCCATATCCAAGTTCACAAAGCTTTACCCCTGTTTTCCTCTAAGCATGTTATAGTTTGGGCACTTACGCATCAGCCCACAAGCCACTCTGAGTTAGCTTGTACGCGTGGCATGAGGCAGGGGTCACCTTCTTGCAGTACCATTTGCTGAAGAGACTGGTCTTTCCCCTGGTGGCTTGCTTTGACTTTCCAATGTCTGTGCCCCTCCCCACCACCCCTCGTGTTGTTACAGACTCAGAGGCCATGAAGAAGGCAGTCTTGGAGAAGAGGGACGAGGAGCTGGTAAGCGAGCGCACAGAAGCCTTCACCATCGCCCGCAACCTCCTCACAGCGGCAGCAGACGCCATTGAGCGGATCATGTCATCCTATAAGGAGGTACCCATGGCCCAGCCCCCACCTTTGCCATGGCCCTCCTCCCCAGCTGGCAGGAGCTGAGCCAGGCTCACCCTCCCCACAGGTGACAGAGCTGGCTGGTTACACGGCCCGGGTTCACGAGATGTTCCAGGTATTTGAAGATGTCCAGCACTGTCGTTTCAAGAGGCCCGGGGAGCCAGAGGTTGCTCAGGTGGGGTCCGGGGCCATGGTACGGTCTGGTGTCCGCGTGGAGGGGCCCCTGAAGATCCGAGGTAAGGTCATCCCCTCCCTGCCGAGTACCTCTTCTTGTCCCTGACTCCCTACTGCAGGTGCCCCAGCTCCTCCCATACCCACTCCGACACTCAGGGACCACTGTGCACCCCTGGCCCATCCCAGTCGAACCAGGAGGGCAGGGCTGCACAGCAAGGTCTTTGAGGTTGAGCGGGGCCCTTGGGGAGGGTTTCCTGGGAAGGTTGCCAGTGCATCAGCCTACCTTCCCAGAGTCGTCACTGCCAGCCAACCTGCTGATTCGCCCTTCTGAGGGCCCTGGCCTGGATTATTGATTGAAAAAGAGGGGGGTGTGGCCCTGAGTGCAGGGGATCACTCGGTCACACAGGGCAGCAAGAGAAAGCTGCAGGCAGTGTGCAGGCGAGGGAGAGCTTGTCCAGCAGCTGCAGCTGCAGTAGGAGCTAGGTGCTGCAGAAGAGGGGCCCAGGCATTAGGAGGGGAGGGCTGCACAGCAGGAGTAGAGATGTGATGCCCCAGGTTCCAGAGAATCAGAGAGGGACAGCCCAGGGCACAGTACTAGACGCTGGGGAGGGTCGGCTTGTTGGGAGACCTGGCTGTATCCACAAGGGGCCCTGGACTGCATGATGCTTATTGGAAACCCACTGGCATGCTATCCGGGGTGGATAAGCAAGCACCTGAGGAAGCAAGGGAGGGCATCAGGGGCATAAGAACCCACCAGAACGCACAGGGAGCACAGTTTCTCTTTTTCCTCCCTCCCTGCATTCTCCCTGCAGGCCAGGTGGTGGATGTGGAGCAGGGGATCATCTGTGAGAACATCCCTATTGTCACGCCTGCAGGAGAGGTGGTGGTGGCCAGCCTGAACATCAGGGTAGGTTGAGTGGGGGAAGGGCACTTGCCCTGGAAGTGCTGGCTGCGCCGGGCCGAGTGGATGGGGCCAGGGTGCACAGCCCAGGTGCTGGGCCATCCGCGTCCGCTAGACCAAGCCCTTGGCTTTCCACATGCCTGTGCTGCCATTGTCCCCAGATCTATGTGGCAGGTGGGGGCCAAGGTCAAGGTGAGAGGCAAACGTGCCTCTTGACTATTTGTTTTGGGGCGATAGTCAGAACTGATAAAAGAGACTAGTGATTACCAGGATTGGCCAAGGGTCACCCAAGTGTTCCTGGTGGCAGCAGAGTGGGTTCCTCGTGAGGGCCGTGAGGGAGAATCTGAGCCAGGCCTCTCTCCGGCCTCTGGTCTGCTGGCGACCTTTGCTGTTCCTTGGCTTCTGCGGCATCACCCTGACCTCTGCCTCTGTCTTCACATGGCCTCCTCCCTCTGTGTGTGCGTGTCCAAATTTCCCCTTTTTATAGGGACACAGTTGGATTGGAGTAGGAGCCCACCCTACTCCAGTAGGACTTCATGTGAATTCAGCTCATTACACCTGTAACGACCCTATTTCCAAATTAGGTCACATTCTGAGGTACTGGGGGCTAGGACTTCAACATATGAATTGGGGGGACACAAATCAACCCATAACACTGCCAAAGTGCAGCCAAAGCCATGACCTCAGATCTTCCCAGGAGCCCTGTACATTGCTAGCACTGATTTCACAGATAAGGAAACACACTGAGAGAGGGAAGGGACTCAGCGTGATGGTGGTGGTGGTGGCCAGGGTGGTCTCTGCCGCAAGGTGCCCTGACTCCATGCCCCATGCTCAGGCATCATCAGTGCTCAATGGGAATCCAGTAGGAGAAGGTGGCAGTCTCCCTCCTTCCTGCGCATGGGGAAGCATTTTTCCTACACCAGGTGTTTCCATAACTCCAGTGGGGGTCATGTAATCGGGTAACTGGGGAGCCTGAGGTCCTTGACACTGAGCCCAGGGGCCGCAGCAGCATCTGTGGTACCCTGGCACCCATGAAGGCAGAGAAGGTCGTGGGGGACAGGGAGATCAGCACTGGGTTTATACTGTTAAGTCTAGAACCATGAAGAAAGTGCCTTTCCCAGGGCCATTTCTAAAAGAGCTGTTTTTGGATTCCCAGTGAAGTGGGAGTCGAAGAGGATCGAGGGTGACATTGACTGTCTTGGAACACACCCATTCATTCAGTTGTGGCAGAATAGGCCCTTCCTCTCATGCTGGCCCCGTGCTTTCTGTGCCGTGTCCTGTCCATTTCCCTATGTCCTGGGTCAGGCGTTCAGTTAGGGCTCTGGACACAGGACCCCATCTCTCAGGCCCAGCAGTCCCCACCAAGAGATGGAGAGTGGCCCCAGGCATAGGGAGCTCTCCAAGGCCGGGGAGGAGGCCCACACCCGGTGCCACACCTGCTGCCTCTGCAGGTGGAGGACGGCATGCACCTGCTCATCACGGGCCCCAACGGCTGTGGCAAGAGCTCCCTGTTCCGGATCCTCGGCGGGCTGTGGCCCACGTACGGCGGCGTGCTCTACAAGCCCCCGCCGCAGCGCATGTTCTACATCCCTCAGAGGTGAGGAGGCGGCCGCAGGAGGGCAGGGGCAGGGACGGGCCCTGTTCCCTGTCTCTTCCCCCGCCTCTTCCTACCTGTGCAATCGGAGGTGGCTTACCACACAGGTCCAGGAAATGGTAGATGATCAGCACCTTAGGAGGGGACACCAAGATGCTGCCCCAGAATCAGAGAGGGGCTGTGGTGCCTGCACCCTCCCAGCCTGCCCCAACCCGTCACTTGTCCATTGCCGATGTGTATGGGCCATGCGTGTGCACGTGAGTGCATGTGTTGGTGTGTGTGTACTGCCTGGAAGGCAGCCAAGGCCCACCGTGGAGCCCACTCAGGCACAGAGCACCCTCAGGTAAGCAGAGCTGTCCCTTCCCTTGGTGGACACGCATCTCTCCCACAGGCCCTACATGCCCGTGGGCTCCTTGCGCGACCAGGTGATCTACCCGGACTCGGTGGCAGACATGCGAAGGAAAGGCTACTCGGAGCAGCACCTGGAAGCCATCCTGGACATTGTGCACCTCCACCACATCCTGCAGCGGGAGGGAGGTAGGAATGAGGGCACCTACTGCCACCTCCACCCCAGCCTCTTCCCCTGGGTCCCCAGGGATGAAAATTATCTCAACATCCAGGAGTCCAAAGTGCTAGGTGCCACAGGGGTGCGGCAGGGACACTGGCCTCTGAGGGACCCGCCTACCATGGAGGACCAGCAGTAAACAGGTGGCCCCAGGTGGCATGAGTGGGCATCCAGCAGGGGCACTCACCTCATTGGGGGGCCCAGGACACCCTCTCCCAGAGAAGAGAGGTCTGAGCTGAGACCTGCAGGGGACAGCAGGACAGAGAGCAGCCAGGGCTTGGTGGCAGGGAGGGGCTGGCTCATGGAGGGCTCTCTGGGCCAGGCAGGAGCCTGGGCCTTACCTGAGAGGGATCGGAAGCCCTTGGAAGGGATTAGACAGGCAAGCAATGGGTCAGTTTCACGTTTCAGCAAGATGGTCTGGCTCCAATGTGGAGGACAGACCACATGGTGGTGAGCAGGTGTACAGGGGTGGCCACTGTCAGGAGGTTTGTGAAGAGGCTTGGAATGTGGGTGTAGAGAGCAGAGTCACAGGGGACTCTAAGACAAGCCCACAGGAGAGGGACAGGCTGGATTATGGAGGGACAGTGCTTGTCTGCAATGTCCATTGTGCTCAGAGGAGGAGGAGGAAAGGGTGGTGCCACAGCAGGGACGGAGTGCAAGTCATGGCCAGCTTCCTTAGTGAGATCTGGGCATCAGGGCTCTGCGGCCACTTAGGTGCAGGATGACCTTGAGTGAAGATCTCACCTCTCTGAGACTCTCTTCGCCTGTAGAAGGGAACAGGTAATGATCTCTCCCTCGGTGGTGGTGGCAGCATTAAAAGAGAGAACTCCTGTAAGGACGCTTCCCAGGTTTGCAGAAAACGTCAGGGGATCTGATGATTCAGAAGGATTCTTCCTGGGTGTTGTCACCTGCTTGTGCAGAAAAGGGGGTGCAGTGGTGGTGAAGTCTGGGGAGCAGCCGTGGTTACCTCGAAGCTTCACCCCTAGCTTCCCCCTTGGCCTGGCCTTACCTCTTTTGCTCCTGCTGCCCTGGGCTTGGGAATGTACCCCTCCTCCAGTCCTCTGAGGCTCCCGTGGCCTGCAGGTGACCATCACAACGTGTTAGGATTGAGTTCAGCTATGAGTAACAGAACTGCGCCCCTCCCCAGTAGTGGCTTAACTCATTCACGAGTTTACCCTACTGTGCTGTAGAAGTCCCAAGACAGGCAAGCCACAATTGGTGGGGCGGCCCTGCTCCGTGAAAGTTCCAGGGATCCAGCCTTTTCTACCAGGTCACCTATAATCCAGGATGGCTGTAGCAGCCATCACATCCACGTCCTGGGCTGCAGGATGGAGGAAGTGGGTGCCAAAGGGGCAAAGAGTGCATGCCTCTGCCTTTTAAGGAAGGTTCCAGAAGCTACCACATATAGCCTACACTTACACATACCCCACTGGCCTGAATTTAGTTACATGGTCACACCTCGCCACAAGGCATGATTACACAAGGAAGTGTAATCTTTATTCTGGTTGGCCCTGTGCCCTGCTAGAACTTCTAGTCCCGTGGGAAGGAAGAGTGGATGGTAGGAGAAGAGGAGCTGTTTCTGCCACGCTGTCCTGAAGAATCATTGTCCTCACACACACACTCACACAGCCCACCTGAGCCTTGCCAAGACGCTGGCACCGGGCAAGGAGACGGGGCTCCATCCCTACGGGTGAGGAGCCTCTGTTCTGGGGAGACTGCTCTGGCCATCCCTAGGGCTCTCTGCCATGACCATCTGCCACCACTAGGCCTGCTGTGACAAAGTACTGCAGATTGGGGGCCTTAAGCAACAGAGATGTGTCATCTCACCATTCTGGAGGCCGAAAGTGTGACATCAAGGTGTCAGCAGGGTTGGTTCCTTCCGAGGGCCGTGAGGACAGGGTGTGTCCCAGGCTTCTCTGTTTGGCTTGTAGGTGGCCGTCTTCTTCCTATGTCTCTTCACATGCATGTCTGTGTGTCCTCATGTCCCCTTCCTGTGAGGACACAGTCCTGTTGGCTCTGGGCCCACCCTAATGACCTCATCCTAACTTGATCTCTGTAAGACCCAATCAATCTCCAAATAAGGTCACACCCTGAGGCACTGGGGGTTAGAACTCCCAAAATATCTTTTCGGGGGAGACACAGTTCTGGTCTCGACTCTGAATTGTTAAAGTATCACAGAGCAAGCATAAGTGTGCAGCTGGACAGGCTGTTCCACCAGCTCCCCTGAGTGGGCCCCAGCCCCACCCCCGCAGACGCACGCCCAGTGCTTGTCTAGTTGAGCAGAGCCCCTTGCCCCCCGCCCAGGTTGGGAGGCTGTGTGTGACTGGAAGGACGTCCTGTCGGGGGGCGAGAAGCAGAGAATCGGCATGGCCCGCATGTTCTACCACAGGTGAGCCCTCGGAGGCGGTGGCCTTCCGGGGCGTCCAGGGAGCCAGCGGCAGGGACAAGTGGGCAGCCCGAGTGCTCCCTGGAGGCTGAGTCGGGGCGCAGGCTCCCTGGGCCCCTGGAGGAGGAAGGCAGCTGCTGCTAAGAAGCTCAGCCCCACCCCTGGGCTCATCAGGGCCTGGGCCACCGGGAGCAGGCAGGGGGTCAGGGTGCCCCCTGCGGGCTGGGGTCAGGCCAGGGTGTTGGGCAATGGAGGGTCCACAACCTCTCCGACTCGGCCCCCAATCCCCAAGGCCCAAGTATGCCCTCTTGGATGAGTGTACCAGCGCTGTGAGCATCGACGTGGAAGGCAAGATCTTCCAGGCGGCCAAGGACGCAGGCATCGCCCTGCTTTCCATCACGCACCGGCCCTCCTTGTGGTAGGCACCCCCTTCCAGCCTGGAGTGTGGGGGGAGGGGGCGGCCTCTGCAGCTGGGGGGCGAAGGGAGGGACAGTACTGCCATCCCGGAGGGAGGAGGACAGCCCCAACAGGCACCCTTGTCCCTCTGGCCAGGAAGTACCACACGCACTTGCTGCAGTTCGATGGGGAGGGAGGCTGGAAGTTCGAGAAGCTGGACTCAGCCACCCGCCTGAGCCTGACCGAGGAGAAGCAGCGGCTGGAGCAGCAGCTGGCGGGCATCCCCAAGATGCAGCGGCGCCTGCAGGAGCTCCGCCAGATCCTGGGCGAGGCCGTGGCCCCCGGGCAGCCACCCAGCGTCCTCCAGGGCACCGCCACCTGACGGACGGCCCTGGCCCCTGGCCCCCACTCCTCCCCAAGCTGTCAGATCACATGAAGGAAGCAGCAGCCCCCACCCACCCTAGGCCTGCCCTGCACGCCCTTTCTGTGCCCCCAGCCTGCCCTGCCTAGAAGATGCCAGCCAGCGTGGGTGGCGCCCTAGGGGCTGCTGCACCAGAACTGTGCCCTGTTCAGGGCCATGAGTCCTTTACTTTTCTCTGGGGAGGGAGCATGGGGCTGGGGCAGCCCCAGGTCCTGATCCTGCACAGGGCAGTTGAGCCGCAGGGAGTGAGCAGGCCCCGCTCACCGCTGCCCGCCAGAGCCTGGCACTTGTGGGTCACCCCTTCCTGAGACTCAACTCCCCGTTATTCCCTCTCTTCAATCCCTCGAAGACCCCATGGTCCATCCCTCTGTTGCCACCCCTGAGGGCACATCCCATGGGGCACCCTTCCTGCCGCAGAAGCAGCCAGAGGCCCCTGGTCTGCGCCCTTTTCTCCCCGCAGTAGCCCCGATGAGCCCGGGGAGAAAGCGGCGCAGCATTTCACGTATACACAGCATAGTCCTGCCTCCGGCCCCCAGCCTCTCTCCCTCCACCACCTAATTTATTGGATCCCCCGTTCATAGCGTCTAGGTGCCAGCGTGAGCATCCTGCCAGCAGGGGAGGTGGCCCGGCTCTGAGCCCAGGTCGCTGGCTCCCCTGCTGCCAACCCCCCTCCCCCCCCCCGCCGCCTGTCACCTGCCAGCCTACACTGCCAGCCGGGAGTGAGGGCACCATGTTCCCAGCTCAGTGCCAAAGAGGGGACAGCAGGGGCAGCTGTCTCTGCAAAGCCAGCCCTCGCCGAGAGGGACACCCCACCGCCGCCATGTGCCTTTCCTGGGCCCTTGGCCCCCGGGCCGGGCGCCTCCCTCAGCCCCTCAGTAAAAAGCTCCCATGGAAAATGCAGCCCTGCCTCAGTGTCTGGCAGGGGTCAGAGGGGACACACGGAGGGGACTAGTAAGTTGCCTGCGGGGGAAAGGGTGGGTTTGGGAAGGAGCGGGCCTAACCCCCAAGCCCCTCAGGAGAGAAGTCACCTCGGCCACAGCCCTCCTACTGCAGGCCGCGGCCAGCACTCTCCGTGAGTGTCAGAAACGCTCTGGGTTTCACGGGCTGTGGGGAGTGGAACCCGCAACAGCATTTCAGAAAAATAGTGGCTGAGCCGAAGCAGGACTCTGAGCCCGGTGCCTGGGGCAGCGGGGAGAAGCGATGTCTAAGCCAGGACACAAAGCAGAGGTGCTGAAGCTTCTAGATCTAGGAAGAAGGGAGCGCTCATGCAAAGGCCCAGGCGTGAATGGGGGCTAGGTATAGGGCCTGAGCGAATGCCGGGGAGGGGGACCCCAGCCCCGAAGCAGCAGGAGGCCCGGCGGCCGCCTGTGGAGGGTTGTTGGAGGGAGGCCAGAGCGCACTGCTGGCGGACAGTGCTGAGCAGGCCCAGGCTTCCCTCACGGCCCAGCCCTCACCCCAGCTTCACACCCAGGAGAACTGAGACCAGCTGCTCAGGCACTGGTACACAAATGTTCCCAGCAGCCAACCAGTGTCCGTTTCCAGATAAATGGATAAACAAAACACAGCATAGCCACATGATGGAACATTACTCAGCCACAAAAAGCAACGAAGCTCTGACACACACTACAACGTGGATGAACCTCGAACACAGGTTCAGCGAAAGACGTGACACGAGGCCACATGGTGTACGACTAAACTTCCATGGCGTGTCCAGATAGGCAAATCCATGGCACAAAGCAGATTAGTGGGTGCCAGGGTTAGGGTAGGGAGACTGCTTAAGGGGTACAGGGTTTCCTTTCACGGTGATGAAAATGTTCTGGAACTACAGAGATGACGGCAAATATACTAAGTGCCACTAAGTTGTGCACTTTAAATTTTAAGATATGTGAATTTCACCTCACAAAATAGGTTGACAGAAGGTTGGTAGGTGTATCTATCATCTGTCCATCATCTCTGATAGAGCAAAAGATGGATTGATATATGACTGATTATAGGTAGACCAGCGTTGGATATGTACATGATAGCTGGGCAGATAGACAGAGGACAGAGAGGCAGATAGGTGACAGATAAGCGGATGATTGATTGGTTGATAGAAAGGTAACAGATTGACAGAAGATAGGTGATAGATTGACAGATAAACAGATGAAGACTAGAGATCCAGGTAGGTGATGGAGCATGATAGAAAGATAGGCAGTTACATCAATGACAGATACAGGAGAGAGAGGTCCTGGACAGATAGTAGATGATTGACAGAGATGGAAAATCGATGTTGAATTGATGGATTAGAGAGAGGTGATTGATCATAGATTGAAAGATTGATAGATGACTGATTATAGATGGATAAATGCTAGATGTGGCTAGATGACAGGTATATGATTGACTATAGATAGACTGATGTCGGATAGATGACAGCTGGCTGATGAGATGGATAGAGATGGCAGGGGAGCGTCAGCAGGGACCTTGCAGCCACCCAGACAAGCCATGCTGAGGCCTGAAGCCCTGGAGTGATCTGAGTGGTTAGGAGATCAGATGGTGGGGGGGAGACCCTGGGGGAAGGGAGGGGAGCGGGAGGCACCCTGGGTTTCGGCCTGGAGGGCTGGGTGGGTGACGGCACCCTTGGCAGAGAGAGGCAGCCTGAGCTCTCTCAGCTGGAGCTCCTCAGTGGGGCTTGGGCCAGCAGAGAGGCAGGTGGTGGTTGAAGTTTCGGTGTAGACAGCCTGGGGAGGAGGTGCTTGGTCTCTCATTTGGAGGGTAGGGGATAGACCGCGTTTTATCCACATTTTGGGGTTAGAATTTGTTCCTGATCCCAGGACAGGTGGCAGATTTAGAGGGCTCAAAGCTCTTCCGTCCTCTCTTCCCAAGATGGTGTAAGTCATCCCCATCTGATGATAATGCCCCCTTTTTTTCTTTGAAACGTATATAGCTAGAATGACTCCGTGCTCTGCCACCAAACCCTAATTTAAGCAGATGGAAAGAGACATGGACCTGGCAAATACTGTCCAAAGGAAGCTGGTGGAGAGAAGTTAATACCGGACAAAGTAGGCTTCGGGCCAAAAATCATTATTAGGCGTAAAAGAGAAGGTCACTGCACAAAGACAAATCGTTCATTCTGAACTTGAGTGCACCTGCCTAATGAGAGAGCCTCGAATGACTAGAAAGCAAAAAAGTAGCAGTAAAAGGACAAATTAATAAATTAGTAAATTCTCCACAATAAATGACACCCCCTCACACTGGAATTTATAGTTTAATAAGACAAAATTGGGAAGAATATAGAAAGATTGAACAGCCTGATTTCTTTTTTTTTTTTAAAGATGACCGGTAAGGGGATCTTAACCCTTGACTTGGTGTCGTCAGCACCACGCTCTCCCAAGTGAGCTAACCGGCCATCCCTATTTAGGGATCCGAACCTGTGGCCTTGGTGTTATCAGCACCACACTCTCCCGAGTGAGCCACGGGCCAGTCCTTGAACAGCCTGATTTAATAAACATTCAAAAACTTGGGCCGAGCCCGTGGCGCACTTGGTAGAGTGCGGCGCTGGGAGCGCTGCGACGCTCCCGCCGCGGGTTCGGATCCTATATAGGACTGGCCGAGTGCCGGTCACGAAAAGGACAAAAAAATAAAAAAATAAAAAAAATAAACATTCAAAAACTAGAGACTACACATTCTTTTCAAGTTCACCTCGAACTTGAAAACTCACCATGTCCTAGGTCAGAAAACAGATCTCAACAAATAGTAAAAGAATCATACAGACCGTGTTCTCGAACTGCAACAGAATAAAATCATAAATTGATTTTAAAAAGTAAAATTAAGTCTTATCATGCATTTGGGAATTTAGATTTAAAAATATACTTCCAAATAATTCATTGGTCCCAGAAGAATTATAATGAAAATCAAGAAACATTTAGAACCAAAAGACAGTGAAAACGCCACATACGAAAACAGTGCAAGAAGTTATGAGAGAATTTATCGCCTCAAAACAAATAAGCAGCAAGTTTTTCTAACCACCATAAAATAAACCCAAAGAAAGTAGAAGGAAGGAAACCACAAAGACAGCAGAAATAAATGACACGGAAAGAATGGAAGGAGAGAGAAAGATACAAATAAACACTACTGGGAAGGAAAAGGGGGTCTAACTACTGGTACCACCACGATCTCACACACCAGGGGCACCTTTGGGTGGCCTATGGGAGCCCGAACACACTTAGCCCTCGCCTCTCCAGCACCGCCAAAATGAGAGCCGGGGGATTAGAGATGCAACGGGGGATAAATTCACAACAGAAAATGAGAGGAGGACGTGCCCAGAAAGTTTGTGGAGCTGGAAAACAAGCGTAGGAGCAGGAACTGATTTAGGAGATCAGAGCAAACTTGGAAAAAGTGGGAGGCGGCAAGGGAGAGACCGCGTGAGGCCACGGCCAAGGAGAGGGGCCCCAGCAGAAAGCAGCCCTGCTGGCACCTCAATCCTGCACTTCCAGCCTGCAGAACCGTCAGGCCACCACCGCGCTGGAAGAAGAAGCAGTGACAGCAGACATCCTCGTCTCGTTCCAGTTCCAGAAGGGGAAGGCAGTGCCATGGCGTAAGGCCACCCAAGCCACCTACACAGAGGGGCCCACGCGGGGAGGAACGTCAGCCTTCCAGAACCAGCCAGAGCCGACCTGCTGGCCTCGGGTGGACCCCCCAAGCCAGAGCCGGGCTGCTTTGAGCTCAGACCCACAGAAGCTGTGGCAACTTCTGTTCGTCACCTCCTGCCTTGAAAGACGGATTTGTTCTAGATGAAGGTGCTGCACTTCCTTTTAGCAAAAACATAGTCTACACTTAAATGAGGAATATTCTCTTATGAGACCCCCATTGCCAGATATGGAGAGTGGTTAAGGTGACTTTAGAAAACTTTCCAGAAAATAGCCTGGGTTCTCCCTGCACTGGTGGACCACAAGCACAGTGGCTCCCGCAAAGCCCTCTGTGCCGCTGGAGAGAGGTGACCTTTCATCTCTGGGTGCCAGGTCCCAGTGTTTCTCGGTGGCTTAGTGCTGTTCTCAGCTGAAGAATGCGCAGGACATGCAAAAGAAGTCCCTCGGGTATCAGCAGTGCCTGAATGTCAGCACTGGGAGAAACTGCCTCGATATTTATCTGTCAAATTAGAGCATCAAATTAGATCAACTCTCTCACTCTCTCTGCTATCTTCTTCCATTGGGTTTGGCTGGGCCAGGCCAGGGCCAGCTCCACTCCCAGGCCCAGGTCTGGCTTAAGAGCCGAACCCAAGCCTGCTCTTCAGGGATGCACCTATTTTCCCTTCTCTTATACGTCTGCCTCGTCTGCTAGCCTGTGAGCTTCGGGAGACCAGGGAGAGCCCTTCCTCTTTGAAACCCCCAAAACTTGCACACCACATGGCATAAAACGCACGCTCAATGAGTGTTCTCTGCATTTCAATTTTGAGAAAAGATAATGAACTATGATTGGTAGCATTGTCCAATTAAACCCACGCCCAAGGAGCCGCGTGCCCCTAACCTGGAATGCCCCAGGTATCCCTGTCCCGCAGACCAGAGACCAAGTTCATGGTCATCTCTGTCCAACCTGGCTTCTTTTCTGATTTCCCTTCAGGTGCCGCAAACAGAACTGTGGGGATCATCTTAGACCCTCTGACTCCCTCTTCCTTCATTATCCTCTTGTCCAGCACCCCATGTCCTAACTGACTCAGGCCCCAAAGTTCCTCTTGTTGAACACTGAATTCTCAGTGCCTAGCAGTACAGTGCCTGACACAGTAGGTGCTCAATGTCTATCAGTGAAGTCAAAGAATGACACTACTTAGGTCACATGCTGGCTGTGCTCAGTAAGCGATGAATTGTCATCTGTTTGGAATGCTCTAATTCTGCAGCCAGAAAATAGGGAGGATGCACTGTGGGACTCTGCATCTGTTTCCAGTGGTGGGAAGCAGCCAGAGGCAGAGGTCGGTTTGCACAAGAATTGGAGGCAGCAGATAGCTCAGAAAAGAGTGTGTGGGGGCAGGGTTGTAGAACAAGAGGATTGACTGAAAGTCTGTGTAAGAAGCTGCTAGATGTCCACATCTCTCTCCTGCCTCATGCGGAAGTCTAGAGGTGGAACAGAAGGTCTGTGGAAATGCAAATTAAAGCCACAGTGGGGGCCGGCCCGTGGTTCGCTAGGGAGAGTGCGGTGCTGATAACACCAAGGCCACAGGTTCGGATCCTATATAGGGATGGCCGGTTGGCTCACTTGGAAGAATGTGGTGCTGATAACACCAAGGCCATGTGTTCGGATCCCTATGTAGGGATGGCCGGTTAGCTCATGGGAGAGAGTGGTGCTGACAACACCAAGTCAAGGGTTGGGATCCCCCTACCGGTCATCTTTTTTTAAAAAAAGTCTGACAATACCGTGTTAGCAGTGATGTGGGGCATAAGGAACTCACTACTGCTGAGGGGTATAAACAGACAACCACTTTGGAAAACAACTGGCAGTATCTAGCAGAGTTGAAGACATGCGTATTTATGACCTAACAATTTCACTCCTAGGCATGACCCTAGAAAAGGACTTTCGCAAAGACACCACATTACGTATACAAAATCGCGCACAGCAGCATTGTTTACAATAGGCAAAAGCCAGAGACAACCCAAGTGTCCATTAGCAGGAGAATAGGTAAATGATCTATGTTAGAGTCATACAATGAAATACTATACAGCAATAAACATGAATAAACTACAGTTACATGCATCAACTTGGATGTCTGTCACAAATGTAATGTGGAGTGAAAACAACAAGTTACAGGGCCGGCCCGTGGCTCACTCGGGAGAGTGCGGTGCTGATAACACCAAGGGCCCAGGTTCGGATCCCATATACGGAGGGCCGGTTCGCTCACTGGCTGAGTGTGGTGCTGACAACACCAAGTCAAGGGTTAAGATCCCCTTACCAGTCATCTTTAAAAAAAAAAAACAAGTTACAGACAAATATATCCAGTATGATTTCATTTATATAAATTTAAAAAACATTCTTGCACAACTTCAACAACACTATAGACCAAATTAACCTCATAGACACATGCAGAACATTCCATCCAACAGCAGCAAAATACACACTCTTTTCAAGAGCACACAGGACATTCTCCAGGAGAGATCATATGCAAGCCACAAAACAAGTCTCAGCCAATTCGAGAAGGCTGAAATAGTATTAAGCATCTTTCCTGACCACACTGGTATGAAACTAGAAATTAATAACAGGAGGAAAATTGGAAAATTCACAAATACGTTGAAATTAAACAACACCCTTCTGAACAACCAATGGGTCAAAGAAAAAATCAAGAGGGAAATCAGGGCCAAGCCCGTGGCGCACTCGGGAGAGCGCAGCGCTGGGAGCGCGGCGACGCTCCCGCCGCGGGTTCGGATCATATATAGGAATGGCCGGTGAACTCCCTGGCTGAGTACCGGTCACAAAAAAAAGACAGAAAAAAAAAAAAAAGAGGGAAATCAAAAAATATCTTGAGACAAATGAAAATGGAAACACAACATACCAAAATTAGGGAATGCAGCAACAGCAGTTCTAAGAGGAAAGTTTATAATGATAAATGCTTACATTAAGAAAAAAGAAAGAGTTCTGACTTTACACCTCAAGGAACTAGAGAAAAAAATAATAACCTAAGCCCAAAGTCAATAGAAGGAATGCAATAAAGATCAGAGCAGAAAGAAATCAGAGATTAAAAAACAACAGAAAAGAGCAATAAAACTAAGACTTGGTTTTTTTGAAAAGATAAAATCAACAAACCTTTAGGTAGACTAAGAAAAAAAAGAGAAAATTCAAATAAGTCAGAAATGAAAGAGAAGACATCACAACTGATACCACAGAAATACAATCATAAGAGACAACTATGAACAATCACACTCCAACAAGATAATTGTTGGAGAAGAAATGGATAAATTCCTAGAAACATACCAAGACTGACTGAAGAAGACACAGAAAATCCAAACAAACCAATAAAGAGTAAGGAGACAGAATCAGTAATCAAACACTTCTCAATGAAGAAAAGCCCAGGACCTGATGGCTTCACTGGTGAATTCTAACAAACATTTAAAAAAGAACTAATGACAACCTTTCTCAAACTCTTCCAGAAAACTGAAGAGGAGAGAACACTTCCAAACTCATTTTACGAGGCCAGCATTTCCCAGATACCTAAGCCAGACAAGGATGCTATAAGAAAAGAAAAGCACAGGCCAGTATCCCTGAAGAATATAGATACAAAAATTTTCAAACAAAATGCTAGCAAACTGAATTCAACAGGACATTAAAAGGATCATTCACCATGATCAAGTGGGATTCATCCCTGGGATGCAAGGATGGTTCCACATATGCAAATCAATAAATGTAGATACATCAAGATTTTAAAAGGGAAGCAGAGTGTAAAGATTTGGAAAATCTGCAGCCTGGCCATGTGGTAGAGAAGCAGAGAGCGTTTTCAGGAGAGAATACAATGGTGCTAAGAAGATTGGTACAAAAGAACGGGATTATCAAGAGAAAGGGAAAGGCCCTGAAGGCACTGCAGAAGCCTCTGGGGCTGACCCTTACATTTCAAGCCCAAAGGCCTAGGAAGACAGAATGGTCTTGGGGAACAGGCCTGAGGCTCCCTCCATTGGCTCGCTGCCCAGGGCCACCTCGGGAAGCTGCTTCCAGCACCAGCACCCCAGCTGCTTTGACTGCTCCAGCCATGGCTAAATTGGCTCCAAGTGTGGCTGGACCTGCAGCTTTGGAAGCTACAAGCCAGAATCCTTGGTGACATCCACATGTTGTTAAGTCTTCAGGCTCACAGAATGCCAGAGGTGTGGAGGCTTGGGAGCCTCCACCCCGATTTCAGAGGATGTATGGAAAAGCCTGGGGATGTAAGAAGAGATTTGTCGCAGGGGTGGAGTCACTGCATAAAGTCTTCCCTAAAGCAATGCTGAGAGGAAATGTGGGGTTAGAGCTGCAGCACAGAAACCCCTCCAAGGCTATGCCTCGTATAGCCATGAGAGCGGGACTGCCATGGAGACCCCAGAGTTGTGGAGCTACCAGCATGCAATGCCAGCCTGCAGGAGCTGAAGCATCACCTGAGACCAGGAAAGCCATACGAGCAGAGCTGCCTGAGGACTTAGGGACCCAACCCCTGCACCACCGTACAGAGGATGCCGAACAGAGTCAGGGTACACGATTCACCAGCTCTAAGATTTAATGCCTGCCCTGCTGGGTTTCTGACTTGTTTGGGACCTGTTACCCCTTTCTTTTGGCCTGTTTCTCCCTTTTTGAAAGGGAATATGTACCCTATGCTTGTCCCACCATTGTATCTTGGAAGTAGATAACTTGTTTTTAATTCACAAATGAGACTTTGGACTTTAGACCTTTGAGTTGAAACAAGTTAAGACTTTGGGGAAGAAATGAATGTATCTGCATGTGAAAAGGACATGAGTTCTGGGGGGCCAGGGATGGAATGTAGTGGATTGAATTATGTCCCCCCAAAACTCACTGAAGCTTGAATTGTGTCCCCCAAGTTTTATGTATTAGAAACTTAGCCCCCACTGTGACTGTTGAGGGTGGGAAATCCTATTATGGTAACTGAAAGGTGGAGCCTTGAAGAGGTGATTGGATTGTGAGGACTCTGCCATAATGAATGGGATTTTTTTGGGGGGGGGGGTTGTTTTTAAAAGATGACCAGTAAGGGGATCTCAACCCTTGACTTGGTGTTGTCAGCACCACGCTCACCCAGTGAGCTAACCGGCCATCCCTATATGGGATCCGAACCCATGGCCTTGGTGTTATCAGCACCACACTGTACCGAGTGAGCCAAGGGCCAGACCCAATAATGAATGGTTTAATGGTGGTCATGAGTGTGGTTCTGAGGGCTTTAAAAGGAGAGGGCACGAGGAGCTCTCTCTCTCTCTCTCTCTCTCTCTCTGCTCTGCCATTTTCTGCCATGTGAGACCCCTGCATTGCAGTAAACCCATCACTAAAGAAGACCCTCACCAGATGCCTTCCCTGGACTTTGGACTTCCTTGCCTCTAAAAATGTAAGCAATAAATTTCATTTTTTTGATTAAAAAAAAAACTGAACTAAAAATGATGTATCATTGAGTTTTACATAGGTTAGATGTTTCTGGAACTTTTTTCCAATGCTGGTTTTCAATGGGTTTTCATATCTGCATTTAATATCAGAATTTCAGCAAGATAGATGAGAGATGCATTTTCAGCTGCCAGATTTCAGTGAATTAAACTAAATTCTGAACCAAGAATGGTGTATCATTTTCTTTTAAATGAGATTTATACTGATGTTTTCAGATCATCCTTTAATGCTGCTTTTCAATGAGTTTTCAAACACACATTTAAAATCATTATTTCAGCAAGGTAGATAAAAGATGCATTTTTAGGTACTTAATTTTGGTGAATTAATCTAAATTCACAACTAGGAATGAGGTACCATTGTCCATCACATAAGTTTTATACTATGTTTCGAAATCATTTCTTTATGCTGCTAATCAATAAGTTTTCTTGTATGCATTTAAAATTTGAATTTTAGTAAGTTAGATAAATGACTCACTTTCAGCTGCTTCAGTGAAGTGTATGAAACAAAATTCTGAACTAGGAATGACGTATCATATTCTCTACATATGTTTTATACTGATGTTTTTCAATAATTTATTCAATGCTGGTTTTTAATTGGTTTTCATACACACATTTAAAATGGAATTTCAGCAAAGAAGATAAAAATCCACTCAGCTGCTTTATTTAAGTGAACTAAACTAAATTCTGAACTAAAAAAATAAATGTGATACATCATATTAACAGAATGAAGGATAAAAATCATATGACCATCTTGATGCAGAAAAAGCATTTAACAAAATTCAACATCCTTTTCTGATAAAAAAAGAAAAACTCCCAACAAATTAGGTATAGAAGGAATGTGCCTCAACATACAAAGGCCATCTATGATAAGCCCACGGCTAACGTCATACTCAGTGGGAGAAGACTGAAAAATCTTTCCCTCTAGGATCAGGAACAAAACAAGGATGCCAACTCTTGCTGCTTCTATACTATATATATACATTTTTTTTAAGGCATCCAAATTGGAAAAGAAGAAGTAAAATTGCCACTGTTTGCAGATGACATGATCTTATATATTGAAACCTTAAAGACTCCACTAAAAAACTTTTAGAACTAATAAATGAATTCAGTAAAGTTTTAGGATTCAAAATCAACATACAAAAATCAGTAGTAGGGCTAACCAGTTAGCTTAATTAGTTAGAACGTGGTGTTAGAACACCAAGGTCAAGGGTTTAGATCCCCATACCAGCCAGTCACCAAAAATGAAAAAAAAATCAGTAGCATTTCTATACGCTAACAATGAACTATCCAAAAAAGAGATCAAGAAAATCCCATTTATGAGGTTCTGGCCAAGATGGTGGAATAGACGGTCCCCAGCCTCACTCTCTCCCACAAATCGACCAATTTACAACTATAAAAATGTAACAACCCAAGCTGGGGCCACCGGAGCTCAGGGGAAGAGAAGGGAGACCTATAGAGTTCATGAAGGTGGGAGAAACTATAATGAGAGAAAGAAAAACCTGCTCTGAGTGTTTCGGGCCACGGCCACTTTAAGGCTGGAGCTACTGAGCACACAGATCAGGAGCCGGCAGAAGCCTCAGCTGTGCCCTTCAGATGGCGTTACTTGGAGGCAGCAGGGGAGAAGAGGGCCTTGGTGACCCCCAGGACAGCAAGATTACTAATAGGGTTCCTGTGGACCCATGCAGGAGCAAGGAGCCAGAACAGCTGTAAAAGAGGAGCCATTCGGAGGCCGGTAAGTCATTGCAAGGTACCATTCCTTGGGAAGTGTTTGGAGCATGGGCAGTGGGGGAGATGGGCCCACCTGGAGAACACTGGGGCACAGCAAGGACAGCCAATCTGTCCCCCAGTCAGCACAGGACTACTCAGAGGAGACTGGTTGGGAATGTAGAATTGCATGGGGTGCAGTTTGATGAAAAAACTCAGACCCAGATCAGAGTTTCTACAAAACCCAGGTGCATCGGGTCTCTGGAGAGCTGGAAGTACCTATAAGATCAACCATTAAACCCTGAGCTGCACAAAAAGCCTTCCCTAGGGAAACAGCAGCAAAGCAACAATTTAAACAACCACAGAGCTCAAGTACTGTTCCCCACAGGAAGTTCCCCCGTTTAAAAAGTAAGCAAAGGACAAAAAATAAGTTCTAGCCCAGGCACACCACCAGTGCCTCAGGGCCTGCCAGGGGGACATGAGGCATGGAGCCTGGGACTGGACCCCACTCCCACATCCAGGCACATTGCAAGTGCCTCGGGGCCTGCCAGGGAACCCAAGCCATGGAGAAGTGGACCAGACCCCCCACACACAACCAGGCACACCACACTAGTGCCTCAGGGCCTGCCCACAGACCTGAGGCCTGGAGAAGGGGATCAGACCCCCCTCCCACACCAGGCACACCATGCCAGCACCTTGGGGCTTACCCGGGGACCCAAGGCATGGAAAAGGGGACTGGACCCCCCTCCCTCAACCAGGCATGTCACACCAGTGTCTCAGGGCATGCTCATGGACCTGAGGCATGGAGTTCGGGACCAGACACTCCCCACAACCAGGCACACTGCCAGTGCCAAGGAGCATGCCAAAAACATCACCTCCATGTGGGTGGCCCACCACGGCCAACACCATAACCATGTCTGCCATGAAAGCAGCTAGATGCCACGACCTCCACACAGATGGTCCACTAGCTACTGGAGTGCATTGACACAAGGAAAGTCACCAGCAGAGATAAAGAAAAGAAGAGGATGTCTCTCTACACAAAGCCCATTCCAGAGTGACAGAAGCAGCATCTGCTGTATGATAATTTTGGGGGACCTGACCACACCTCTTAGCATTGGACAGATCATCAAGGCAACAAATTGACAGAGTAACCATTATTCTTTCAGAAGAGAGGAAATCTAGGGTAATTAGAGGGGGAGCGGGGAGGGAGAGGGGGATGGGGAGACATTGGACAAGGGGCATAAAGAATAATTATGATTTGTAACAATATATATGCTAGTAATATCGATTTGATCAACATATCTCAATATCGAACCCCCAAAATATGCATAATCAATTTTGATTCAATAAAAATTTTAAAAAATAAAAGAAAATCCCATTTACAATAACCACAAAAAGTTAAAACATTTAGGAACAAATTTAACCAGGGAGGTGAAAGATCTATACACTGAAAACTATAAAACATTGATTAAAAAAAAACTGAACAAGACCCACATAAATGGAAAGATATCCCATGTTCATGGATTAGAAGAATTAATAGTGTTAAAATGTTTGCACTACCCAAAGTTATGTACAGATTCAATGCAATTCCTATCAAAATTCTAATGACATTTTTACAGAAATAGAAAAAACAATCCTAAAATTTGTATAGAATCACAGAAGACCCCAAATAGACAAAGCAAACCTAAGGAAAAAGAACAAAGCTGGACACATCACTCTACCTGATCTCAAAATATACTACAAAGCTACAGTGATCAAAAGAGCATGGTACTAGCATAAAAACAGACACATAGACCAACAGAGCAGAATAGAGACCCCAGAAATAAATCCAAGCATTTACGGTCAATTATTTAACAAAGGTGACAAGAACACACAATGGGGAAAGGACAGTCTCTTCAATAAATGATGTTGGAACAACTGGATATCCACATGCAGAATAATGAAATTGGATCATTCTCACACCGTATACAGAAATCAACTCAAAATGGGTTAAAGACTTAACATAATACCTGAAACCATAAAACTACTACAGGAAAACATAGGGGAAAAGCTTCTTCTTTTGTTTTATTGTTTGGCACTGGCCAGTTCAGGGACTGGAACCTGTGACCTTAGTGTTACAAGGCTGCACTCTAACCAACTGAGCTAACCGGCCAGCCCTAAGGAAAAAGCTCTTGACAGTGGTCTGGGCAAAGATTTTTTGGATATGACACCAAAAGCACAGACAACAAAAGCAAAAAATAGATAAATGGGACTACACCAAACTAAAAAGCTTCTGCACAGCAAAGGAAAGAATCAACAGAGTGAAGAGATACAAAATGGGAGAAAATATTTGCAAACTATACATCTAATAAGGGGTTAATATTCAAAATATGTAAGGAACTCAACTCCACAGCAAGAAAACAAATAACCTGATTAAAAAATGGCCAAAGAACCTGAATAGACATTTTCTCAAAAGAAGACATAACAAATGGCCAACGTATAAGAAAAACTGCTCAACATCACTAATCATCAGGGAAATGCAAATCGAAACCACAGTGAGCTATCACCTCACACCTGTTAGAATGGCTGTTATCAAAAAGACAAAAGATCACAAGTGCTGGGGAGGAAATGCAGAGAAAAGGGAGCCCTGCACAGTGTTGATGGAGTGTAAATTAGTACAGCTATCATGGAAAACAGTGTGGACATTCCTCAAAAAATTAAAATAGCATCACATATTGCACACAGGTGTTGATATTCAACGCTGCACCCCACAGATATGTACAATCAATTATGTTTCAATAAAAAAATTAATTTAAAGATATTAAAATAGAATTACCGTATGATCCGGAAATTCCACTACAGGATATATAACCAAAGGAAATAAAATCATCATGTCGAAGAGATTTCTGCACTCCCGTGTTTATTGCAGCACTATTCACAATAGCCAAGATACGGAAGCAGCCTACGTACCCATCAGCAGATGAATGGATCAAGAAAATGTGATGTATATACACAATGAAATATTATTCAGCCTTAGAAAAGAAGGAGATCTGGTCACTTGCGACAACATGGATGAACCTAGAGGACATTATGCTAAGTGAAATAAGGCAGGCACATAAAGAAAAATACCGCATGACCTCACTTATATATGGAATTTTAAAAAGACGACCTCCTAGAAGCAGAGAATAGGTCAGTGGTTGCCAGGGGCTGGAGTGGGGATGGGAGGAATGGGGGGATGTTTCAAAGGATACAAAGTTCCAGTTATAAGATAAATAATTTCTAGAGCTCTCTATTGTGCAGCCTGGTGACTATAGTTAATAATAATTTTTTTTAAAAAAAACATTGCTGCAAAACTAAATAATATATTGTTTAGGGATTATTAATATTTGGGACAAGTATCATGAAAAGCAGGGAAAGGATAGGAGTTGACTCTGTGAAGGGAGAAAGAAGGGTACATGGTTGCTTCAAGGGCATTTGGGAATGCCATTCTCCAGCTGATGGTGGGGACAGATGTGTGGCATGTACTCTTTTATACATATTAGGTTGAACAAGACGAAACTACCAGTTTAGTAGGTCAAAAATAGCTTAATACTAAGCATTTTCACCTGGTTTTGACCTACTAAATTTCATAATAATTAAATTAATAAGATAAAACAACAAAAAAACCCTGTATGCTAATACATTCAAAAACGTCAACAAAACAGGCATGGCCTAGAAAAATACTGTTTACCAAAAATAGATTCAAAATAGAACAATTCGTCCTAAAATTCATATGGAATCTCAAGGGACTCCAAATACTCAAAACAACTTTGAAAAAGAACGAATTTGAAGGACCCACACTTCCTGGTTTCAAGAGATTGCAAAGTAAAACATAACATATGACAGTGTGGTGCTGGCATAAAGACAGGCAGATAGACCAATGGAATAGAATAAAGAGCCCAGAAGTAAACTCTCCAGTACATGATCAGGTGATCTTTGAAAAGAGTGTCAAGGCTACAAATTGGAGAAAGGACGGTCTTTTATAACAAATGGTATCCACATGCAAAAGAATGAAGTTGGACCCTTACCATACAATATATATAAAAATTAACTCAAAATGGATAAAAGACCTAAACATAAGACCTAAAATTATAAAACTCCTCGAAGAAAACATAGGAGGAAACTTTATAACCTTGGACTTGGTAATGATTTTTTTAGATATGACACCAAAATTGCAGTCAACAAAAGCAAAAATAGACAAATGGGACTACATCAAACTTAAAAACTTTGTACATCAAAGGACACAATCAATAGAGTGAAAAGGCAACAGAATGGGAACAAATATTTGCAAATTTTATACTTGATAAGGTATTAATATTCAGCATATATAAAGAACTACAACTCAACAACAACAACAAAATAATAGCCCAATTAAAAAATGAGCAAAGGTCTTGAATACACATTTCACCAAAGATGATCTACAAATGGCAAACAAGCATGTAGAAGATTCTCAACATCACTAATCATCAGAGAAATGCAAACCAAAACCACCATGAGATACCACCTCACACCCATTAAGATGATTACTACCAAAAAAGTAGAAAATAACACGTGTTGTAGAGGATGTGGAGAAATTGGAACCCTTGCGCACTGTTGGTGAGATTGTAAAGTGGTGCAACTGCTATGGAAAACAGCATGAAGATTGTTCAAAAACTTAAAAATAGAACTACCATAAGATCTAGCAATCTCACTTCTGGGTATATATCCAAAAGAACTGAAAGCAGGGATATCCACACACCCATGTTCATAGCAGCATGATACACAATAGCCGAGAGGTGGAAGCAACCCAAGTGTCTGTCAACAGATGAGTGGGTGAACAAAATGTGGCATAAATCTGTAATGGAATATTATTCAGTCTTAAAAAGGAAGGAATTTCTGTCACATGCTACAACATGAATGAACTTTGAGGACATTATGCTAAATAAAAGAAGCTAGACACAAATGGACAAACACTGTATGATTCCACTTATATGAGTGGTCCGATTTGTAGAGACAGAAAGCACAATGATGGTTACCAGTGCTTAGGGGAGGAAGAAAAGGGGAGTTGTTTAATGGGTACAGAGTTTCATATTTGCAGGATAAAAAGTTCTGCAGATCTGTTTCACAACAATGTGAATATACTTAACACTACTGAATGTACAGTTAAAAATGGTTAAGATGGTAAATTTTATGTTAAGTTTTCTAACTACAATAAAAAAAATTGACTCAAGAAGAAACAGAAAACCTGAACAGTCCCATAATTATTAAAGAAATTGGATCAGTAGTTTAAAATCCGTGGGGGGCCGGGACAGAAGTCTACAAAAACTACAAGGAAGGTCTGGATGGTTTTGCAGATGAATTCTATCTAGCCTTCAAGTAACTGATAATCTCTATCTTAGATAAATTTTCCAGGGAACAGCAAAGGAGGAAATACTCTCCCAAATCATTTTGTAATGTCATTATACCAAAACCAGATAAGGATAATACAAAGCTAAAAAGCCAATCCAGAATTGTATACAAAAAAATATGTATCATGACAAAGCTGAGTTTAACCCATAAAATGCAAGGGTGGTTTAACATTAGAAAATCAATTAACAAGGACCAGCCTGTGGCTCACTCAGGAGAGTGTGGTGCTGATAACACCAAGGCCACAGGTTTGGATCCCATATAGGGATGGCTGGTTAGCTCACTTGGGTGAGCGTGGTGCTGACAACACCAAGTCAAGGGTTAAGATCCCCTCACCGGTCATCTTTAAAAAAAAAAAGAAAAGAAAAAAAAGAAAGTCAATTAACATAACTTAGCACATTAACAGATTAGAGGAGGAAAATCCTGTGATCATCTCAACGCAATTAGAAAAAGCATTTTATAAAAATTCAAGGAGGAGGAGCAACAGAAGGAGGGGAGAGCAACGAGGAGGAAAAGGAGAAAGAGAGAAAGAAGAAAAAGTGACTCCCGAGTATCAAGATCTACTTTAAAGATGAGAGAGCCTGCACCCACATAGGTGTGGGGCATGGCATGTGACCATGGGCACAGCACGCAGCAACGGAGAGGATGGGCTAAATCGTGGGGCTGAGACAAGAAACACCATGTGGAAAAAGATACAACTAGATCTCTACCTCACACCATATACAAATAAATTCCTTGTAGATGGATTGAAGACCTGAATGTGAAAACTTGTAAAAAATATTTCAAAAGAAGATACAGGAGAAAATCTTTATGATCTTGGGTAGGAGAGGATGTCTTTTTCTTTTTTCTTTATTTTTTTATTGATTATGTATGTTCGTGGGGCACAAATCAATACTATCGGCATTACACCATTACCACAAAGTGCAATTATTCCCCGTGTCCCCCACCCAACTTCTCCCTAACCTCCCTCCCCCTCCCCCCTTCCAGCCCCAGCAACCCTGGGTCTGTTTTCCCCCTCTGCAAGTCCAACACACCACTGTGGTCTTCCTTCCTTCTTTCTCTATTGGCTCCCACTTATGGGTGAAGACATGCAGTATTTGTCCCTCTGTGCTTTGCTTATTTCACTCAACTCAAGTTTCTCCAGATTCATCCATGTTGTTGCAAATGGGAGAATTTCATTCTTTTTTATGGCAGAGTAGTATTCCATGGTGGATATATACCACAGTTTCCTTATCTATTCATCCATCAATGGACATTTAGGTTAGTTCCATATCTTGCCTTTTGTGAGTAGAGCTGTGATGAACATGGGAGTGCAGGTGTCCCTTTGACGTGATGATTTCCATGCCTTTGGGTATATACCCAGCAGTGGGATTGCTGGATCATATGGAAGATCTGTAGTTGTTTGAGAAACCTCCATAATGTTTTCCATAATGGCTGTGCTAATTTACAGTCCCACCAACAATGTAGGAAGGTTCCCCTCTCTCCACATCCTTGCCAGCATTTGTTATTCTGTCTTTTTAATACTGGCCAATCTAAATGGGGTGAGATGATATCTCATTGTGGTTTTGATTTGCATTTCCTGGATGATTAGTGATGTTGAGCATTTTTTCATGTACCTGTTGGCCATTTGTATGTCTTCCTTACTTCAAAAAATGTCTGTTCAGCTCCTTTACCCATTTAAAAAAAAATTTTTTTTAGGGGCCGGTCTGTGGCTCACTTGGGAGAGTGTGGTGCTCAGAACACCAAGGCCCCGGGTTCAGATCCTATACAGGGATGGCCGGTTAGCTCACTAGTTGAGCGTGGTGCTGACAACACCAAGCCAAGGGTTAAGATCCCCTTACCGGTCATCTTTTAAAAAAAAAAAAAATTTTTTTAACTGTGTAGTTGTTTGAGTTCTGGATATTAATCCCTTGTCAGATGTATAGTTTGCAAATATTTTCTCCCATTCTGTGGTTGTCTTTTCACTCTGTTGATTGTTTCCTTTGCTGTGAAGAAGGTTTTTAGTTTGATATAATCCAATTTCTTTATTTTTTCTTTTGTTGTTTGTGCTTTTGGGGTCTTATTCATAAAGTCTTTGTCTAGTCCTGCTTCCTGAAGTATTTTCCCTATGTTTTCCTATAATAACTATCATTTCAGGCCTTATACTTAAGTCTTTAATCCATTTTGAGTTGATTTTGATATATGGCAAGAGGTGCAGATCTAGTTTCATTCTTCTGCATATGGATGTCCAATTTTCAATAGTCACCAAAAAAATAAAATACCTAGGAATCAATTTAACCAAGGAGGTAAAAGATCTCTACAATGAGAAGTACAAAACACCACTGAAAGAAATTAAAGGGGACACAAAAAAATGGAAAGACATTCCATGTTCTTGGATTGGAAGAATTAACATATTGAAAATGTCCATACTACCCAAAGCTATCTACAGATTCAATGCAATCCCTGTCAATACACCAATGATATTCTTCACAGAAATAGAAAAAACAATCCTAGCATTCGTATGCAACAACAAAAGACCCTGAATAGCCAAAGCAATCCTGAGCAAAAAAAGAAATAAAGCTGGAGGCATAACATTACCTGACTTCAAATTATACTGCAAAGCCATAGTAACCAAAACAGCATGGTACTGGCATAGAAATCAATGCAACAGCATAGAGAACCCAGAAATCAACCCACATATTTACAGCCAACTGATCTTTGACAAAGGCACCAAGAACATACATTGGGGAAAAGACTGCCTCTTCAATAAATGGTGCCAGGAGAAAATTTCTTAAACAAGACAAAAATTACAAGCCATAGGAGATAAGATTGATAAACACTGTTATATGAACATTAAGACCTTCTATTCCTCAAATGATACCGTAAGCAAACTGAGAAGACAAGTAGCAGGTGGGAAGAAGACATAACCGCCCAAGGACTGGTACCTAGAATATGTAAAGAATGCCTACAAAATAATAAGGAAACGACAACCTACATAGAAATATTGGCAAAAGACACACGCAGGTGTTTCACAGAAGAAGAAACAAAAAGAGGTTCAATATTACTAGTAATCAGGGAATGCCAAGTCAGAGCCCAGCAAGATACCATTTTACACCCATTGTACTGGCAAGAAGTACCGAGTCTGCTGGCCAGTGTTGGCAAAGATGTGGAGAAGCAGAAGCAATGTGCATACAGTGGCACTGGGAGTGCTGGGTGGGGTGCCAGCGTGGAAAGCGACTTCTCCAGGCCTAGCAAATGTGAAGCTCACACCCCTCTGACCCAGCGAGCCCCTTCTGGCATCTAGCGAACCCGGCACACAGCAAGAAGACAGCAGCTGATCAGTCGAGGCCACCTCTCCGCCCCTTAGTAGGGAAACCAATAAACAGAGTCCTGTACAGCTGCCCAAATGGAAGATCCGTGTGGGGCAGGGCGGCCATATCTGCAAAGTATGGTGGCGAGGGAACAAGCCACTCACAGGGTAGGCCCAGCACGACTCCCCTCGTATAAGATGTTCACGCTCCCAGAACCAGCATGGGTCCTTCATGGTCACCGCTGGCCTCACACTAGGTGCTGCTTTAGCTGTGCCTGTTGTGTGCTCAGAAAGGGTGTGCGGTGGTGCCCTTGCAGGCCGTAGACACACATGTTTATGAAGATGTATTCCTGTGGATGAATTGATTTTCTTCTGTGGAAAGGTAGGAAAAACATTCCCAGTGCCAGATTGAAGGTGTCTGTCTTTCCTGAGGCCACCAAGAATATATCTGCGTGTTTTGGGGTGGGGGTGGGAGAGAAGGCCAGAGACAGGCCTGCTAGCTATGGGGGGAGGTGTGCCTGAGGGACAGTCCTTTCAGTCCTGCTGCTCAGAGCCCCTCCCCCCAAGCCTGACCCTCCTGGAGCCTCTAGATCCCTCCTGTCCCTTTCATACCCGCCTGGCCTCCCCCTCGGGGAAGAGACCCCTGGCCAGCTGCCATAGCACACGTGCTGGCTCGCTCACTTGCAGTTGGTCCCTCCCCTCAGGAGAGCAGGCCAGGCCTGTCTGGTTTACCTTCATGTCCTCGGAACCACAGGTGAGAGGCTCTGGAGCTCAGCAGTCGGAAGCGTGGCCATGGCCTTGGGCAGTCACCTGCCTCTGTGCCCCATTTCTTCTCCATGTGTGCTCGACAGGACAGATACCTGTTGGGCAGGTGCATAGACAGAGGCAGTAACACAGTGAGCTCTTGCCCTCCACATCTGCTGAGCCTTCAGGCTCTGGGACAATCACTGTCAGCCACACCCCTGGCCTCCCTTGCAAGTCCCTTCTAGCAATCTTCACCCACTCCCAGTGCTCCGGTCACCGTAAGCCGGGTTTCTCGCCCCAAGACCCCAATGGCCCCACTGTCCATTTCCTCCTGCCTGTGGGCCCCTCAATCTTACCATCCTCTCCTGCTGTCCGCCACTCCATTGGCGACCCTGCCCCGCAAAAAATGATGACCCAGCAGAAAGGACCCAAAGTCTCCTGGATTCTCCTGCCATCACCTCCTCCACCCCATCCAACACCATCTCCTGGATCCAGCCCCCAGTGCATATCTGGAATGCACTCGCCTCTCTCCAGGCCCACAGCCACCCCTGGCCCAGGCTTCCCACGTTCCCCACCCCAGGGCCACCAGCTTGCTCTTGCCCAAATGCAAAGCTGTTTATGAGGCCATGGAGAGGCAAGCCCGAGTGCTGGAGCCTGGCTGCTGAGACCCTTCCTGATTTGCTGGCCTCCCCGCCCTCGCAGCCCACCCTTGACCAACCTTATGCTCCAGGCAGGGGGAAACACTGGTGGTTTCCTCCACACCACGTGGGCATGTGAACTGCAGGCAGGCTCCATCTCCCTTCCTGCCCAATGCCTACCACAGTTCATGGTTCAAGGCCATGTAGCCTGATGGTTACGTGCAAGGGCCCTGTGGTTGATTCTTAGCCTTGCCACTTACAAGCTGTGTGACTTTGTGCAAGTTCCCTAACCTCCTGTGCCTCAGCTTCCCCACCTGGGAACCAGGGAAAATAACTATACCCCCTCCTGGGGTCACTGGGAGGACTAAATGTGTGAACACCCACAGAATGTCTCGTCTCAGAATGGCACCAGTACCAAGCCCAAGCCTGGCACCAGGTAGGCACTTCGTGGAAGGTTATGGAATGCCTGCATGCTCAACGGATCGGAGGGCACTGCCCACTCTCACCTGCTCCAGCCAGGTGCCCACCCCCCGCCCTCCGCCATGCACACCGAGGCCAGCAGAGGGCAGCAGTGCCCAACGGGGCGGGCGGGGAGGGGCTGGGCTGCCTGGCCGCCCGCCAGGATGAGTCGGGCTGGGCGATTGCATTGTGGGGAGGGAGGCTGGGCTCCACTGGGATGCACTCCTGGCAACGCCAGCTGCTCCTCGGCCCCCGCTGGTGGCCCGCCCAGGTAGGCAGGAGCCGGGTGTGGCGTGGGTGCGGGGTGTAGGGGCCACTGGGCAGAGGGGCGCCGTCTTGGGGCATGCGCAGGCCAGGGAGAAGCCAGGGTCCGCAGGGCCGACTAGCTGGGGTCAGGCAAAGGCCCTCAGGCGCCAGCCCCAACCCTGCAACGGCACCTCTTGATGCCTGGGGGCACGATGCCCCCCGAGGGGCTGGCTGTGGAGTTAGGAGGTGAGGAACCGGGGCTTCTGCCCCTAAATGAGAGAGCTGCCGCCAACCTGGGACAGGGGGCAGGGGAGGGAGGCTGCTCGCCTGGCTCCCCACCCCCACAGCCGGGTGGCCTGTGCTGCTCCATGGGGAAGGCAGAGACCCTAACCCAAGTGCACCTGCCCCTGTGCCATAGGCCCTGAGGCTAGTGGCCCCAGGGTGCCCTGTCAGAGTGGTAGGGGAGCCACCCCATGCAGGGAGGTGGTGTCTAGGCCCATCCTGGGATGGTGTTTCCCTGGGGTGGAGGGCAGGGAGCCGGCAACCAGTTGCCATGCCTGAAGCTACTGGCTGGGTTCCTGGTGGCTGAGCCCCTCACCCCCTCTCCTGTGGCCCCTCTTTGCCTCAGCCCCTCTCAAGCAGCATCCTCTGCTGGCACTACCCACTACCACCATGCTGCACCTGGCACGACTTTGCCAGTCCCCGGGGGCAGGACTGGGTAGGGACAGCCTGGCTGCTTGCTCTCTGGCCAGTCTTCTTGGGGGAGAAGCTCTTCTGGATGGGCCGCCTTTGTCAGCACCTCCTCTGCCCCCAGCCCGGACAAAGGCAGCATTGAGGGCTAGGACTGGCACTTCAGCGGGGCACCAAGGCTACCTCTGACCCTGCTGTGGGGGCTCTGAAGCCTACCCTGTGCCCTTCACAGGGACCCTGGGGGATGCAGGGAGGGGCACACTTGGCTGGCACACGGGTTGTGGGGCCAGATGGGGAGGATTAGTTGAAGGAAACCGTGTCCCTTTGTCCCCAGATCCCAGGGGGTGTCTCTCTGGGGGCGGGGAGTGGCAGGGAGCCCCCTGTTCAGAACAGCCCCGGTGGGGGTAAGAGCACCAGATAGTGGGTCCCTGGCCTGGGCCTCTGGACAGAGGGGACATTGTTGGGGTGGAGGCAGGGCTGCCTTGGCTCAGCCACTATTGACAAAGCTGCCAGCTGTGGTGGAGCCTGGTCTCCAGGCCCCTGCCCGCACACCCGCCCCCCTCCTCCCCCAGGGCCGGCGTGAATGGGGCCGAGCCTCGACTGTCTCCCTCCCAGTCAGGACAATGCCCCCACAGCCAGTCTGTGCCCGTCGCCACTGCCCCCAGGCAGCTGAGCTGAGATGTGCCACGCCACCCAGGACCGCTCTGCACTGCACCCCTGTGTGGCGGTAAGTGCCTGGGCCCCAGGTCCCCAAAGATGTCCCTGGGAGGGCTGGGATGGAGTAAAATAGCACAGGCCAGGGCTCAGGACACACAGGGGCTCCAACGTCCGGCGCTTCCCCGGGCTGCAGCCCCTCTGCCCCCACCCCCACCCAGCACTGGCGCAGATATCCCGGGCTCTGGAGGAAGTGCCCCTGCCCTTCCTGCCTGTGGCCCTGAGATAAGGGGCCCTGGGCCCTTCTCCAGCCCTGCTCTGGCTCTGCGTGCCAGCGGGCCCGCTCCCAGCTGGCACGTGCCCACCCGCTTGGCCGCGGCTGCGCAGACCCCAGCTCAACTCAGGACTCGGGCCTCGGGCCCTGCCTCCAGCTTCTGCGCCTTCCCAGGGGCTCTGCCCAGGGTCACATCTCTCTCTGTGTCTGCCACCTGGGCGGCCGGCTGCACTCAGAGTCCCCACCCTCGCCCTCAGGACTCAGCCTAGGCCCCCCTAGGCAAGTGTATCCCCACCCCAGCCCCACTGTTCAGCTCTTTCTGGCTTGCTCCCCTTCCTCCCTCTTCTCATGCAGCCCCCTCCACATCAACACCCACGCCCAGCCTCCCCCACCTCTGCCCTGACCAACCCAGCTGGGCTAAGGCCCTCTGTGGCATGGCCCTAGCCACCTGCTCCTTGCCATCTTTGGGACAGGCCACAGCAGTGTCTGGCTGCATCTTGGTCTGGGGCCCCCTGGCTGCCTCAGTTTCTCCCTGGCTCTCTCCCCCGGCTGGTGAGGGTCCCTCTTTGCAGCTGGCCCTGACTGCCCAGGGCGAGTTTTCCCTCCCTGTCCTCATGCCATGGGTGTGCCCCCTTGCTGTGTGGCAGCCTCACTCTTCTTGCCCCCGTGCCATCTCTCTTGCCTGGGTGGCGGGTGCAGGGTCACGCCGCCACGTGGCTTCCACCAGCCTCCCTTCTCCCATGTCTTCCAGGGTGTCTCGGGGCTCAGCCTCAGCTCTCTCCCTCCCCTCCCCTGCCCTCCGTGGTCTCTCCTCCCGCCATCCCTGCCCCTCTGTCACTTCGCATCCCTCTGTTCGTGCTCTTGTGGCTTTTCAGGGTCTGCCCCTGTTCAACAATCTAGATGCATATAAAGTGGAAGAGTAAAGAGTCTTTCTTGCGTGTGCAGGTGCGCGCGCCCCCTCCCCACCCCCACCCTCATCTTTCTCCAATTCTTGGACGCTCTCTTTGTCCCTCTTTCTGTCCTCCTCTCTCTATGCACCCTCTGTTTCTGTCTGTCCCTCTCTTTGCTTCTCCCTGTCCCTGTCCCCATCTCCCTCCCTCTCTGGCCCTCTCCACCCAACCCTGCTCTGCTCCGTCTCTGCCCTCACACCACTCGGCTCTCCCCCAGGCCCCAGTGATGGCTCCCTGGGCCCCCCTGGGCCTCCACCTCCTGCTGCTGCTGCTGCTGTCCCCACCGCCACTGTCCTCGACTTGGGTCCATCGCTTTTCCGCACCCAACACCACCTTCAACCACTTGGCACTGGAGCCGGGCCAGGGCACGCTCTACGTTGGCGCAGTCAACCGCCTCTTCCAGCTCAGCCCCGAGCTGCAGCTTGAGGCTGTGGCTGTCACTGGCCCTGTCATCGATAGTCCCGACTGCGTGCCTTTCCGTGACCCGGCCGAGTGCCCGCAGGCCCGGCTCACTGATAATGCCAACCAGCTACTGCTCGTGAGCAGCCGGGCCCGGGAGCTGGTGGCCTGTGGGCAGGTGAGGCAGGGTGTGTGCGAGAAGCGGCGCCTTGGGGACGTGGCTGAGGTGCTGTACCAGGCCGAGGACCCTGGCGACGGGCAGTTTGTGGCTGCCAATGCTCCGGGAGTGGCCACAGTGGGCCTGGTGGTGCCCTTGCCAGGTCGGGACCTCCTGCTTGTGGCCAGAGGCCTGGCGGGCAAGCTGTCGGCCGGGGTGCCGCCCCTGACCGTGCGCCAGCTGGCCGGGCTGCAGCCCTTTTCCAGCGAGGGCCTGGGCCGCCTGGTGGTGGGCGACTTCTCCGACTACAACAACAGCTACGTGGGGGCCTTTGCCGACGCCCGCTTCGCCTACTTCGTCTTCCACCGCCGTGGGGCCCGGGCCCAGGCCGACTACCACTCCTACGTGGCCCGCGTCTGCCTGGGGGACACCAACCTTTACTCCTACGTGGAGGTGCCCCTCACCTGCCGGGGCCAGGGCCTCATCCAGGCTGCCTCCCTTGCCCCGGGCACCTTGCTAGGGGCATTTGCTGCAGGCCTGAGGGGGGCACAGGCGGCCCTGTGCACCTTTCCTCTGGCCCAGCTGGACAGGAGCATGGAGCAGGCACGGAGGCTTTGCTACACAGCAGGCGGCCGGGGCCCCAGTGGCACGGAGGAAGCCACCGTGGAGTATGGCGTCACGTCGCGCTGTGTCACCCTGCCCCCTGTGAGTGGCCAGGACTTGGCTCCCAGATCCTGGCAGCGGGTGCTGCATTCTCTCTCTGCACCTCTGCCCGATGCCCCTCATCTTGTTTGCCCTGCCTCTCCCTCCGGGGATGGGGGCATCCCTCAACGCGGGCATGGGTGCTCTGCCACGATCATCTCTCACTGGCCCCTTGGCTGGGATGTCAAGGAGGGACTGGCTTGGTCTCCTAGCCTCCTACCTGCTCTCAGCCTGTTTCTTCCCATCTCTCTGTGCTGCATGCTCGTCCTACCATGGGGATTGGGGACCCAGCCTCCTGGCCCCCCAGCTCTGATTGCTCTGCCCTTGGGTCCCCTGGCCTTGCCCCCCAGCCTGCCAGGCTCTCTTCCCAGGGGCTGCCTGGGCATTCCCCACTGACTGGCTCTTCAGGGAGCTGAGTCTCCTCTCCCTGCCCATGTAGGACTCCCCTGAGTCATACCCCTGTGGTGACGAGCACACTCCCAGCCCCATTGCTGGCTGCCAGCCCCTGGAGGCCCAGCCCGTGCTGCAGCTTGGGCAGCCCATCAGTGCCGTAGCAGCCCTCCAGGCAGACGGGCACATGATAGCCTTCCTGGGGGACACCCAGGGCCAGCTACATAAGGTGAGGGCCTGATGGGGGGGGCGGTGCTAGCATGTCTTCCACACTGCCAGGCTGGGCCTAGACTTTCTGCCTATCCACATGCACCCATGCCTGAGATGGCTCAGGGATGCCCCCAGCACCCTCCACTTGCTGGTGGGTCAGAAGGCCTCACCACACATTGATGGGGGGCTGAGTGCCACCTGCTACTCTGGCTTCCACATGGGTGGCTTAGAATGACTGCCCAGGAGCCTCCTGAAGCAGTCCCACCTTCTCCGGTTGATGGGAGCTCACAGTTGGTCTAGGTGGGCAGGGTGAGCAGGGACTGGTGCTCAGAGCCAGCCTGGCCTCATAAATCTCTCCAAGGCAAGCTCTGGCCTCCTGGTGACCTGCTTGTCCCCCTATAGCTGCCCTCGCACCTGGCAGAACAGCCCTTGGCATCCAAGGGCCTCACCCAGGGTGCCCCTTCTGCCCCAGTGCTGCAGCCCCCTGTAGAACGTCCTGGCCCTGAGGGTGCTGAATGGGGAAGCAATGTGTGCCTCCCTCGATGGCTTGACAGGAAGGGGGCCAGCTGTTGAGGGACAAGGTGCTCCCTGGAAGCCTTTATGTTCCTGAAAAGGAGCCCCCACCGGGAGGAGAGCACGTGTCCTGAACAATCAGCCTTTGGCCATCTGGAGAGCTGGCCTTGGCTTGGCAGGGTGGCCCAGCCCTGTCCTTGTCCCCCCACCTAGGTCTTTCTCAATGGCTCCCAAGGCCAGGTGTACCACTCCCAGCAAGTGGGGCCTCCGGGCTCGGCCATCAGCCCAGACCTGCTAGTGGACAGCAGTGGTGGCCACCTCTATGTCCTGACTGCCCAGCAGGTGAGGCTATCCCAAGGGTTGGGGGCCAGCCACACACGGCCCTAGTCTCTGTACCAACTGCCTCTCTCCCCCGCGGACCTCCCTCCTAGGTGGACCGAGTACCCGTGGCAGCCTGCCTCCAGTTTCCGGACTGCACCAGCTGCCTCCAGGCCCAGGACCCACTGTGCGGCTGGTGCGTCCTCCAGGGCAGGTGAGCACAGGGCCTATGGCCAGGCTTGGGCCTATGGCCAGGCTTGGGCCAATAGGTGGTGTGCGCCAGGAAGCTTCACCTGGAAGTAGCTCTAGGTGTGCCTGGAGGCCAGCCCTGCTCATTGCTAAAGTCCCCCATCCTGCCACACCCAACCGAGCTGTGAAGTTGGTCGCCACCCCCATCCCATCACTGCCCAATCTGTTCACTTCTTATTCCAGCAGCTCCACCCCACTTCCAGGCCTCTGTCACCTCTCCCAGGACCCCTGCACAGCTGCCGGTGTCCCCTGGCCCACTCCAGCTCCCCTCCAGCCCATGCTGTATGCAGCAGCCCCAGGAATCTCTTATGGCAACCCTAAGTCAGACCCTCGTGCCCCGCCCCCATCCGAGGCGGCTCCCTGTCACTCACAATCAAGCCCAAAGCCTGCGCCTCAGCCACGAAGCGCCATGTGCCCAGCCCACTCCTCTCTCAGCACAGGCCCCTTCACTCCCCCCACCCACTGTGCTCTAACAGGGCCAGCCTCCCAATCCCCTACTACTGGTCACCTGGGGAGCCCGAGACTCACACGGTGACCCGGTGGGCCCCTGCCGGCAGGTGTACCTGGAAGGGCCAGTGCGAGCGGGCAGCCCAGCAGAACCAGTGGCTGTGGAGCTACGTGGAGCACAGCCGCTGCCTGCACATCCAGAGCCTGCTGCCGGCCCACCACCCCCGCCAGGAGCAGGGCCAGGTAGGGCACCCGCCACCAAAGGGCCCCCCAGGCAGTGTGGCCACAACCCCGGGCTGCCTCCTGTCCTCTTCCTCTCCCGCTGCCTCTGCTCCCACCCCCAGCAGTGCCCTTGCCTGCCCGGCTTGCCCACTGCCCCACTGTGCTCTGGCTCCAACTCCCTGTTTCTCTCACACGTGCCCCAGGTCACCTTGTCTGTCCCCCACCTGCCCACCTTGGCTATGGATGAATACTTCCATTGCGCTTTTGGGGACTACGAGACCTTGGCTCACGTGGAAGGGCCCCACGTGGCCTGCGTCACCCCTCCCCAAGACCAGGTGCCGCTTACCCCTCCAGGCACAGGTGAGGGCCCCCCTGGGGTAGGGGCTGGGTGGAAGCTGGAGCGGGCAGGAGCCGCATGATGTGCCCTGCCGCCGCCGCCCCTCCCAGACCACGTCACCTTGCCCCTGGCCCTGATGTTCGAGGACGTGGCTGTGGCTGTTGCCAACTTCTCCTTCTACGACTGCAGCGCTGTCCAGGCCTTGGAGGCGGATGCCCCGTGAGTTTCTGGGCCTGGCTCCTGCTGGGTAGGGGTGACGACCCCAAACGGCACCCAGCCTGAGCAGTCCCCCGCCTCTCCAGGTGCCGCGCCTGTGTGGGCAGCCTCTGGCGGTGCCACTGGTGCCCCCAGAGCAGCCACTGTGTGTATGGTGAGCACTGCCCAGAGGGTGAGAGGACCATCTACAGTGCCCAGGAGGTGGGTGGGCCCCACACCCGCGGGGCTCCCTTCACCTGCTGGGCCCCCCACAGCTGCCCACAGGCACTGCCCCCTGCCCAGGCCTGCCCGGGGAGCAGGCTTCTTGGGTTCTGAAGGGCTAAGGGGTCTCATTTTCCCAGGTGGATTTCCAGGTGCGCGGCCCAGGGGCTTGCCCCCAGGTCGAGGGCCTGGCAGGTCCCCGCCTGGTGCCTGTGGGCTGGGAGAGCCATTTGGCCCTGCATGTGCAGAACCTTCAACATTTTCGAGTGAGCAACGGGGCGGGCAGCAGGGCCGGTGGAGGGGAGTGCTGACAGTGTCCAGGGTCATGACAGTGTCCTCCACAGGGCCTGCCTGCCTCCTACCACTGCTGGCTGCAGCTGCCCGGAGAACTGCAGATGCTGCCAGCCTCCCTGGAGGAGACAGCCGGGGACATGGGCGTCATCCAGTGCCAGGCCCAACAGGTGGGTGGCCACCCCGCAGCCTCGCCGGCCGCTAGGCACCTTCTGCAGCCCTCGGACATCCCATTTCGCTCCCCTCCCTCCGTCTGCTTTTCCCAGGCCCTCGGGCTTGCTTCTATCCTGTTGTCATTCAAGAGAGCCTCTGTCCCTGGGCTCCCAGTCTGGCGGGAGATGCAGGGAACAATCACACTCATTCTGGGGGGTGTCCTGGAGGAGGCAGGAGGCAGGGGTGACCCAAGTAGAGGCCAAGCCCGACCCTACTCTCCACCTCCAGTTCCACCCCTCCATGTCCCAGCGGGAGCTCCCAGTCCCCATCTACGTCACCCGGGGTGAGACCCAGAGGCTGGACAACACCCGAACTCTTCATGGTGAGCCGGGCAGCCAGGCAGGGGCGGGCAGGGCACGCACTGGGGGAGGCGCCTTAGCTCACTGCCTGACCCTCCCTAGTGACCCTGTATGACTGCGCCGTGGGCCACCCTGACTGTAGCCACTGCCAGGCGGCCAATGGGAGCCTGGGCTGCCTGTGGTGCAGGGATGGCCAGCCTGCCTGTCGCTACGGGCCACTGTGCCCACCAGAGGCCGTGGAGCTGCTGTGCCCCATGCCCAGCATTGATGAGGTGATCGAACCCTCCTGCCGGGCCCTCACTGCCCAGCCCGCCACCCCTCGATGCCTCCTACTGTCCTATCCTCTCCCAGCTCAGACCAGCCCTGCCTCAGGCCCCGAACCCCAGCAGCTTGGCCCGGCCTCAGGCTGCTTGGCTAGCCATGTGCCCCCCACTACACAGTGGGGTGTGGGCTTGGGGGACCCCATCTTCCATCCCTCTCTGCTACAGATTGAGCCCCTGACTGGCCCACCAGAGGGTGGCTTGGCCCTCACCATCGTGGGCTCCAACCTGGGCCGGGCCTTTGCCGACGTGCGGGATGCTGTGAGCGTGGCTGGCCGGCCCTGCAGCCCCGACCCCTCTCTCTACCGCACCTCGGCCCGGTGAGGCGCCCAGGTGGGCGGGTGCAGGAGGGGACACCCTCCTAAGGAGGCCCTCAGAAACCAGCCACCCAGAGAGAAGGGAGGCGTGTGGCCAAAACGTGTGGGGCCCTGGGTCAGAGCACAAAAGGAAAATAAACGGGGGAGGGGAAGGGAACGGGCTCCCGGCAGTAGCTGGCAGGCTGCCCATGGCTCCCATGGGGCCCTGAACAACTCCCGGGCCTCGGCTCCTCAGGATTGTGTGTGTGACATCTCCCGCCCCCAACGGCACCACCGGACCCGTCCAAGTGGCCATTAAGAGTCGACCGCCAGGCCTCTCGACCCAGCACTTCACCTACCTGGTCAGTGCCTACCCTGCGGTGGTCCCAATGCAGGGGTGGTGGGAGGGCGGGCCAGGAGGGGCAGGCACCTAGGCGAGGATGTCAGACTGGATCTGAGGGAGGGAAGCCACGTGATCTGAGTGGAGGCAGGCTGGGGCAGTGGCGGGACAGCGGGGACACTGCTGCTGGCAGCCACCCAGGAGGGAGGCAGGCAGCGGAAGCAGTGAGCAGCGGGCAGCCACGCCATTCTGGAACACGGAGTTGTCAGGACTTGCTGCGGGCCTGGCTGCTGGCAGGCGCGGGGGCAAAGGGGAGAGTGGGAGCCTCTCCAGGCACAAGCCTCAGCCCTGGGCACCTGGTGGGGCCATTTCTGATACGGGAAGCCCAGGGTGGCAGCAGTAGAAGGCAGGGTTGTGTTAGCGTCAGGAGCTCTGCTGGAACATGCAGCACCCCAAGGTGGCAACTGGATCTCAGGGTTAGAGCTCGGGGGGCTGGGGGTGCAAGCTGTGGTGGAGAGGAGGCCGTCCCAAAGGGAGAGCTGGCGGCGGGGAGCTGCAGAGGCTCAGGCACAGCGCTTCTGGAAGGGGGGTGTGGTCGGCTGTGGCCCGGAGGGGGGGGGCGAAGTCAACATTCGGGCCTGCACCTCGAAGCCTGCAGGCCTCGGGGATGGGCCCAAGGTGCGGAAGCACCTGGCCAGGCTGCTACACCTGCCCCAGCCTGCCCTGTTCCCCAGGACCCTGTCCTGCTGAGCCTGAGTCCTCGGTGGGGCCCTCAGGCAGGGGGCACCCAGCTCACCATCCACGGGCAGCACCTGCAGATAGGAGGCAACATCAGCGCCTTTGTGGGCGGCCAGCCCTGTCCCATGTGAGTATCCGGCCCTGCCTGCCCACCAGGGGCAGAGGCTGCTCCCCTTCTGGTTTGGGTCTGGCTGCTGTTGTGTAGGGGGCACTCCCTGCAGGCCTCAGTGCCCCCTTCCACACAGCGGGAGCAGCGGAGTCAGGCTCCCTAAGATCCCCATCAAAGCCAAGACAAATGGCTGCTGTGCCCACCCTAGGGGTCTCTGCCCTCACTGAGGGAGGCAAAGTGGTCCTCTCGTGGGGGACTGGGCCAGGGCTAGGGCCGAAGGGCAGCAGTCAAGCCCCAGATGAAAGACCCCTCTGCCCACCCTGCAGCCAGGAGCCAGTGTGTCCTGAGGCCATCGTCTGCCGCACCATGCCCCAGGCTGCCCCAGGAGAGGCGGTGGTCCTTGTGGTCTTTGGCCATGCCCAGCGCACGCTGCTCGCCAGCACCTTCCACTACACTGCCAATCCCCAGCTCGTGGCAGCGGAGCCCAGCGTCAGCTTCCGGGGGTGAGGAGCAGCCTGGGCACCATGCCAGAGGGAAGGCAGGGAGTGGGGCTGGGCTGCCCACTGCCCGCCCGCCCCTCTGACTGCCGTCCTGGCACAGGGGTGGGCGGCTGATCCGTGTCAGGGGCACGGGCCTGGACGTGGTGCAGCGGCCCCTGCTGTCTGTGTGGCTGGAGGCTGAGGCAGAGTTGCAGGCTTCGGGGACCCAGCCCCAGGACCCAAACCCGATGAGGAGTTGTGGGGTCCCTGCTGCAGACCCCCAGGCTTGCGTCCAGCTCGGGGGGGGCTTGCTGCAGGTAAGCACCCAACCAGCAGGTGCCAGGGCTGCCCCCAGGCTGTGCTCAGTGAGGAGGGATGGGGGGGTGCGCCGTGTCCCCAGGAGCGAGCAGGGAAGCCCCAGTTCACCCCACCTATGGCGCCGGCCCTGGCTACCCCCACAGTGCTCCACCGTCTGCTCTGTCAACTCGTCTACCCTCCTCCTGTGCCGAAGCCCTGCTGTGCCAGACGAGGCCCGCCCACAGCGGGTCTTCTTCGCCCTAGACAACGTGCACGTGGACTTCACCAGCGCCAGTGGGGGCCAGGCCTTCCTGTACCAGCCCAACCCCCGCCTGGCCCCCCTCAGTCGCGAGGGGCTCGCCCGCCCCTACCGCCTCAAGCCAGGCCACGTCCTGGATGTGGAGGTGAGGGCCGTCAGCAGCCCAGCACCGCCAGGGCACTCGGGTCACCTCTGTGGGGGGCTGGACCAGCTCAGGCTCCTGGTGTTTCCCAGGGCGAGGGCCTCAACTTGGGGATCAGCAAGGAGGAGGTGCGTGTGCACATCGGCATTGGCGAATGCCTGGTGAAGACGCTCACGCTCACCCACCTGTACTGCCAGCCGCCCCCGCGCGCCCCCCAGCCTGTCAACAGCTCCAGTGCCCTGCCACAGTTCGTGGTGAGTCTGCGCCCGGGCGGGCAGGTGGGAGGGCTGGCGCTGCAGGCCCACACTCAGGAGCCCTGCCCCCAGGTGCAGATGGGCAACGTGAGGCTGGCCCTGGGCCCCGTCCAGTACGAGGCCGAGCCTACGCTGTCTGCCTTCCCCGTGGAGGCCCAGGTGGGCCTGGGCATGGGCGCTGCCGTGCTGATCGCCGCCGTGCTCCTCCTCACCCTCATGTACAGGTGAGGGGTCTCCCTTCCGCCCTCTTGACTATTGGGAAGGGTGGCCCACGGCAGGCCCCTGGGCTGGCAGCCCTCCTGGCCTGGGCGTGTGGCTAACGCCTGGTCCCTGGCTGCAGGCACAAGAGCAAGCAGGCCCTACGGGACTACCAGAAGGTGCTGGTGCAGCTAGAGAACCTGGAGACCGGTGTGGGCGACCAGTGCCGCAAGGAGTTCACAGGTGGGGCGGGGGATGGGCGTGGGGACAGAGGGCTTGCCCGGCCTGAGCTCACACTCGGCGGCTCCCGACCCACAGACCTGATGACCGAGATGACCGACCTCAGCAGCGACCTGGAGGCCAGCGGGATCCCCTTCCTGGACTACTGCACTTATGCCGAGCGTGCCTTTTTCCCTGGCCGTGGAGGCTGCCCGCTGCAGCCCGAGCTCCAAGGGCCCGGGGAAGAGGGCCGCCGTGCCACCGTGCACCAGGGCCTCACGCAGCTCTCCCACCTGCTCAACAGCAAGCTCTTCCTCCTCACGGTGAGGACCTTGTGGGCACTCAGCAGGCGTCAGGCAGGGCAGGGGCCTCAGTGGGCAAAAAGGTGGAGATGGGGACAGGGCCAGCCGGGCCAGAGGTGTGAGTACAAAGGTGGGGGGTGCATGGGGCTTCCCAGAGTGAGCACCAGCCCCCTGCCCAGCTTATCCACACCCTGGAGGAGCAGCCCAGCTTCTCCCAGAGGGACCGCTGCCATGTGGCTTCACTGCTGTCCCTGGCTCTGCACGGCAAACTTGAGTACCTGACCAACATCATGAGGACTCTGCTTGGTGACCTAGCGGCCCATTACGTGCACAAGAACCCCAAGCTCATGCTGCGCAGGTTGGCCTTGACCTGGGTATGGCAGCAGGGGTGGGGGCTTACCACTGACCTGTCCGTGCCCCACCTTGGGCAGGCTCTCCCCCTTGAGTGAGCGGGGCCAGGAGCCCCCAGGAGCAGGTTGGAAGGGAAGTGGAGGGGCGTGCTCACTGGGGACTTGCGCACAAGGGCTGATGGACCTGTGGCTACTCCCTACAGGACAGAGACCATGGTGGAGAAGCTGCTCACCAACTGGCTGTCCATCTGCCTCTATGCGTTCCTGAGGGTGAGGGGCACTGCCCAGCCTGCCTCGGCCCTGGATGGCACTCTTCTCCTCTCCCACCATGTGCGGGCTGCTGCCTGCCTGTGGCCTCTCTGACCTGCACACCAATTCCCCTGAGGGCCTTGGGCAGGCCATGAAAAGAGGATAATGAGAGCCATCTCCCTGTCCCGCAGGCTCACTGTGAGGCCCAGCAAGAGGGGGCATTGGGAAGGGGAGGGCTCGGAGCCCCCATCCAGAGGCCCGCACTGGTTGCTGTCATCCATGCGTCCTGGCTCTGTGCCCCTCCCCACCCCCACCACACCCTCCTCTGGGCCTCATCCAGCAGGCACAATGGCCCCCATGGCCAACACTGGCCCATCTTGATGGTTGCAGGAGGTGGCTGGTGAGCCACTGTACCTGCTCTTCCGGGCCATCCAGTACCAGGTGGACAAGGGTCCCGTGGATGCTGTGACAGGCAAGGCAAAACGAACGCTGAATGACAGCCGACTGCTGCGGGAGGACGTGGAATTCCGGCCCCTGACCCTGATGGTGCTGGTGGGCCCTGGGGCTGGCGGGGCTGCAGGGAGCAGCGAGGTGCAGCGCGTGCCGGCCCGGGTGCTCGACACGGACACCATCACCCAGGTCAAGGAGAAGGTGTTGGATCAAGTCTACAAGGGCACCCCCTTCTCCCAGAGGCCCTCAGTGCATGCCCTAGACCTTGGTGAGAGAGCCAACCCCGCCCCACCTGCCTGTCCACCCACCCCAGGGACCTTTGCCCAGCCCCTCAGTCCATAGATGCTCACCTCTGCCTTGCTATGCATGGGGGACTTGGGGAACAGGCTGTGGGTTGATTGGCTTTCCTGGATCCCTCCAGAGTGGCGCTCAGGCCTAGCTGGTCACCTAACCTTGTCAGATGAGGACTTGACCTCGCTGACCCAGAACCACTGGAAGAAACTCAACACCCTGCAGCACTACAAGGTGCTGGGCGGATGGGTGGGGAGGGTGGGAGCAGGGGACAGCCCCCTGTCTGGGGGATCAGCCAGAGAAGGGGGCCAGACTCTGCTCCCCCGCCTCCCGCCAGGTCCCAGATGGAGCCACAGTGGGGCTCATCCCTCAGCTGCACAACAGCAGTGCCATCTCCCAGAGCCTGGCCCAGAGCTGCCCCTCCGGAGACAGTGAGTCACTCCAGCTCAGATGCCCATCTGCCCCTGGAGCTCGAGCAGGGCTGGCACCGGCCCTGGGCCACACTCACCAGAGCCTGAGGCTGGGCAGGCAGAAGTCCTGGTAACACCATCTGCCTTGCCCGCGTCGCCCACCCCACCTTGCCAGCGGGCAAGGCAGAGCTCCAGGCAGAGCCAAAGGCCTGGGGCTCCGGAGCCATGTGGTGTTGGTGTGAGTGAGCCCCTGGGCTGCCGCCCTTCTCTCCCCTTCTCTCCCCATCTGCCCTCCTTTCCTCCGTGCCCCCACCCTGCCCTGTGGAGAGAGTGAACTGGGCATCCCAGGCCAGTGGCGTAGGGTGGGTAGCAGGGGCACAGGACTGAGGCCGGGCTCCCACGCCCTCAGACATCCCCATGCTGGAGGACGGCGAGGAGGGCGGGGTCCGCCTCTGGCACCTGGTGAAGGCCACCGAGGAGCCAGAAGTGGCCAAGGCACGGCGCAGCAGCCTGCGGGAGCGGGAGCGGGAAAGGGTGCGGGCCAAGGCCATTCCAGAAATCTACCTCACCCGCCTGCTCTCCATGAAGGTCGGTGCAACCGGGGGAGCCAGGCCCTGGCGGAGGCTCACCAAGGGGTCCCTGACTGAGCTGGGGAGTGGACAGGGTCCTAGAGGGGCAGAGGGGCAGCCCCGCTAGCTGCCGGTCCCCACCTCCTGCCCTCCACACAGCCCTCGCCCCTGTTTTGCAGGGCACACTGCAGAAGTTTGTGGATGACACCTTCCAGGCCATCCTCAGTGTGAACCGGCCCGTGCCCATCGCCATCAAGTACCTGTTTGACTTCCTGGATGAGCTGGCAGAGAAGCATGGCATCGAGGACCCGGAGACGCTGCACATCTGGAAGACTAACAGGTGCCTTTCCTGTTTCCCCCTGCCCCCAGCTGTGCAGATGGTCCACTGAGTCCCATAGGGACAAGGACATTCCCAGGGCAGAGGTGGCAGGTCCAAGGCAGGAGCCCAGGCTTTGTGGCACCTACCCTGGGTTTGTGGGCCTCCCAGCATGAACTCACAGAAATATCTGGGGCCCAGATCACCTGGTCCATGAGGACAGCTCCCAGTGGAAATCAGGGCCAGTGGAAATCATGCTGCCTGAGATTGCCGCCTCCAGTAGACCAGACGTGCATGTGGCAGGGGTGGGAGGAAGTTACCATGGTGGGCCAGGGCCTCTGCCCACTTCCAGCCCGTGTCCCCAGCCTGCTGCTGCGGTTCTGGGTGAATGCCTTGAAGAACCCACAGCTCGTCTTCGATGTGCGGGTGTCGGACAACGTGGACGCCATCCTTGCAGTCATTGCCCAGACTTTCATCGACTCCTGCACCATCTCAGAGCATAAAGTGGGCCGGGTGAGAGCTGAACTTGTGGGGGAAGCCACGGGGGCTCTGCGCAGAGCCTGGCTGGGGGTGGGTATAATGGGGTCCAGGAGGTGGGGACACTGGTGGCTCTTCCACCTCCTAGCTCATGCCTAGCACCTCCCCCACCTGGAGCAGGACTCCCCAGTGAACAAATTGCTCTACGCCCGGGAGATCCCTCGCTACAAGCAGATGGTGGAGAAGTAGGTGTCAAAGCCGTCAGGGCTGTGGGGGATGGGGCTGCCTTGCCCTATCCCTGACTCTGTCCACTCCTCCAGGTACTACGCAGACATTCGCCAGAGCTCTCCAGCCAGCTACCAGGAGATGAACTCTGCTCTGGCTGAGCTCTCTGGGGTGAGGCATGGCCCAGGGGGCACTCTCCTTCACATATGGGGGGAAAGACTGGCAGAGTGGAGGGGGAAACCTTGGGGCTTGCAGCCCGGGCTGGGGCCTCACCCCTCCCCCATGTGCTGCCCCCAGAACTACACCTCTGCTCCCCACTGTCTGGAGGCTCTGCAAGAACTTTACAATCACATTCACAGGTATTACGACCAGGTGAGGCCAGGGGCACTCCGGATGGGAGGGGCGGGCACCTATAGCGAGGTGGAGCAAAGAAGGAGGCCTGTGGAATTTCCCCAGGGGTGGCCCAATCCAGGCAGAGGGGAGGAAGCATGCCTGCCTGTGCTGGAAGGGCCTAGGTTGGGGCTTAGTTTCCAGCTGGATTCCCCAGAGAGGCCCCAGATGTGATTCTCCAGCAAGCAATACTCCAGTCCCAGCTGTATCCTCAGGCCCTTCCTGAGATAGAAGCAGGGCTAAGTGGCCCTGGGCCAGCGGGCAGAGGGGTGGGACCTCAGGCGGTACCTTCGTCTGCCCTGGCAGATCATTAGTGCCCTAGAGGAGGACCCTGTGGGCCAGAAGATGCAGCTGGCCTGCCGCCTGCAGCAGGTTGCCGCCCTGGTAGAGAACAAAGTGACCGATCTGTGAGCTTGGGCCAGCTTAGAAAGCAGCAAGCAGGAACTGCCACCGCAGTGCCTTATGACCCCTGGACTGAGCCAGCGACCAAGGAGGGGCCAGCAGAGCCTGGAGGTGCCGGTGTACAGCCAGGCGCCATGCCCAGCAGTGGGCTCCCTGCAGGCCGCCTCCCACCCCAGCCCACCAGCCTTTCCCCACCTGGGCTTGTTTCTAATTTATAACAGTCCCTGCCCTTCCACCACCCCCGCCCCCCACTGTATTTATTTGCTTGCTAGAGAATCACATCTGGAAATGAAACAGAAATACATCTTTTTAGAAAAGGCCCAGTCCCCAGCTTTTGCCTTCTCCTGCAAGAGTCGACTTGGTGCTCGCCCCCAGGTCTGGGAGACACTTGGCCTCATGGCTGTGACCTGCCACCCAAGGAAAAAGAGGCCATCAGGCACCCCCAGGCTGTACCTTCCCCGGCCTCCCCTGGCCCCACAGGAAAGCTGCCCCCCTCCATCTATGTCTGCCCCGCCGCTACCAGTTCTTCCCTGGCATAGGGACACTGGACCAAGTGTCTCCCATCTTGGGATAATCACTGTCACTGCCAAGCCCTATCCACTTCATTTGGATTCCCCCAACTGGCCTCCTAGCTCCATGCCCTTCTCCTCAAAGCAGCCAGCGTGATCTCCTAAGAGCAAATTGCTCATCTGCCTCCACTGGAACTCCACACCAGTACCCTCAGACACCAGTGGGGCCCCTTTGCCTGCTCGAGGCCTCTCGCTTCCCCCCCCGGCAACCATGCTGCAGCCAGGGCCAGCATGTGGAGGTCTCAACCACATCCTGCAGTCCTCAGCCCCAGCAGTGCCCTGTGCTGCCCTGGATGCTTCTGGGGACCCAATTCCCCCTGGTCTCTCAGGATGCAGCCCCAAGTTCGCAGATTCCCTCTGTCATCAGCCTGCTCAAGGGGCAGTGGCTGTGGACTTGCTTGTTCCCCAGGGGTGCCTGGTGTTGGTGGAGACAATGAGCGGAGCCGGGCAAGGAAGCCCACGAGCTAGGGGGAGGCCAATCGGGTCCAGTAGCAGGAATCTTCCACTTGGTGGGCCTGGCACCTCTGCTGGGAGGAATGAGTGGCCCTCAGCTCACATCCCTGACACCTGCTCGGCCAGGGGGTCCCCAATGACACCACATTCAGGGAGGGTGCTTAACTCCCACCTGTCTTAGGGGTCGATGAGCCACAGGAAAAGCAGGAACCGAGTTGGGAATGGGGTTCCAATGGGAATGGGAGGGGTCACCTCCAGGAGGACTCCCACAGGACTAAGTGGGAAGTTTGAGAATATTCCAAAAGGGGTGCTTGTGTCCTGGGGCACAGAGGGGCCCCCGCCTAAGGACATGGTCGCCATGTCGACTACATCCTTTCATGGGTGGCCCCCGCAGTCACCCCTGGGTTCTGGGTTGTTTTGTCCCGTGTACGTGTCATCCCGATCCTGGGGTGCAGGCTCAGCCTAGGGTCTGATCCCAAGCGGTGGCCCCCTCCGCCAGCCCTGGGGCGGGGACACAGCGGGGGGGGGGGAGGCTTGGCCTGGGGGCCGGGCTCTCCAGGGCTGCAGTCTCCGCGCCGCCCCCTCCCCGCGCTGTATACCTTGCCCACAGCTGAGCAGCTGGGAGGCTATTTATAAAGGCGGGTGAGATCAGCGGCCGAGGCTATAAATGCACGGGCCACGGCCGGGCCCCACAGGAGCAGCCGCCCGGGGCGCCGGAGCTGCGGGCCACGGGGCCAGGATGAGCGCCAGCACGGGCGGCGGCGGCGGCGGCGGCGACAGCAGCGGTAGCAGCAGCAGGTAGGGCCCGGCCCGGGCGCCCGGGGCCCCTGGTGCCTCGCGTGCTCACTGCCCGCCCACCCCACCCGCAGCTCACAGGCCTCCTGCGGGCCCGAGTCCTCGGGCTCCGAACTAGCTCTGGCCACGCCAGCGCCTCGGATGCTGCAGGGGCTCCTGGGCTCCGATGATGAGGAACAGGAAGACCCCAAGGACTACTGCAAGGGTGAGGCCTGGCCTTGGCGCATGCGGCCAGAGGGCCACTACAGAGGCTCGGGACAGCCCAGGAAGAGGAGGGTGCCTGGAGCCCGGGCCCATGTGGGCCAGATGGCCAGCAGGGCTGAGCTGTCCCGGGGGACAGGGAGCACGGGAGACGCCCCCATCGTGACCTAGCAGCTTCCTTCCGCAGGCGGCTACTACCCTGTGAAGATCGGCGACCTGTTCAATGGGCGGTACCACGTGGTGCGCAAGCTGGGCTGGGGCCACTTCTCCACCGTCTGGCTCTGCTGGGACATCCAGTGAGTGCCCCCTTCCCACCCCCCATCCCCGGGCCCAGCGCTGGCTGGGATCCTGCCCCTGTGGGTCTGGCCAGGGCCCGCAGCCCGCAAGGGTTTTGGTATTGCAGGCGCAAGCGCTTCGTGGCCCTGAAAGTGGTGAAGAGCGCGGGGCACTACACAGAGACAGCTGTGGATGAGATCAGGCTCCTGAAATGTGTGAGGCGCCTCCCCTGCCCGCTCCCGGCTCCCCGCAGTCCTGGGGCCTGGCGATGGGGTGCAGGGCCCGCGGGGCTCCGGAGGGGCAGGCTCCAGCTGGCTCAGCCCGAGGGGGAGGGCCTGGAGGGGTGGGAGGGGCCGGCAGCCTTCCTTCCAGCAGGGCCCAGCTGGAGCCGGACTGGGGGGGTGCAGAAGTACTTCAGGGGACAATGAGGGGAGCAGCTGGTGAGGGGCAGGTTGGAGCCATCTGTGGCCCCTTGGCTTTTGCTCCAGGTCCGGGACAGTGACCCCAGTGACCCCAAAAGAGAGACCATTGTCCAGCTCATTGATGACTTCAGGATTTCAGGGGTTAATGGAGTCCGTATCCTTTGCAGGATGAACAAAGCAGTGTGACAGCAAAGGGGCCAACTCATGCCTTCCTAGCTACTAGGGCCTCAGTTTGCTCATCTGCACAATGGGGCTTTATCCCTTCCAGTAACACTAGTCTATGAAATGACCCCATCCCTTTGGGGATTGGTGTTAACAGGAGTGGAGGCAAGGAGTGGGTAACCAGGTTGGCAGTGGTTATCCGTCGATGTTGCTGAGTTACCCCCAGAAGGCAGGGGTGCCTCCATGGCAGTGCCTTCCCTTTGGGGACTGCCAAGAGGCCCCTGAGCATAGCTGGGCATAGGAGTGGGGCTGGCCTGAGAGGCCTCTATGTCTGTTTCTCCAGTGCCCTGTCTCTACCATGACCACGAAATGTACGATCCCAGTTGGTATGCTTCTGAGAGTGATAGGGACACTCTAAATAAGGACGCTAGGACAGTGGTGACCACCAGGACTGCTCAGGGCAAGCCCTGCCTCCCCCACCTCTTCACTGCCCAAGCCTTGTTGACGCCCCCCGAGGGTGGGCGGGACTGTGACCCAGCTACGCTCCCACCGGCCACCCTTCACTCCAAGCCACAGATGTGTGCATGGTGCTGGAGGTCCTGGGCCACCAACTCCTCAAGTGGATCATCAAGTCCAACTACCAGGGCCTGCCTGTGCCCTGCGTGAAGAGCATCATGAGGCAGGTGAGTGCTGCCCACCAGGCATCCCAGCCCAGCCTGGGTGGAGCCGCTGGAGTTCAGGTGTGGCTCTTCTCAGGTGCTGCGTGGCCTGGACTACCTCCACACCAAGTGCAAGATCATCCACACAGACATCAAGCCCGAGAACATTCTGCTGTGTGTGGGTGACGCCTACATCAGGCGCCTGGCTGCTGAGGCCACAGAGTGGCAGCAGTCAGGGGCGCCACCCCCGTCCCGCTCCACAGGTACTAGGAGCCTGTGTGGGGCTGGGCTGGGGCCTCTGGGCCTCTGCCCCTGCCTGAGTCTCCACTCTTTTCTCTCCCCATCCCCCACCTGCACCCCAGTCAGCACTGCCCCCCAGGAGGTCCTGGTAAGTTGGGGCACCCCTTTTTGCCTTTGTCTCCTGTCCCCATCTGAGTCAGCTGGAGGCCATCTCCGCAGAGCTCACCTCCTCAGCCACACTGGTTCCGCCCCTCCCCACCTCCATGGGTCACCTGTGGTGGCACTTCTGGGTGGTTCAGATGAGGGTGATATGTAGGGTGGGTCACGCACCTCGAAATACCCCTGGTGGCCACTGGGCTCACCCCTCAGTGGAAGGATGTGTGTCTTCCCCTGACGGTTACTTCAGGTCGCCTCAGCTGGGGCTGTGAGGGGACAGGGGGCCGTCTGAAGCAGACCTTTAGAGAGTAGAGGGACAGGAGGTGAGGCAGGGAGATGGGTGAGGGGCTGGTACCAAGAGGCGGGCCACAGTGGTGGCGCCACATTCCGGCATCCATGGGAGCCCTGGGGTCTGGAGGCCTTGTCACTTGTGAGGTGTGCAGGCCATGGCAAAGGCTGACTGGGGAGGGCGACAGGAACCCTGGGGTGACCCTGGCTCTGACGGCAGACCGGTAAGCTGTCCAAAAACAAGAGGAAGAAGCTGAGGCGTAAACGGAAGCAGCAGAAGCGGCTGCTGGAGGAGCGGCTGCGGGACCTGCACAGGCTGGAGGCCATGGAGGCACAGGCCGAGGGTGAGGGCAGGGGCGCGCCGGGCTGCCAACGCACATGCGGCCGCAGGGGCGTCTGCTCACACGCCTCCTCCTCCCCATCTCCCCAGACTCTGGCTCCAGACTAGAGGGGGGCAGCGGCTCCACCTCCTCTTCGGGCTGCCACCCCGAGGGGACCCGGTCAGGCCCCTCCCCTGCGTCGTCCTCCCCAGCCCCAGGGGGCAACCGCAGCCTCAGCCCCAGCTCACAGACCTCAGGCTTCTCGGGCTCCCTTTTCTCTCCCGCCTCGTGCTCCATCCTCTCAGGCTCGTCCAATCAGCGCGAGACCGGGGGCCTCCTCTCACCCAGCAGTGAGTTGGGTGGCAGATGGCGGGCGGCGGGCGGGCCGGCCTGAGAGAAGCCAGGCCGCCTCAGGCACTCTCCCTTCTCTTCCCTCCCCAGCACCATTTGGTGCCTCAAACCTCCTGGTGAACCCCCTGGAGCCCCAAAATGCAGACAAGATCAAGATCAAGATCGCAGACCTGGGGAACGCCTGCTGGGTGGTATGAGCAAGCCTTGGAGAGCACAGTTGGGGACCCTGGTCTGAGGGTGGAGGCTCAGGCCTGCTCTTGGGGAGCCCCTCCCCGGGCCTAGAGTGCACACGACCCAGTGGCTCAGCCAAGGCTCATTCAGCGGCCCACTTGATCAGAGCTGCGGTCTGCTGCATGCCATGGGCCCAAACCACCGAAGTGAGCCATGGCTAGGGGCAGGGGACCAGTGGGAAGGGGCCAGCCCCTCTGAGGACATGAGAGCAAGCCCCGCCGAGCTCCTTGGGTGCACAAACGAAGGTGCACGGCAGGAGTGGGGGTCGGCGGGATAGGCCAGGCTCGGCCCCGGATGCTGTCCCCAGGACTCCCCTTGCCTCCAGCACAAGCACTTCACCGAAGACATCCAGACACGGCAGTACCGGGCCGTGGAGGTTCTGATCGGCGCCGAGTACGGCCCCCCCGCAGACATCTGGAGCACAGCGTGCATGGTAGGCCCGCCTGCCCCCCGCCTAGGGCCGGCCTGCCTGCCACAGCCTCACCCTCTCCCGCTTCCAGGCCTTCGAGCTGGCCACCGGCGACTACCTGTTTGAGCCCCACTCTGGAGAAGACTACAGTCGTGATGAGGGTAGGAGGGAGCGGCAGGCCCTGCGCAGCCCTGGGGCCTCCCAGCCTCCCACAGGCCTCCCAACCCCTCTCTGCCCACAGACCACATCGCTCACATCGTGGAGCTCCTGGGGGACATCCCCCCGGCCTTCGCCCTCTCAGGCCGCTACTCCCGAGAGTTCTTCAACCGCAGAGGTGTGGGCCGAGCAGGCTCAAGCCACCTGGCTATGGGGAGGTTGGGGCGGGGACCTCAGATTCTGAAATAGAGGGTACGCTGGGTCCCAGCAGCCAAGTGCAGGCAGGCGTGCAGAGCCTGACGCCGCCTCCCCTGCCCCCAGGAGAGCTGCGGCACATCCACAACCTCAAGCACTGGGGCCTGTACGAGGTGCTCATGGAGAAGTACGAGTGGCCCCTGGAGCAGGCCACGCAGTTCAGCGCCTTCCTGCTGCCCATGATGGAGTACATCCCCGAGAAGCGGGCCAGCGCGGCCGACTGTCTCCAGCACCCCTGGCTCAACCCCTAGCCCCACATGGCTTTGGGCAGCTTAGGGCAGGCCAGGCTCTGCCCCCCGCTCTCAGTGCCTTGAGGGGAAGCCAGCCCCCTCCTCCCCATGGCTAAGCAGATCGATGCCGGGGCCAGGCCCATCTCTCAGAATTTGTTGTGCCCAACATCCTCCTCGAGGGTCCTCTGAGTGGGAAAGTGTGTGTGGTTCTTTCTTAATAAAGTGTGAACTGGAACACCACCGTCCTGGACTGAGGGAGGCATGTGACAGAGGTCCAGGGTAAAAGCTCGTTTATTCTGGGGTCTGCCTACCGCACTGACCAGAGTGCTGGAGTGAGAAGGGGGGTTCTGGGAGTGGGTTTCCACGGTCCCAGGGCCAACCTAGGCCTCCACAGCCCGGCCATTAATGATGCGGATGTGGCGGATGATGTCCTGGATGGCTTCGGACGTAGTGCCCTGGCCCCCGATGTCTGGGGTGTGCATCTGTAGGAGAAGGGCAAGCTCGGGCACATCCCAGGCCCCGCCAATCACCCACCCCTACCCCATAAGTGGCCCATGGCTGTTCACGGTCTCCCATGGCTTGCAGGGGCTGGAACTGCCACCAGAAGGGCAGTGGTACCAGCTAAGGCCAGAAGCCCTGCCTTACCTGGTACCACCCTCCCTTGGGGCTGCAGTCAGTGCTGGGTTGCCAGCTCCAGCCCCTCAGACTGGTCGCACTAGCTCAACATGGGCGAGAGAAAGGGAGGCGGGGGTGGAGGGGGCAGGAGGAGGACCAGAGGAGCCTCACGTTTTCATTGTCCATAGACGCCAAGACGGCCTTGCGGATGGACGACGCATAGGAGTGGAGCCTAGAGGAGAGAAAACAGCCTTCAGTCCTCGGGGCCTAGGGCTGGCCAGGGGCCAGCGGCCGGGCACCAGAGCCACTCACTTGAGGTGGTCGAGCATCATGCAGCTTGCCAGCAACGTAGCCGTGGGGTTGGCGATGTTCTTATTGGCAATACTCTTGCCTGTGTTCCTTGTAGCCTGGAAAAGGCAGGACGAAGGACGGGGGGTGGTTCCACTCATGTGAAGTGTCCAGGACAGACAGCAGAGGAGGGGTGCTGGGGGCTGGGGAGGGGCAGGGGGAGAGACTGCTAACCGCTATGGGGTTTCCTTTCGGGGTGACAAAAACATTCTGGACTTGGATAGAGGTGATGGCTGCATGACTCTGGATATCCTAAAAACCACCGAGTGCACTGGGAACGGGGAGCAGCACAGTACACGAAGGGCACCTCCCAAGGGCTGTTAAGGAGACAGACGGCAGGGCTGTCCCACGTGGCACGGTGGAGGTGGCACTCACTGTCTCAAACACCGCATACACGTGGCCATAGTTGGCCCCGGCCACGAGGCCTGGGCCCCCGACCAGCCCTGCGCAGACGTTGTTGACGATGTTGCCGTAGAGATTGGGCATCACCATGACATCAAACTGCTGGGGCCGGGACACCAGCTGCAGGACAAGGAGGGGGCTGAGGAGCAGACTTGGGAGCACCGGTGCAAGAAGCCCAGGGCACCCACGACGGGAGGTGAGAGAGCCAGGCGGGCTAACTACCTGCATGGTGGTGTTGTCCACAATCATGTTCTCAAAGGTGATCTGGGGGTAGCGAGCTGCCACTTCCCTGCAGCACTGGAGGAAGAGCCCATCACCCAGTTTCCTGAGGGGACATGGGACATTGGCTGGACCCATCGCAATAGGCAGTTGGAGGGACAGGGCGTGCAGAGGACTGTGGAAGGCTGAGGTCTAACTTCTAAGGTGTCCCTCAGGGCAGGACAAGCATAATCCTGTTCCACCTTCCCTCAGAGGCAGCAGGGCACACACCTGGGTGTGGCCCCACTGATAGGTGGCCAGGGTCCTAGACCTCAAGTCCCTGAGAGCAGGCCCACGCAGGCTGCTTGCAGAGAGGGTGGGAGGGAGGGGACATACATGATGTTGGCCTTGTGCACGGCCGTCACTTTCTTGCGCCCGCTCTCCTGGGCCAGCTTGAAGGCGTACTCGGCAATGCGCAGGGACTTGGCCTTCGTGATGATCTTCAGGCTCTCCACCACTCCTGCCACACTCTGACAAGGGGACAAAGGACAAGACACCCGTGTCCTGTCAAAGCCTATCCTCAGGGAGCCCACTGGAGAGCCAAGCTGGCTGAGCAAGCTGGTGTGACAGGGTCACAGAGGGAAGCAGCCCTGTCTCTGAGTATTTCCAGCTTCTCCCTTGGGCACGGCCCCCTGCCCTTGGGGGTACACCTCTTCTACTGGTTCCTTAAGGCCTCCCCTCAACACTGACCCTGGCCAAGCTCATCTCAGTGCCCCGTAACCCAAGAGGGTCACCCAGGACTTGCCCACCTCATGCTCCAGGCTGCTGTACTCGCCTTCGGTGTTTTCCCGGACGATGAGGATGTCGATGTTCTTGTGCCGGGTCACTACTCCTGGCAGGCTCTTACAGTGGATGACATTGGCGTAGAGGTCCAGGCTGGTGCTGGGAGGGAAACAGAGAAAGAGGTAGGCTAGGCCTGACTGGCAGCTGGCACATCCCACCCTGGCCTCCACAAAGCCACTGCCTCGTGCACTCGGCTCTCACCGAAGGATGTTGTTTCGGGATTTGTGGGACGGTGGCAGGTTATGATTTGTTTCAATGTTGCCTAGGGAACAGAAACAAGACAAGTTGGCTGGAGACAGGCCCCCAGGCTCACCCGTGCTGCTGTACTCCCTTTCCTGACCCCAGGAATGTGCACCAAGGGCTGTTCTAATAGCAGAGGATGGCTTTCAGCAGCAAAAACACTTCATGGGACACTAGAATGTAACTTCCAACATACATCCCATTAGGGAAGAAAGGTGTGTGTGCTCACTGATGGGTTTCAAGGACCTAGAAGAGCCCTGGGACACAGCAGGCACTCAATCAATGTTCACTGAATGAGTGAGTGAACAAATGAATGCGTGAATGACGGTTGGCAGCTGGCCAGGAGACCCTGCCATTCCATGCCCAGGGTCTGGCTTGACAGAAAGAAACCACTCCTGCTTATTAACAGGCTGGCTGGTCAGGCCAGCGCCAGCAAGGTGACCTTGGCCAGGGTTACTGCCAGGCCTTGTGTTGAGCGCCACGTGAGCCCAGCCCAGGTGTGGGCAGGGGCTGCCTGGAAAAGGCCACATGGCCCTGCCAGGGCACCCAGAGGAAGGGAAGCAGGGGCCCAATAGCCACTGGGAGAAGGTGGTCAGAAGGTGCCAGGCGGAGAGGCCTTTCTCAGCAGCCCAGAGGGCTGCCTGCCCCTCTGACCTCCACCCTGCCACACTGCCTTCGCCCAGAGTGCCTAGGGCACCCTGTGGCCGGCAGGTAGACCCCTCGTGACTACGGGGACCTGGGGCCCTACCTGGGCTCGCCTTTGCTCACACGCTCCTCCCACAAAGCGAGTGAGTGGCTGAAGAGTGCAGGGTGAAGGACGGAGGCAGTTTACCAACCTGGAGCAGACCAAGACAAACTCAGGCAGAGGGGGCAGGCAGAGGGGCAGCACTACGTCTCTGTGACGGCTGGTTTGTGGAGAAAGACTTGGGCGGGGGGCAAAGCTGACCCCAACAGAGAGGCTGCCTCAGGAAGGAAGGAGGAGCAGGAGGCAGCCTGTCCCTGGACAGGCTCACACACAGCCTACTGCCACCAAGACCTCAGAATCATAGCGTGAACAGTCCCACAGAAGCTTCCGCCCAGTCTCCAATACAGGGGTCCTCTCTAGCCAGAAAAGCCCTGAAATCGGAGCCATGGGGCCCCACAAGAGTCAACTTGGAGGTGACAGGAATCATGCACAGTGCCCCATCCTGGCCCCCAGTCCCCAAGCTCACCCTTCAGGGCCACACGGTTCCGACGGATGGCCATGATGGCATTGCGGATGTCCTCTTCATCACCATTGGAGGTCACGTGCACCTCTTCAAAGTCCACCGGCACACACGCATGTCTGGGGCAGAGCCAGGTCAGGGGTTGGCCCAAGGTCTCCCCTGCACCTCCTCTAAGAGGCCTGCCAGGCTGCTGCCCGCTCTGACCCAGCTCTGGCTTAGAGACTGGGCCCATCTGCACCAACTGACGGGGATGCACTTGAACTCCTCAATGCACGCTATTAGTAGGATAGATGCCAACTTCCCTGTGCCCAGGCCAGCCCAGGAGGGGTCAGAGGAACTGGGACAGAAGGCTTAGGCTTACAGTCCCTCCTGCCACCACCTCATCAGGTGCTCGGGCACAGCACCCGCTGGTGGGCTTCTGGGCTCACTGTTCCTCTTAACACACAGTTCTCAGGGCCCCCCTGGCTGGGCCCAGGGCACAACCTTCCCTACGGGGTGAGGCAAAGGGAAGTGGGCCCAGGGGCTCCATACCTGAACACAGACTTGACATGCAACATCAGCTCTGGCCCAATGCCGTCCCCTGGGATCATAGTCACAGTGTGCCGCCCACCATACTTAGCTGACGGAGGCTAAAAGGAGGAGGAAGGGGAAGGGGAGGGCACACCTTCTGGTATCTGCACATGTTCCCCAGCTCGTTACCCAGGAGCTCAAGCTGGTTCCCTTCTTCCCACCAGCATTGATCCCACAGGCTGACCAGTCAAGAGATGACAGCTCTGGACACTGCCATCCCAGACAGGGCTGCTCATCAGGGGCTCCCTGGTTGCAGCAGCCCCCACTCCCACCTGGACTTGAGTCAACCTCAAAGCAACTCCGAGCCCCCTGAATCTAACAGGCAGAGGAGGAGAAGAATACTCACAATTGTTTGTTGCTAGAGGGGACAGAAAGGAAGAAGACACGGATCAGCCAAGGTTGGGGCACAAGGGAAGGGCCAGGGGCGGGTGACCTCTAGAGACCATGCTTCAGAGGGGAGGACCCGGAGGGCCAGGAGCAAAGAGGCGGAGGTGCGTGCACACACACACGTGAACACACACAGACATGCACGCGCACACATGCACGAGCACACACACGGCCAGGTACTTACTGAGTAGATGCTCCTCCGGGGGGCCTCGTGGGCACCTAGAACCTGGCAAAGAGAAGCCAAATGCCAGTGTTTGTCATCCAGCCCAAAAAGTGATGTTGGCAAGAGCTGGCAGAGCTCTCCGCAGGGAAGAGGGACTGTCCCCATCGAGCCCAGCCAGGCCCCTACCCGTGCACCACCCCCCAGTGAACAGCACCCAACAAATGGCTGCACAGCCTCTGTGTCCCAGGACTGGCCCACGGATGAACCACTGAAGGCTGTTCCAACCCTTTCTGCTCCTCCAGTTCTTAGGCACTTTATTGAAATGCTTTTGTGTCCCCCACTCGTTTTTGGTTTTTTCCACTTCTTATTCTTTTGGGGCCAATTATTCCTGCTCAGCAATGTTTGTAATACGAAAAAATTAGCAAACTAAACATGGTACAATAGGAAAATAATTATAACCACTGGTCTAAGACAATGATCATTTTATCGTTTATCATTTTTTCTTACTACAAAAGCAGCATAAGGTCACTGTGGAAAAAGCAGAACAGGGAGATAAGAAGATAGCTCCTGGCCTCCCGGAGACAAGCACTGCCGGGCCCTGGGGAACAGCCCTTCAGAGTTGGAAATCAAAAGCACACATTTAGGGAAATCCAGCCATTTCTGGAAGATTGATAACAGACATCAACCTGTAGGAGGGTTTTCATAAAGGACAGCAAAACTGCTTCGTGACCTAGATGGACAATGAACGTCCCCAACCCCCTGACTGGGAAACAGCCTTGTTTAGTCACGCCGTGCCACACCTGACAGCTTCAGAGCAAAAGCTGCCTGAGCCAAAGGTGCCAGGTGCTGAGAGTGACCCACTGTCCTGGAGCAAAGAGCCTGTGTCCCAGGTCCCTCTGCAGGAGGGCTTTCCTCCCCTCCCTGCTGTGCCCACCTAGGAACACACCCGAGGAAGTAGTGGCAGAGCCAAGGTCCACCTGCCCACTAGGCAGCTGCAGAGCGTTCCAGCCAAACAAAAGCAGCGGCACTATGGCCAGTTTACAAAGAGCAGGGCCTTCCCGGGACAAGTCCAGAAGGCTCAGGTGGAGGCTGACCATTCCTGGTCTGGGTCTGCCTGGCTGGTACTCATGAGGAGCCCACTTGCCTGTGTGCTGGCAGGGCAGGTGTGCCACTCACTGGCCCAAGCGAGGGGCTACAAGGGGGTGGCCACTGGGGGCAGAGCCCCCAGGGTACCTCAGCTGATCTATGTGGCACCTGGACCTGCAGCCACAGGCACACTTGGGACTTTTCTGTCTTCTTTCTAGCACTTACCAGTATCTGGATTTATCTTATTTGTAGGCTCTCTACACAAGTTCATAGAAGGTGGCTTAGACAGCCCTTCCTCCAGGAAGCCTTCCCTGACCCCCTAAGGCTGCTGAGCTGGGCTCCCAAGGCCCTACCCACCCACTCCCTGCCCCCTACCATCTAGGGACATCTCCCTAGGTTACTGCTGCCCTGCTCTCTCCCCAATCCCTATGCCCCTGAGAGCAGAGGCCGTGTCTGTCTGGTCCTCCGCTGACACCCCAAAACCAGCCAGAGCTGGGACAAAAGGAACATTTCCTGAGTGAAGCACATCAGAATATGAAGAAAGACAGGGCGACCAGGGAGACCTCAGTCCAAATCCACCATCCACTACTCGGGATGGCTTCATGTCCTCATCTGAAATGCACAAAATAGAGGCACCTACTTTATTATGTGACTGTTGGAAAGATTAAGCAAGAGGAGGCACGCAAGCTGTGCATAGTCCCTAGCAGGGCTGACAGGCTGTGCTAAAGCATGCAGCCCCCTCACCACATCAGCCCCTCAGGTCGGAGTTTAAGGCTGGCATCCCTGGGGGAAGCAGGGCTGACTCCTGCAGCTCCCAGCAGTAATTCCACCAGGGCTGAACCTCTCCCACACCTGGTCCCTCTGCCAGATGTTCTTTCAGGTTTCGGCCAAAGACCCAGAGACACGTCCAGATAGAGACTTCCCTGACCTTGCTGTACACATGCAGGCCCCTTCCTGCATTGGGTTCCAAAGGCTCTGCCTCACACCCCAGTGAGATACCAATCCAAGGAGCCCGGTATGAGGCAGGAAGAGATATGCACGGGTCTGCATCATCCATCATCCTTTGTTAGTTCCACAAAAACAAAGCGGTCCAGGGTGGTAAGAGCTCCCGTTGAGGGGCTCCTACACTCCATCTTACTGAGGCTTCTTTCTTTGGCACAGCTCTGTCGGATCATGTGCCAATGGTAGCTGCGTGCTTTACCATGAGGTCCCAACTAGCAGGATCCAATCTATGGGGCTCCTCTCTAAGGGCTCCCATAGCTAGGACAATCAGTCTCAGGGCAAGACAGCGCCTGGCTACCAACTGTTCACTGCAGCCCACTCCTGCCCCAACGCTGTACACACACAAGCACACACATAGACGTCAGGGAGAAGACAAATGTCTTCACCAAAAGCCTGCAGGAGCAGGCTTCGGCCCCAGGACCAGTGCTGGCTCGCTGCTGCTTCAGATAGCTTACAACCCACCCAGGACCTAAGTTATCCTCGTCTTAAATGTGTGTAAGGAGAGAGGAATCGAACCTGAATAACCAAGACCCCATACAGAGAATTGCAGAATCAAAGGTCCCGCGGCCTCCCTCCCCTGCCAGCCTCTAATTCCAGGCGCCTGGGGGGAAAGCACCAGGGACTCTAAGAATATGGGAGGGATCAAGGGTGACTGGCAAAATCCGATTCTCCACCTGCCCCGAGAAAGGTGGCAAAGCGGTCCACGAAAAGGAAACCCGAGGAGAAATTGAGTCTGGGAACGGGATTCGCGAGGCGCTAGGAACCTGGCTGGCCGGAACACGTGACAGCCTCAGGAGGGCTCCCACAAGGACACCAGGGAGGTGGCACCCGGCCGCCGCGGCCCACCCTCCTGGCCTGTCCGGAATCCCCCGCCACCAGATGCAGACCCCTGGGGGAGCCTGCCCCGGCCCACTTCGGCCACTCTCCCTCACCGCGGAGGCGGCCAATCAACCCCGGCGTGAGCCCCTCTCCCCGCCCCTCGTGGGACCCACAGCCAATAGGACTCCAGGCTGCTCCAGGAGTGGCTGCCCCACCGCCCCTCAGCGAGCGCTGCGGCCATCCCGTGGCCTGCTTCCCCCTCACCTCCCAAGGGCGGCAGAGGACGGCTGGCCTGAGCACTGCCTTCATAGCGCCGCCGGCGGCCATCACCACCTTCAGCGCCATGACGGAAAGTAGGAGCCGCCGTACGTCCCCACAAGCAGACACCGGTATCGCGAGAGTTCGGCGAAGTCCCGGGGGCAGGCGTGAGCCCGGCACTGCGCACGCGCGCGGCCGCACGGGTTCCCAGGCCCTCTTCCGGCGCCTCGAGCGCCGCCGCCATCTTGGGGGAGGTGCGACGAACTGGAGCCCGGGCTCGGGGAGGGGACACGTCAGTGCCGCCAGCGACGTCACGAGGCCGGCGCGGCCGGCCGGCGCACAATTGGCTGCCGCATCCTCTTACGCGTCGCGCTTCCTCGTCTGCCCCTCGTGTTCGCGGGAGCTCGCTCTCTTGTCCCCTCGGCAGAGAAGAGGCAATGGTGGCGATGGGATCTCTCGGCGCCCTGGCGCTACTCCTGCTGTCTGGCCTCTCCTGCTGTTCAGGTAGCGGCCTGGCCGGAGCTTGTTTCTGGCGAGCCTTTGTCCCACGGCAGGTGGTTCTGGGGGGAGGAGTGGTGCTGGCGAAGCGGAGGTCTGACCCCTCCCGGGGCCCGTCGCTGCGGGCCAGGCCTTCCTTCGAGAGGCAGGTGGCTCGGGGCGCGGCGACCAAAGCATCACACGCACGTTTACCCAGCAGTCAGGCTGCTGGAAGAAACAGCCAAATCTTTCCCTTGGCTGCTTGTGCGAAGAAGAGTCTCAGAGCCTCTACCGTGCTCTCTGCCCCAGTACCAGTAGGGAAGGTGACACAAGTCCCTCGTCCCAGTCCTGGGCCCGGAGGAGGGTCGGACCGGTAGCAAAGCTCTACAGCCCCAAGAAACAGGGCTGGCGGAGAGGAGCCACCTGAGCCGGGGCGTTGCGGGCCAGGCTTCCCTGGCAAGTGAGAGTTAAGGATGAGAGGAGCAGGATGTTCCGTACAGAGGGGCGGAGAGCGAGAGCCGGGCCTTAGGGAGCCAAGGAGCGGAGCGGGGCTTGGGTGCCACGCCGAAGACTTGCTTTTTCTTGAGGCCCTGGCCTATCCTTACCAGGGTCCTGGCAGAGTTGAGCCATAGTCCCATCGATTTCCATTCTAGACAGATTCTCAACACCTGGTGGTGGGGTCGAGCGCTGACTGGAGTCCAGAAGTGTGTTTATGTTTAGGAGGTTGTTGCAGCAGCCAGCACCAGGTCTGGGGGCCTGGACTGGGCAGGGGCTGCACATTCATTTTCCTGCCTACTTCAGGCCACCGCCCTTGGTGCCTGGAACAGTTTGCCAGCCTAACTGGCCTCCCTGCCTCTGCACCCTTGTCGCCCACCCCACAGGATTTCCCCGCGCTGTAGCCAGGGAGGTTTCGAAAGGACAAACGTGGCTGTCAACCCTCCAGGGCTCCACACTGTCCACAGGAAAAAGGCCCAGCTTAGGGCACAGAAGGGCCTGAGGGATCTGGCCTCTGAGAACCGCCCCCAGCGCCGTTCCCTGGCACCTTCCTCCTGCTGCCCAGACCCACAGCCTTCTCTGACTTCCTCAGCTTGAGCCGTCACTCTGCCAGGACACCACTTTCGAAGAGCAGTTGGCTGAGGACTTTCCCGCTTGGGGTAGCACTTGCTTCACGCCCCCTGATTAGGTGGCACCCTTCCTTTCCTGTGGCCCTCTGCGGGCATGGAGATGCCTCAGGCAGGGTCCTTTCTCTCAGGGCTACCCAACTGAAGGGGACAAGTTGTGCTTCTGGATACAGAGCCTCTCCCATTTACTTCCCTTGGGAAACGCTGGGGCAGAGACCCTTTCCCTCATTGAAAGACTCTCTCGGTGTCTCTCCTGAAGACACCTTCAGTAAACTGGGATGTGCATGGCTCTGAATTGAGGCTGGCCTGGCCCCCTGGGCTTCTGGGGTGCCCCAGGCTGTCGTGTGGCTTCCCTGTGGTACATCCAGGCACTGACACCCACCCCACAGACTCGCTTGCTCTTCCTTCCCCACTGCGTCGAGGTCCTGCCTCTATGAAGCCTGCCCTGCCCCTCCCCAGCCTGCCTTCATGCCTGTCCCTCCACCCCCTTGCCACTGCAATTCTGACTGAGCATTTGGCTCTGTCTCCCAGACCGCACCTGGCAGGGGCAGAAGGACCCTGTGTGTCCTTACTCAACAGGGTCTGGGAGGTGGGGCCAGGGCAGTCCCTTCTGCCCTCAGCCCAGCACACATAAGGCACAAGCCAGCTTTGCCCAGGCATCTCTCTACCTCCTCCCCGCAGCAGAGGCCTGCATGGAGCCCCAGATCACCCCTTCCTACTACACCACCTCGGACGCCGTCATTTCCACTGAGACTGTCTTCATCGTGGAGATCTCCCTGACATGCAAGAACAGGGTCCAGGTGAGGCAGTAGGGGTTCAGCCAGGACAGTACCAGGTGAGAGGTGGGCATGGGTGCACCTCACTGGCAGTTGACAGACCCAAGGGCCTGTGTCAACAGAGGGATAATAAGGATTCCACTTCACAGGATGCAGGAGAGGTCAGGGCCCAGCAAGCCCAGATTCTAGAAAGTGTTCGAAGATCATTTTCCTAACCTGCTCGGTATGCTTTGCCTACATGCAGGAACACTGGGTAGACACCCTGCTGTTTCCTGAGTGAGTGTCTGTGGAAGGTGAGAAAGGGCTGGGGTCAGCCCCCCGACTCCTCCATCCCTTTTCTGGCTGCTGTTTGCCAGAGTGTGTATCTATGTGGGGGTTTTGTAAGTTCAAGATTGAGGAGTCATGGCCTCGGCATCTGGCAGGAAGTTCAGCCTTTCTTGGGTACAGCACTCTTTTGATGAAACACCCCTTGGGCAGCTCATTTGGCACCCCCTGACCCCAGCACCCCCTTTGCAGGCTAAGAAAAACAAGAAGGACATTTTGATCATCCCACCTCTGTTCACAGTTAACAGGCTTGCTGTGGGTCAAGTTGGGTCAGGCCATAGGGGAATCTGACCCTATCCCCCTACCAGAAGAGACAGTGATGCGTCAGGGGTGTTGGTTCCCTAGCACAGCTCTGGGTGTTGGCTGGCCGTCCTTTGTAGCTCTTGCACGGTGTCCCTTGCCAGGCACTGCAGCCTCCAACTGGGCCTGGCCTCCCTGCCCTAGCGCTGCTATGGGCAGCACAGTGGGGCCTCAGCCCATGCCCAGAGAGGGAAGAAGGTGACTCTCCCTTTGTCTCCTCACTCAGAACATGGCTCTTTATGCTGACGTCAGTGGAAAACAATTCCCTGTCACCCGGGGTCAGGATGTGGGGCGTTATCAGGTAAGGGATGCCCAGTTTGGGGTTACTGGGGGAGGCTACCTGTCCATGGGCATGACTGGAAGCCTTGGGGTGGCCCAGTTGAGCAGGGTCAGGGTTCATGGACTCAGGGGCTACTGGTAGTGGTAACTGTGTCAGTGCTGGCAGGGCGTCCTCTCGCGTCCACCATGCCCACCCCCTGCCAAATACACCCAACCCAGGTGTCCTGGAGCCTGGACCACAAGAGCGCCCATGCGGGCACGTATGAGGTCAGATTCTTCGACGAGGAGTCCTACAGCCTCCTAAGGAAGGTGAGGATTGCCTGGAGGCCCTCCGAAGCTCGAAGGAGGAGGGGCACCCCTGTGCCTGCAGCGATCTCTACCCTGCTCACCCTGTGGTCCCCTCCCTGGAGCTCTGGCCCACTAGGGGCCGCACTCACGTAGAGCAGGATGGGCCAGGTCGTGGAGGCTCTGGCAGCAACTCACCAGCCAGGCAGCAACTTTCCTGTGCTCCCGCCCCCCCTGTCCCTTCCTCATTTGTCTCTTGCACATCTCTCTCCTTTCCTTTTCCGTGGCTTGGGCCAGTGTTCCTGCCTCTCCCACCCCTTCCCACCCCACCCAGGCTGCCCATTCGGTGCCTCCTGACCCCAGCACCTCCCTTCCAGGCTCAGAGAAATAATGAGGACATTTCGATCATCCCACCCCTATTCACGGTCAGCGTGGACCATCGGGTGAGTGGCCTGGTCCCAGGGGAACAGGAACACACAGCACACCTCTTCTGTTTTGGGGGGGTCAAGGCTGAGTGAAGGTTCTCGTCCTCTCTGCCTACTGGGCCATGATTGGCCAGTGTGTCTTTGGGTCCCTCACGTTGGGTGACCGAAGCTGGCTTGTCCACTTGCCTCCTCTCCACCTTCCAAGCTGGCTTTTAACTTTGTTTCTTGTAGGGCACGTGGAATGGGCCCTGGGTCTCCACTGAGGTGCTGGCCGCAGCAATCGGCCTAGTGATCTACTACTTGGCCTTCAGCGCAAAGAGCCACATCCAGGCCTGAGGGTGGTGCCCCCAGCCTTCCCTCGATTCTTTTCAATAAACACTCGCTGGCCTTCACGAGCACACTCAGGACACAGGTCTCCTTGCTGGCATTGCTGGGCCTTTCCCACAGGGGGAAGAGGCTGGCTTCAGTCTGGAACCCCCTCCCGCCCCCCAGTTAAGCCTTCCCTGTGGTCCCCACGGAGCCCTGTGTCCACCTTCTCTGTGTTTCCTGGTTGCCTGCATGGTTTGAGGGTGGGGGCATGGGTGTCGTACCCTCCTTCCCAGCACATGACCTCTTCCAGCAAACACAGCTCTACCTTGTTCTCTTCTGCCTTCCCCTGGTCCCTGTGGCACAGCGGGGTGTCTCCATCCATCCTGTTGGAGGTGAGTCTTCCCACGGCCAGCCTAGGGAGGGGCCCTTTGACCTTCCTGGCCTGCCAGGAGCTGGAGAGCGGGGAGAAGGGCTGCTCCTGCCATTACGAATCGTATCTGGCCTGGCCGGAGAAGGTGGGGGCCCTTCCCAGCTTCCCCCAAATGCAGAGTCAGCAGCACAGGTCCCACGTGGAGACCCACGTTTGGATCTGTGTTTGGAGCCCTGGGCATGAGCCTCACACCAAAGTACTTCCTAGGCTTGGCTGCTGAGCACAGAGAGCACTCTTGTTCGGCTTCACATCTTGCTAGTGCAGCTGAAGCTGATACATGCAGGAGCTGCCTGCAGTGCACAGCTGCCAGGGGGTCAGTCCCTCCAAACCCTATAGCCCGACCACTCCATGTTACTGCCCAGTGTGCATCCACTTGGCGACGTCAGCTGTACCCTGGAATGCTTGGAAAAAAACAGATTCCTACACCTCTGAGGAGCCTATTGCTCCCTCCTCGTGACCCCTCTCAAACCTGAGCCCTCCGGGCAGAGGGCAGACAGACACCCTGCACATGCTCCATCTCACTCAGGCCTCCCACCAGCCCAGCCCCCAGGTTTGGTGTGTGCTGGGCACCAGCCACTTGAATGGTGTTCCTCAGTGCCGCCTGCCACTGGTGAGGAAGTGAGGGGCTGGGTGCAAGTTTCAGGCAAGCCCTTCCCAGCCCCTTGACCCAAGTCGTTTGCTCAGCTGTGATGTGGTGACAGCGCCTACTCCAGGGTGTCATGAGGGGTCTTTAGGATCAGCTGGCAAAGTCTTGGCACCTGGGTGCTCAATCACCATTGGCTGTTACTGGATAGGAACGTAGAACTCTCTAGAGAAAAAGAGGGGAGACCCAAAACCTACCCAGGAGGGCGGGGGCTCCTCAGTACCCAGGCTGGCTGCCTCGCCTGGGCTCTGCCAGCGCGGCAGTGAGAGGGGCCAGCAGCGGCGGGGGTGTGAGAGCGGCTTTTGACATGAGTCTGTCTGCCAAGCTGAGGAGAGGGGGTCCTCAGACTAGAGGGGAGCCCTGCTTCCCACCCCCTGTTCTTGGGAGGTGGCCTGGGCTGAGGATGACTCTCAAGAAAGGGGAGGCCCCGAGAAGAGCTGGATCCTCACCCCAAAATGAGGTACAACAAGAGAGTCCCCCGAGAACCAGGCCATAGTAGCTGTGCCAGCTGCTGGGATTTCTGGATTCTGGAAAGAAAGCAGCGGCAGTGGCAATAGCTGCCCCCTCACTGCTAAGGGGTAGACGAAGACCATTCTGTGCATTCTGTACACAGCCTGTGTGGGGTGGGTGGTCAGAGCCTACCAGGTGGAAGGTTGGAACAACAAAACAGCATGGCACAGTGGCAGCTGTCAGCCGTCCAGTAACTCTTTTTGGGTCTGGCTCCCCCACCCAACCTGGTGGCAGTGGAACCCAAGTGTGAAGTCGCTGTTCCAGGGCATCAGTAGCAAAGTGTTGCCAGCCCTCCTGGCGCTGCCTCCCCCTGGGCCAGCCAAAGGACTTCTGGCTCTGGGCCCATCTTGGCCCACATCCCATGAGCACTGGAGGGCACCCCACCAGAGAAAGAAGGGTGCCTCAAAAGCCATCAGAGTGAGCCCCCAGCAGCTGGAGAGAAGCCAAGGGAAGTTTGCCTCAGTCTGGTCTCCAATCAGTTCCAGCCAGTTCTCTGAGGCAGGGCCCAGGACCTCCTTGATGGGGATCTCTGTGGGCCGAGTGTCCTTTCCAAGTGGCAGGGAGCTGGTCATAAGAGTTGGGAGGTCCTGAGAAGGGTTAGTGGAAGGAAGCAAAGATCTCTAGCCCCTGCCTCCTGCTCCCGTTCCTGCCACCTGACCAACAAGCCCCTGCTTCCCTCCCTGCTCGCTGCTTTTCCTGGTCCAGACTGCCACGTGACACGCTCGGTGTGGCAGTGAGGTGCGGCCCTTATCGGCCCTTATGACTCAGCCTTCCCGGCAGCAGGATTCCAGGGCTGGGCTTCTGGGGACGGACACTCACCCGCCCCCACTGCAGCATCTTCTCACCTCTGATGCGTCCTCACCCACTTCAGCTTGTGTCTGCTCAGGAGACTGAGTTCCTTCAGGGCAGCACTGCCTGCTCCTGGGGGCGCCAGGCCCTTCCCATGTTGCCCCTGGAGTTATCTTTGGAACTCTTAACACCCACCCAGCACTTAGCAGATGCCCAATGCTTTACTTTGCTGAATGGAACTGTGGGCATTTGGCACTTGGCAGCCTCTTTGACAGTTCCTGAGACAGAAGGGCACTCACAGCCACCCAAGTATTCATCTATCTGGTCAGACACTCCCCAGCACCTTCTATGTGCCTGGCACCATGCTAGGCACTGTGTGGTCCCCAAATGGGGAGGGTAGCGTCTGCCTTGCAGAAGCTTGCGGTTCCTTGCCTCTGCTAGGACTCTTCCTGGGCAAGAGGGGAGGGTTAGCTCCCGGCCAATCTTGGCCCACATCCCATGAGCACTGGAGGGCACCCTACCAGAGGAAGAATGGGGTATCGGAGAATGGGTTCCACCCCTTCTCTGACACTAGTGCCAGCCTCATTCACGTGCCAGTGGAACCCAGCCTTCTGCCATTCTCCTACAATGACTCAGGAGACTCTGATGTATCTCCTTCCAGAATACCACGCAATTTCCCACAGGAGGCCAGTGACTTCAGAGGACCTCTCTGTCCCTCAGCTCCAACGGTGACAGCTGTAGCATGTCTTTCAGTTGACCATAGCCCAGTCCCCCGCCTTCTCTCACCCAAAACTGGCATCTCTTCCCCCAGCACAAACAGCTCGATGAGAACAAGTACGGGCAGGCCGCGATTTCAACAGAGTAAAAGGCAGCTCGCTTTATTCTCGAGACGCAGGGGGCAGGGCGGGGCAGCCTGTCTGCCTCCAGTCTGGGGCTCTCCAAGCCTGAGGGGCTCCCCACAGGCAGCCCAGTCCACACTCACAAAACCCAAGGAGGTTGGAGCATCTCCCTCCCAGCCAGCCCACTCGCCCCACTCGGGCCAGGCCGTGGGAATCATCCAGGCTTCCCACTGTGGTCGTGGGGCTCAACGTCTAAGCACCCTCGGGCCACTCAGAAGAGAATCCCCCGCTCCAGATGGCATCGGGCACAGACCCAGGCTCAGTCATTTCTTCTTGGGTGGACACTGCCCCTCAGTCCCTGCAGTCTTCCTCTCCCTTCGTCACTGGAGAAGGAGGTGGCCCCCAGGGGTGAACCTCCAAAGCCACAGCAGAGGCTCCCCCTCCCCACGCCTCAGAGTGGAGGCCACCAGCCAGGACAGCTGCTTCCCATCCATCCTCCCGCCTCCCCTCCCTCCCTCCCCTCCCCTGCCCTCCCCAGCCCTCCCTCTCCTCCTCTCCCACCTCCTTCCCAGCCATAGCTCAGGGGTGGGGGGTTCCACCTTGGTCAGACTGCCTGAAGGAGCTGCCAGCCCCCACGGCAGGTCCACAAAACAAAACAATTATTGGCAAGCACAGAAAGGGAGAAAAACCACAAAATCAGGGTTGCCTTCGTCTACAAGTGGCTGTGGCTCTCAGTGGCAGGAGAGACTGCGCTCTGCCTCTCCGGTGAAGCTGGACGTTTTCTTGTGCTTAGGACAGTCCTTGCCATTCCTCCGCAGCTCCACTTCCACGTCTCCAAGCACACACATCGAGAGACACACAGATGGCTGAAGGGGTGCCCGTTACACGTGTGCTCCCAATGCCAGTCGTCGACACGTCGCTTTCCTTGGGGAGAAGGAAGTAGGTGAGGGAAAAGAAGTGTCCCTTCTCCAGGGCTTCTCTCCGTTAACAAAGTCTGTGCACACACACACGAAGACAGGTAGGTGTGCGCACGAGCACATACACACAGACACACACTAGATCCTAAGGGAGAGGAAGGGCCGGGGCCCCAGGAGGTGCCCTGGGCCTGGGCCTGGGCCTGGGCCATGCTCTGGCCGGGGCGGCTCACACGGTGGTGACCGAGAGCAGAGGGTTGTAGACCCGCTTGCCGTCGGCCGAGCGTGCACCGTGCGCCAGCATCTCCTGGATGGTGATCCAGTTGTCCAGGATCTTCTTGTTCCGCTTCTTCATGGTCTTGCGGTGGCTCAGGGCAATGATGTTGAGCTCGGCCTTGCTGTCGCCACTCTGCTGCTCCCTCAGGCACTCCAGCCGGCTCTGCATCATGAACTCGCGCCGCTTCCGCTGCTCCCGGGCCCGGATCAGGTGCTGCTTGCGCTCCTCCTTGCTCCAGTAGCGGCCCATCTTCATCTCGCTCACCGCGTCGTCATCGGTGGTCATGCCGCTGCGCTCCTCCCGGATCTTCAGCGCCCGGGCCTTCAGCAGCCGATCCCGCACGGGCCGCTTGGCCACATAGCGGGTCCCGTCACTGCGCACCTTCACCTTCCACTCCATGCGGGGCGCTTCGGTGGCCACGGCCGCCATCCCACCCACCCGCGGGCCACCGGCCAAACTCAAGGGGCCGTGGCCCAGCTCCTCCAGGCCTCGCGCCGGGGCCAGCTGCATGCAGCTCTGGTAGTGCTCGCTCTCCTGGCCCTGGCCGCGGTGGCGCCGTGAGAGGTAATGGCTGCCTTCAGGGCCCACTCGCTCCAGCGTCACCCCCATCTTGGGGTTGCGGCGGATGCGCTCCTCTGCGTGCTGTCTCCGGCCCACCTCGGGATCCCGGGAGAGGGATTGGAACTTGGCAGGGCTCCCCTGAGGAGGAGGCACCTTCGAGGGGGTGGTGACAGGGGGGCCAGGAGGGGTCCGGTTCAAGTTGGAGTTGCCAGCAGCAGCCCGCTTCAGGGGGCTCTCCAGCAGGGGCTCCGCAAGCAATGGGGTGCTACGACAGCTCTCCCCTGTGTTGTAGGCGCTGGTGCTGTCCTTGTCCGACTTCTCGGGCAGCTCGGAGATGTCGGACAGCTCATGCTTCTTGGGCTCACTGGCCGCCAGGTCGTACAGGCTCTCCTCCTCCAGCAGCCAGGCCTTCATGCAGCGCTCCCGCAGCTGCTGCATCTTCTGCGCCCGCAGGATGTTGCGGCACTTGAACTCCAGGTGCCGCAGCTCCTCCTCCAGCATGGCCATCTCATGGCCCAGGCTCTCGTTGCGGTTGACGTCCAGGGCATTGTTGCCGCTGGAGGCCCGGGAGAAGAGGAGACCCAGCTGGTTGCCGTTCTCCAGGTGGCACTTAATCTCCAGCAGCTCGCGGTAGCGCTCGTACTCCTCGTCGGTGAGGCCCGGGACGTCGCCCCCTCCCAGCCCCGCCCCCTCAGCCAGCAGCGAGTCCATGCTGAAGTGGAAGTCCCGGCTCTGCAGGGCATCCCCTTGCAGGCCGAACTTGCGCAGGCTCCCGGGGGTGTTGGTGGTGCTCGGGGGCTCGTCCCCCAGCAGGTCGTGTTCAGAGCTCTCTTCATTGCGCGTGCTCTCATCGGTCCGGCCCACTCCACTGTCCAGCTCCTGGCTGTTGCTCAGGCCTTGGCCCCCATCAGGAGCCCCCTTCTCCTCTTCGTTTCCAACCTGGGGCAGAAAGACAAGGGGGATCGAAAGGGGCTGCTGGCTTGGTTCGTTTCCCGGCCAAGGCTGGGAGACTCTACATACCCCTAGCCCCTTCCTCCTCTTCCCTCCCTCTTGCCCTCCCCAGCTGCCACCCTTCCTCCTTCCTCACCTGTTGGGCAGGGGGCGATTTCAGCTTCTGAGCATGCAGGTCCCCCTCATTCTCAGAGGCAAAGGCATCCAGGAAGTCATCCCGGTCACTGTCCTTCCACTGCTTCGCCAGCTGGAGAGACAAGCCCATGCTGTTCCCACCACTTCAAGGACCTGCTCAGACATTCCTCCAGTCCCTCTAGGCCTGACAACCAGCCTCCTGGTGTCGGTGAAGTTGAATAACACAAGAAAGGGGGTGGTCCCAGCCCACTCAGCCACCAGAGGCTGGAAGGAGAAAGGGGTCCTGGGATACCCCTGCCCGCCTGCCCTGCATCAACTCCAGGTTGTTGGCATGTCTGTGCCATTGTCACGGATCAGCAGCTTTCAAGAGAGAGAGAGAGAGCCTGATGTCAGGGGCCCCAGGTCACCCTGCCGAGCACACAAACCTGGCTCTCAGGCCGGGCCACCAGCAGGGAGATGTTGGTGTTCTCCTCCTGGCTCAGGATGGCCACCGCCTCTTCCCGGTTCTGGACGTCCACACCATTAATCTGCAGCAGACCAGGGGACAATCACTAAGGATGCTAGGGCTGGCCCAGGCAGGCTCTGGGTGGGCCACAGAGAGCCCAAGCACGCTGGGCTGGGGCAGGCTCTTGAGCTCTGGTAGGATGTGAGTAAACGTAAAATGCCAGGGAGAGGACACTATGACCCATGTTAGAGGACGTGTGGGCTCAGAGGACAGGAGTGGGGAGAGAGAAAGGAGGGTGCTGAGGCAGGAGAGGTGCCAGAGCAGTGAGGGCCCTGGGTGCCAGCCGATCCCACCTGCACCAGGGAGCCACTCGAGCCGGCTGAGCAGGAGAAAGAAGAGACTTCACCCAGGTTTGGGGCCAGCAGGCCACCTGGCAGCAAGCGAGGCTCTTAGTGGGCCCCAGCGAGGGATCAGCTGAGGGTGGGGCTGGGGCTGCGGGCACAGTGGGCGGCAGTCAGTCCTGCTGGCTCTGCCAGTGCTCACCTGGACGATGCGGTCTCCCTCGCGGATCCGGCCGTCTTTGGCTGCAATGCTGTTGGGATTTACCTGCAGGACACACACATTTTGGGGACTTGATGCCTAGGGTACCCTTTCAGTAGGAAGGGGCAGCCTCACCTCAGGGACCCCCAAAGCAAACTGAAACTCTCTCTGGCTCTCACTCCAGCTCAGAGCAGCGGCTTCTGAGCCCCGAAAAGTAGGGGCCGAAGGCAGTGGTCCCTGGACTACCTGCCTCTCCCCAGGGAGAGCACATGCCAACTTGCCGACCAGAGCTCCCCAGCCCCTGCCCACCACCCTGTGCCCTGCCCCTGCCACACCTATGCTCTTTTGCACAGAAACCTGTTCTTTTTTGTCAGGGATTGGGCAAAAGCAGGAAGCTGGATGCTTCCCCCTACTGAAAAAGATCAGCCCTAGGACCTGATGGGCTGAAGGATACTGCTAGCATGGAGGACAGCTGGGGAGCCATTCGCCCTCCCGTGAGTACACAGACATCTGCCCAAGTCAGGGAGGGGAGAAGGGGACCCCCTGTTGAGTCTAGGGGGGCTAGCTGCAGGATGCAGGAGAGAACAAAAAGCCTGTCTGCTGTCCCACCCCAGGCTCAGGTCTCCTTCTGTACAACTGCCTCGCTGGACACAATGGAGCCATCGGCTGTCCTGGCCTTGCCACCCAGCACCCAGCAGCTTATTTGTGATGCCCTATCCCTGGCAGCTGGCAGGGACCTTATGGGCAGCCTCCGAGCCCTGGGAGGGCTGTGTGGTGAGGACGGAGTGGGGGCACCTCCCTGGCCTCAGCGTCTGCCTCCATACCTCGCCAACATAGATGCCCAGGTCCTCCTCGTCGTCCGTGCGGTAGCAAACCATCAGGCCCAGCTTGTCTTGGTGGCTGCTTTTATACAGCTCCACCTCCTGCCACAGGGGAAGCACGTGAGCGAGGAGGCGTGCTGATGGGGGCAGCTTCAGCCCAGCCCCCCGCACTGCACCGGCAGCAGCTCACCTTCCCCTCCACACCTGAGCTGAGTTTCCAGCCCCCGGCTCGGAGGGTTTCTCTTACCATCCCAGATGGCGCATGTGTTCAATGGTCTCCCCTACCAGGAAATGCCCAAGACACACACAAGACACACAGGACACAGACATGCGTGGGACATGGACTCACCAACATGGACGGGATGCACAACCTCACCCGCGCCCTCCCTGCCAGCCAGATGTGTGCCGGGAAGGGCCACGAGGCCCAGCCGCCTGGGGGCAGCAGGAGCCAGGCCTGAACAGGGCCGCAGACAGCGTCCTGGGCCAGCTCCCGGGGCTGGCTGCGGGCTGTGGCCTGGCCGCCCGGCTCACCTCATACTCCAGTTCATCCATACGGTCTGCCTCCTGCGGGCCGCCCTCCATGAACTCCGCTGGGTCATAATACTCATGGCTGATGGGGGGGCTGCCCAGGAGAAGGTGGGGGTCAGGCCAGCCGTCTGCTACTCTCATGCCCTAGCCCCAGCTCCTGAGCTGGCTGGCCCCACTCCGCTCAGCATGGAGCCCCGCTCCGGGTGCGCTCTAGAGGGTAGGTGGCCTGCTGCCTCCTCTAGAGTCCCTCCTGCACAACATGCATCCATGCAAAGACCAGGAACGCTTCTTGAATGGGAGTGTGCAGGGGTCCACACTGAGGCCCCAGGCGTGCCTAGCTCTCCTGCCCCATCCCCCAGGCTAGACTCCTACAGTCACGCCAGCCAGCAGGGACCGACTTCTCCAAAGCTCCAGGTGCCCACCCACCCGCCCGGTGCTGGCCCCACTCATGCAACGTCCCCAGGAGTTATCCAGGCCCTGGAAGACTTCTGCAGAGCAGAGGGAAATCCACTCTACCTCCAGGGGCTGCCCTCCTTGCCCCACAACTAAGACTGGCTGCTCATGGCCCTGCGGCCTACCTCCATGCAGAGGAGGGGGATCCCAGGACCTCCTCCCTGCAGCCTGGCTAAGAGTAGCAGAATGAGTCAGTGCTCATGATCATGAGCCGCCAGGCCTGGATGGAAGGCCCTTCTTCTGAGCAGGCCAAAGAAAGAAGCCAAAAAGATGGAGGAAAGTCAGAGCACGCAGAGGGATGGGACAGGCAAAGAGTGCAAGAAGATTCAAGGAGTGATGCTTGTGAGGCAGGAGACGGTGAGGTGGCACAGGAGGGTGGGGAGGGGTGGGGGACCTCGACCATGGCCAGCTGGGCCTTGAGAGAAGCTGCATTTCCAGCAGCAAAGTCCCAGGACAGGACAGTGTTCCCTCGGTCCTGGGGTAGACACAATGGGGGGCCTGCGTGCAAGCCTCCCTTTGGCCCCCTTCACCTCTGGTGCCCAGCTTAAGGCTAGACGCCTGGAGGTTTCTGAGCCCTCAGGTGCCATGGTCAGCTCTGGAGGCCAAGGAGAGGCCGGCTGGTTCAGGGTTTCCCTGCCACGCCCACAGCTGCACCGATGCAGACTCTGGATGGCGTGGAGATGGCTGCCCCAGGTGGCATGCCCTCTCTGGAGGCAGGGCCCGGGGCCCTCCTGAGGACGACTCACAGCTCAGAGAGGACGTACGGCTCCAGGATGACCATGGGTGGGGTGGGTGGGCGCAGCTTGCCCAGCGCCATGATATGCTCGAAGGTGATGTCGGTCTGAGTGCCACTGTCCACCAGCTGCAGGTCGTGGCAGGAGCTGTCCCCCCGGAGGCGGGGGCTGCGTCTCAGCACCTGGATCACCAGGGGCTCCTTGGAGGAGCGCAGGGCCTCCAGGGTTTGCTCCTGAGACAGCTTGGAGAGCTCCTTTCCGTTCACCTGCAGCGGAGACACGCCTCTGTGAGAACCCTCACGGGCCAGCTCCTCCCCTCTGGAGGAGAAGACAGAGGCCCTGGACAGCAAGCCCCTCAGCCGCCAACCAGCACCCCCAATTCACTCAACCAAGGAATCCGCTCTCCATCCACAGCCCCAGCTCTCCTTGGTGCCCTCCTTCCCAGGCAAACCCCACTTCTCAGTCTCCACTCCATGGAGTGCTGTCTGGGGGTCGCTGGGCCACACCAAGGGCCAAGGAGGCAGGGTGTCTGCACACTGCGGTGTCTGCACACTGCATCTGGAGGCTCTGCCCCTGCCCTAGAACATCCTTCAGTCCCTCCTTCAGCAGGAGCCGTCCATCCACAACTCTTCTGTTCTCTCTCCCAGCAGGACCTGCTTCTCCTTCAGGTAGCATTAAGGCCAGAGCTAGCATCTAGAAAGTTCCAGAGAGCCCCTTGCCAATGACTGAGCCATACCAGCCAACCCTCAGTGAGCATCTGTGTTGTGCTCATCCAGCATCAAGGCAGCAAGATGACCTTGACTTCTCTCCCGAGGTCTGTCAACAAATGTCTACTCACTGGGGAGCGTCAGGGTTGGGTGGGGATGCATAATGACATGGTCTGTGTCCTCATGGAGGCGACACACAAGAAATCTCCTAGAATGGCAAGGTGGCCTAAGACAGGTGCCAAGGAAGTGGCCATTATAAAGCCACCATCATTTCTTGGACACCTGGTATGCGCCAGGTCCCAGGTAGGGTGCCTGATGTGGGTTGCCACCGAATCCTGAGCCCACAGCAATCTTGAGGGAGAATGCCATTATTGTCTCCATTTTGCAGATGAGGAAACTGAGGCTCAGCAAGACGAAGGGACTGAATCAAGGTCATGAGCCAGGACAGACTACAGCGGTCAGAATGGGAGATGGAGGAGGAGGAGGTCATCGCAGGCCAGGGCCCAAGGAAGAAGCAGGACTTGAACAGCTTTGAGGAAGAGCAGAATGGTACCGGGAGGAGGACAGGGGCTAAGGAAGCAAGCACGTTACTGCTACTGGGTGGCCCAGCTGGGTGGAGCAAGGGGGGCCCTCAAGGCACCTGCAGGTAGAAGGCCGGCCCCAGCCCAGCCACCAGTTTCTGCAGCACCCAGCCCACACCGGGCTCTGGGACGGGATGCTATGTATGACCTTGAGTTCCTCCTTGGTGGGGGGAGGCAAATGGAGACAGGACCACCACCATCAGAATTCAGGCACGTGTCACGGGGCCAGTGAGGAGGAATCGGAAGGTCCCTCCTGGAGGAGGCAGCACTCATGGGGACTGGCATGGACTCCCCATCACTTTCTAATTATTTTACTACACGTTACTGTTATCTGTACTCTTGGGGTTATTTACATCTTTTGTGTCTGGAAGGTGGAAATACTTCATGACAGCGTGTGGCCACACATCTGCCCCTAACTGTATGTTTGGTGATGCTTTGAAATCGCCTGCTGTGGGAGTATTTACACCACGGAAATCGGCAAATGCTCCGAATCAGGGCCTTGTGTTTGGGAACGTTCAGCAGCTCACTGCTGCTCTAGCCGGGACGCAAGCACGGAAGCAGAAGGGCTTGGAGCTGTCTTCAGGATTCCTGTGGGAGAGGCGTCTCCCCGAAACAAGCAGGGCAGCAAGCATGCTGTGGGACACTCAGGTGACACTGGCAACCGCAGGAATGTCTTTCTCCCTGGAATCGTTACCCAGCAGCAGTGTTGCTATGGAAACCAGGCCCAGGCACTGAGAGGAGCGTGCAGGGCAGGCTGTTGGGGGCTGGAATGTCAGAGGGGGGATGGGCGCTCACACAGCCTCAGCACCTCAGATCAGGGGCCATCAGAAAGATTGCCTGTGACAGCCCAGCAGGGGGACCTCTTCTGCAGCCGAGCACCATGGGCTCCTTCAGCCTCCTCTCTCTCGTCATCAGGTCATGGAGGGCCTCAAGAACTAATGGGGGGGGGGGGGGGGCGGGCAGAGACAAGCTGTGACCAGGAGGAAGTGAGCCCCCTCTGGGGGGCTGCAACAAGACAGAAAAATGTGGGCGATGAAAGAAGCACAGAGCCAGGCACATGGTAAGCAGCCGCACAGGGCCCTCCGTCCGATGGCAGCAGCTCTTCACTCCTGCCCGGAGACCTGCCCGGTCCCACCCCCAACTGTCACAAGGAGGCAAACTGGTAAAGCCACCACTGAAATGTCCCCGACCTTCAGACTGCCTACTAGACCACTCCAGTCTCTAAAAGGTGCATCGAATGCAACACGTCCAAACCCAGGCCTGCAGCCCCCCAGAATCCTGCTCCAGCCCCGCATGCATGTGCTTGCACACACGGGGGCTCGCACACCAGATACCAGTGCCCTCTGCACTCACACCTCCCTCCTGACACCGGTCCAAGCCCCACCAAGCACTTCCCAATGGGTCAAGCCCCTAAATGGACAAAGCAAAACTGCCTACCCTGGAGAGGAGAGAACACCACCTGTATGGTGTCGGGATAGAAAAGAGATTTCTTCAGATGAAAATGGGCCAACAATAATGGAAAAGATGTAAAACTTCTGGGCAACAGGAGACCTCGTAAACACAGTAAAAAGATGGGCTAGGAGAAGATCCTTAACAATGCATAGAGCTGACAGCAGATTAACCAGAATATACAAAGAATTCCTACAAAACACCAAGAAAACACAAACAACACAGTAGGACAATGGGCAAAGGATATCTGTCACCAGACATTCAGGGAAAAGGGAGCCCAGACCAACCCAAGAGCACATGGATTGATGCAAGGAGACCGCATGCCCTTCAGGACCCTGGAACTGAGCGAGTTAAAACAGCTCACACTGCGTGACCAAGAGGACCAAGAGGATGTGTGCGACGGTCATCACAGCCAAACGCTGGAAACAGCCCAAAGGCCTGTCAACAGTAGAATGGATTAAAAACCTGGCATACTCGTGCATGCGGTCTTCGGGCACGCACACACACGCTTATTAATAGCATGAATAGTAGAAAACATGCATCAGAATAACAAACACCAAATCCCTGCAGAGAGGGAAGGCGAGGAGGGGGCAGGGATGGGTGCACACGGGTGGCTTCAAATCTGCCTTCCATACCTTCTTAAAGGAAAATCTCTGAGGCCAACGGGGCCCAAATCCAGGCCAGGCGGCAGCGCGCACAGAATGCTAAAATGATGTCGGTATTTTCCTGGTGCTGGAGCAAGTCTGGGAGGCCTCAGGACACCCAGGCCCGAGTTCCGCCTCTGCTCACTGTGCTGGAAGGATCTTGCAGCCGGGGGAGCCCCTCCTGCCTATAGGAAGGACTGGGGGCACACAGGAGGCAGGTACCACGTGGGGGTGGGAGTGAGGGTGAGGTGTGGGGCTCCGGGGGTATGGACTGGGCAAAGTTCAGGTGTGTGTGGAAGGGGAGTGGGGTCTGGAGTGGGTGGATTGTGTGGGTGGGGGCGGCAGTGAACCCTCTTCTCCTTCCAGAGTCAGCATGTGTCATTCCCCTCCTGTCTCCTCCCTCTCGGTGCCATGCCGATTGCCTCTGTGGCGTGGCTGTCCTCCGTCCCTCTGTCCCTCCCTGTCGGCGCTCTCCCTGCCCCTTTCTCCGGCAGAGCAACCTGTATGCATCTTTCCTTCTTGATCTGGGCTTCCTCAGCAACTGCTTGTCCCTTCCTGCCTGCCTCATGCAGCATCTGAAAGTAAGGGGGGACTGCCAACTGTCCCATTGTAACCTGTCTGTCACCTGAAGGGCTGCAGGGCCCACACTTTGTCCCAGGAGCACTAAAACAAATGAGGAGCTCATCACGTGCACAGTCACAAAGTGAAGAGCCATCCCAAGACCTCAGGGGACAAAAGGCCCACTTGGTGCACCAAATGAAAGACTCATCCACACAAGCAGCAGCTACACCCGCTCTCAGCCAGGCACCCAGGCACGTCCATCCCAGCTAAAGCTCCACACTCGTGCACACACACACGCCCAGTCCCTGCCCGAGCTGTGGCGCCGGCAGGAGCCACCAGCAAAGCCACAGCAAAAAAAAAAAAAAGTATCATGTGCGTGGCACCAATGGAGGCTCGCCAGACTGCACACGCAGGTGCGTTGTAACAGCCCCAGTGATTTGACTTCCATCAGGCTCTGGAAGCTGTCTGCAAGACAAGTCATCCAAAGACTGGCCACATACAGTCACACCACACTAAGCTTTCTGACCTGCGAGGGCCCAAAGGTCAGGGTGCTAAGGATAGCGTGGCGAGGAGCAGCCTGCCAGCACAGCGCCACGAGGGCTCTGCACCCAGCTTCTCAGTGCTCCCGGGCAAGGTCCTCGCCCCAGCCTGGGCCCACGCCAGCTGAGGGTGGCTCTTCTCACCTACCTCAGCTCTGTTCTATATATGTCCCCACACCAGGCCAGGGGCACCTGAGGGCAGAGGCCTGGCTCCTTTTATATCCAGAAGGAATCTGCAGTTGGGATCGTGGCCGGGCAGACAGCTGGCCGGCAGGTCCTCCTGGGGCACATCCAGTGAGGGGAAAGTGGGACTTGCTGCCTGGCTGGTTGTCTGAAAACTCTATTTAAAAACTGTTTCCTTCATCGAGTGCAAACCTACCTCCCTGAGAACAATCCGGAAGAAATACATTTTATTTTCTAACACTTTACACACCTGAAAGCCCACCCGAATGTCCCTTGTCCCCCCTTGTCCTGGTTCCCAGTGACTCTCATCATCTCTAGCTGGCCTTACCCCGAGCTGGGCATGATTCTTCACCTTAGCTAGAAACTGAACTACCTTTTGGCAGCCAACCCTGTTGCTTTCGTAGTGAGCTTGCAGTCAAGCAAAACCCTCGAAGCTTGTTCACGCAGACTGCCCCTCCGCCTTGTAATGGAACAGTGCAGTTTGTACACATCTATGGCATTTCCTTTCAAATAATAAAAGTGCTCAAAGCCCCACACCGAGGAGACGGAGGAGCACAAGGATCAAAACAAATGTCCCTGGCAACCCGCTGCCAGGAAAAAGCAGGCAGCCACCAGGGCACCGCCATCCTGGCCCAGGACTTGCTGGCTCCCCTGAGCCATTCTTCAGCACTTGGGTCTGTTTCCTTCCTGACTTGCTCCCAAGATGGGCCCGAGCGGGCTGGTCCTAGCACTGCAGCTCCAACCCCAACCCCAGTTGAGGTGGAAGCCCTGCCCTGCACAGGGGACTTAAGCCTTAGTGGGGCTCCTCTTCCCGAATGTGACCCAAGTGGCCCTCACACTGTTTGGGGACGGCCTGAGTCCCACTTGCACACCAGGAACACTCACTGCCTGAGTCCCCTGTAAGCCTAGTCTCCATGGGTCCCAAGAGCAGTGGCCACCTCCAGACCCTGTGGACTCCTAGCCAACCACATCACTGTCTGGACACTCTCTCAGTCTGCAGCTCCCCCCAGAGTGTAAAATGGCCAACTTTGGGGAGAGTAATTTGTCAATAACTATAAAGATCCTTGTAAAGGTTCATCATATGCTTTGATCCAATAAATTTGCTCTAAGTAATCTTATCTAAAATAGTAATAATAATGGATAGTACATGAGTTTAATTACAAGGATGTTCACAGCAGCATTATTTTTTTATTGTAGTAAAATACATCTAATGTAAAATTAACCACCTTAAAATGTACAACTCAGTGGCATTTAGCACATTCACAATGCTGTGCAACCATCCCCACTACGTAATTCCAGAACATTTTCATCACCCCAAAAGGGGACCAGGGGACCCTATACCCATAAAGCAGTCACTGCCCATTCCCCCAGCCCCAGCCCCAGCCCCAGCCCCGAGCAACCCGTCTGCGTTCTGTCTCCACGGATTTGCCTATCTGGACATGCCACAGACTTGGAATCATGCAATGTGGGCCTTCTGTGTCCGGCCTCTTTCACTGAGCATGTTCTCAAGGTCTATCCTGTGACAGCATGGCTCAGCACCCTCCACGGTGGAATGCTGTCCCACTGTGCCCACACCATTCTGTGGTACGGACAGACCATTTTGTTTATCCACTCATCAGTTGATAAGACATTCGGGTTGTTTCCATCTTCCGGCTACTGTGAGTAATGCTGCTATGAACACTGCTGTCCAAGTGTTTGTTTTGAATCCCTGTTTTCAGTTCTTGTGGCTGTATACCTCGGAGTGGAGTTGCTAGGCCATATGGTAATCCTATATCTAACTTATTGAGATACCAGCATTATATTTAACACCAAAAACTTAGCAACAGTCTTAACCATAAGTGTCTAACTAATTGAAGTGTACAACTGCCCTCTCACGAGGTCTTCAGAACAAGCCTGCTGGGGGGTGGCCGGTTAGCTCAGTTGGTTAGAGCGTGGTGCTGATAACACCAAGGTCCAGGGTTCGATCCCTGTACTGGCCAGCAGCCAAAAAGAAAAAGAAAAAAAAAAAAAAAAGCCTGTTTCTCAAAGACATAAAGTGGCATGTGAACTATGACAATGACCATATGAAACATATATGTACATACATGGAAAGAGGCTGGGAAAGAACATGTACAATCATCGAGCAAGGGAAACGAAAATCTCAGAGATTTTTTTTCCTGTTTTCCAAACTTTATATAAAAAGGCTACATTGTTTTTTGAAAAAATAAATGTTTACAAACTTCAAATAAGAATAGCATCATCAGAAAATTCTCATAATAAAACAGTAAGCAAAAAGTCCCACTTTGGGCAGACTCGGTGGCTCACTCGGGAGAGTGCGGCGCTGGGAGCGCAGCAGCGCTCCAGCCGCGGGTTCGGACCCTATATGGGGATGGCCGGTGCGCTCACTGGCTGAGCGCGGTGCGGGCAATGCCAAGCCAAGGGTTGTGATCCCCTTACCGGTCACAAAAAAGACAAAAAAAAAAAAAAAAAAAAAAAGTCTCACTTAAATGAGTGTGATCCCAATTTGGGGAGGAGAAATCTCAGCAGGCGTGGGAGGCAGCCTGGCCCTGTGGCAGGGCGGGGCACTGGAGCTTCGTGCTTCTGCAAATGCTCCAGCTCGGGATGCACCGAGGGCTCGTGGGTTTTTTAAACTATTTTTCGTTGACTCATGTTATGAATATTCATTGGTGTGTATGTATCAAATATTACTTTCCTTACAGACTGGAAAGAACTTCATAAAAATGTAAAAATCTTAGCAGTGCTTATCTCTGGGAGATTTTTATTCTTTACAGCATTTTTTTGGCAGGGAGGGAGGTGGGGAGCTGGCCAGCAGGGGAACTGAGGCCTCGACCTTGGTGTTATAAGGCTGTGCTCTAACCATCTGAGCTACCCGGCCAGCCCCTTCTTTATAGAGTTTTCTATAATGAACACTACTTTTATAATCAGAAAGAAAATACATAAAACCAATCTAGCTCACAATATGCTCTGAGTTTTGCTCAGTTTTTCCGAGGCCCCAGGACTCAGTGGCAATCAACCAGTTTGTATTCCTGGTCACCCTAGGCTAGGCTCAGGCACCTTGGGTGCTGGTTCAAGGTACAGCAATGGCGATGAAGTCATATTAGAGGTGGGGCGTGGGAGGGGCCCTGCATATGCAATCCAACTGGGGAAGGGCCTTCACCCCAGGACCTGCCAGCCTGGAAGGGGAACAGGGAACCAAGCACAGCCCCCACCCCCAGAGGAGCCAGCCCCACGCCTTCCCCAGGGAGCACTGGGAAGCTGGTTCTTTCTGGAAGGCTGGAGAAGGGCCTGGCCATAGGGTGGCAGGCCAGTTAGGCTGGGCAGGCCTCAGGCCAGGGGCAGCCCTCTCTGCCCCCCCCCAACTGGTCCCTCTAAGACTTGTAGAAAGGGCTCTGGGGGTGGCCAAGGTGTGGGCCCTGATCTCCCCCAGCTCAGTGTCTGAGCAGAAGAGGATGGGGGCTGGGGACACACTGACTCCCCCCAGATCCCAGCCGATGAGGAGGAGAGGCAGAGCCCCAGGATCCTGGTTGGCCTGCCTTTGGAGGGAGCCCATGCCCTTTCTGCACCCCACAGCCCATGCCAGAATGCCCACGAGAGCCACCATCACCCCCACCAGTGGGGCTGCAGGAGATGAGGTCTGCAGTGACCCTTCCAGTCCCCAGCCAGTTGGGAACCACCTGAACATGGCAGGCCTGCTGTCCTCTCAGAGCAGAAGCTGGTCTGAATACTAGCAGAACAAGGGGTCCAGTCTTGGACACGACAGACATGACCCCATGCTGGGGAGGCTTGTGTAGGGGTAGAACCCAGGTAAGAAACAAGCCAATCAGGTCACTTCGGATTGCGTTCAGGGAGTCAAGTTACTACATGGAAAATGCCAGCAGTGGATAGAGTGGTCAGGGACAGCCTCTCTGGGGAGGTGACACTTAAACTGAGACTGAATGATGACAAGGAGCCAGGCATACTAGGGACTGCAAAGAATATTCCAGGCAGTGGCAGCAGCCAGTGCTAAGCCCAAGGGTGCCTGCTGGAGTACAATGAGCACCCAGAAAAGGCAGGCAACGGCTCTGGCCTCATGAGAGCAGACTGCAGTAGTCCAGGCCACAGAGGATGGGGGCTTGCCCCACGGGTGGCAGTGGCGGTGGCAGGATGTGCTCAGAGTCAGCTTGTGTTCTAGAGGTAGGCTGCCAGGACCTGCTGCTGGGCTGGGGGCAAGCGACAGGAAGGGCTCGAAAATGACACCCAACAAGCACATGAAAAGACACTCAACATCTCTAGTCATCAAGAAAATGCAAATCAAGGCTGGCCTGTGGCTCACTCGGGAGAGGGAGAGTGTGGTGCTGATAACACCAAGGCCATGGGTTCGGATCCCTGTATAGGGAGGGCCGGTTAGCTCACTTGGGACAGCGTGGTGCTGACAACACCAGGTCAAGAGTTAAGATCCCCTTTCTGGTCATGTTTAAAAGAAAAAGGAAGAAAATGCAGATCAAAACCCCAATGAGATACCACACCTCACACCCACCAGGATGGCTGGAATCAACAAAATGAAAATAACCAGTGCTGTGGAAGCTGTGGAGACACTGGAACCTTCACACATTGCTGGCGGCAAAGTACAATGATACAGCCGCGGTGGAGAAGTCTGGCGGCTCATCCCTGCAAAGGTTAGACATAGAGTTTATGCATGTGACACAGCAATCCCCAAAGAACTGAAAACAGGCATTCAAACAAAAATGTGTACACAAATGTTCATAGCAGCACTATTCATAATATCCAAGACTTGGAAGCAACCCAAGTGCTCAGCAACAGATGCGCGGGCAAACATCGATGCATGCACCCATGCAGGGGAGTATGCCCCGGCCATAAGGAGCAGTGAGGTGCCGGTTCATGCTGCGGCGCACGCAGATCTCGGAGAGTCTATCTGCGTGAAGGCAGACGCAGAAGGGCACATAGTGTGTGACTTCACTGACACGAAATGTCCAGAATAGGCGAATGCACAGATGCAGAAGGCAGCTTAGTGGCTGCAGGAGCAGGTGGGAGTGGGGAGCGACTGCTCAGTGGGCACGGTTCCGTTTTGAGGTGAACATGGGACAGAAGGGAGGAAGACTGCGGGGGAGGACTCGGGATGGGGCAGAAACGGGAAATGGGAATGTTTCATTCAATACAAGTTTGAACTCCAGCTTAACGTTCCTAAGACCTGCAGACATCTCCAGTGCGCCACTCCACCTACATCTGTCCCCAACCCAGGCCACCCAACCAGGTGTCATGAGACCATTGTTGTTGAATTCACCTAGGAATTGTTCTCGATTTAAAATCATGAGATGGGGCCGACCCCGTGGCGCACTCGGGAGAGTGCGGCGCTGGGAGCGCGGCGACGCTCCCGCCCCGGGTTCGGATCCTATATAGGAATGGCCAGTGTGCTCACTGGCTGAGTGCCGGTCACGAAAAAGACGAAAAAAGCAAACAAACAAAAAATCATGAGATGGACGAGGTTACGTGCGGAGTGAGTGGAGACAAGAAAAGAGGCCAAGGAGGCCGGGAGCTCGCAGTCAGGAGAGAAGGGAAGTCGCGGATGGGGAGGGCCAAGACGGATGTCACAGGCGGGCGCTGGGGGTAGGACAGCGCTGCGGGGACGGGGTGAGGCAGGCAGGACGGCAGAGGCTCGGCCTGCAGACAGCGGGCCGGGGCTCGAGGTCGTGGGACAGCGCTCCTCCTGGGTTTTCCCGCGGGTGACACCAGAGCGCCGTGGGGACAGGTGCAGCAGAGGAAAAATGCCTAAGACCCAAGAGAGCCAAGGAAAGGACAGGAGCCGAGCCCTTGAGAAGGCGAGGGGACAAGGGACGGGCGAGGGAGAGCGCGGCTCGCAGGCGCGGAACAGGCGGTGGCGGTGGGGTCGCGACGGGATGGGGAGTGGCGGGCCCTGGGGGAGGAGCAGCTGCTCGCGGGCCCCCGGAGAGCCCGCCCCGCCCCCGGGCCGAGCCGCAGCCGCAGCCGCAACCGCAGACAAAGAGCGCGCGGCGGCGGCGGCGGCGGCGGCGGGCGCGGGTCCTGTCCCCGCCGCCCCCGCCCGGGCTGCGCTCCGGTTCCAAGGCCCCTCGCGCACCCCGCGGCCGCGCGCGCAGGAGGGGGAGACCCCCACTCCGCAGTCCCGACCCCCGGTGCGGCCTGGGGAAGGTCTCTCCCACTCTCCTTTGTAACGCGAGGGGTGGGGGCGGAAGCTCCATCATGTCTAGGGGCCCCCAGGACTTCCACGTTCACACTCTCCTCACCCCACTCTGCAGATTAACAACTCGGGCTGGGGAAGAACAGAAAGGGGACGTGGCTCTCTGCCCCGGGGCCCTGAGTTCGACCGACCTGTTGGCTCTCAGCTCTGCCGTTAGCCATATCTAGAGGACACCTTGGAAACACATGTGACTCTAGCTCCCCAGCCCCAGACACGTGTTATAGAGATCCCCAAACGGGCGGAGCATCGAGGAGAAAGGAGAAGCCCAGAGAAGAGCAGCCTGAGCCGGGCGGCAGGCTCTCTGCACGCCTTTTCAATGGCCCAGCAGAAGTCCCCATTCATGTTTCTCCAACTCTAGATTTTGAAAATTGTCCGCGCACAGGCATATTGAAACATCTGCATATTCCCTTCACCCAGATCTCCTCCGAGCGCACACTCCAGCGCGCACCTGCACTGCTGCTTTCTACACAGGCGTTAGCACAGGAGCATTCGGAACAAGATGCCCTGACTCCCGTGTCTGTGAAACCCCAACGCCCTCACCATGGAACTTAGCACGGATACGATTAGTCACCCTCACATCTCCCACTGTGTTTTTGATCCAGAATCCAATCAAGAAGCACCCATATTACGTTTGGTAATGTTTCTAATTTTGTCTCCTTTAATCTAGAACAATCTATCCACTTTTTTTTTACTTTCATCACACTGACCTCTTGGAAGAGTCCAGGATAGTTGCCTTGTAGAAAATCCCAGAGTCTTAGGACCGGCCGTAGCTCACTCGGGAGAGTGCGGTGCTGATAACACCAAGGCCACGGGTTCGGATCCCATATAGGGATGGCCGGTTCGCTCACTGGCTGAGCGTGGTGCTGACAACATCACTCTCCCGAGTGAGCCACAGGCCGGCCCTACCGTTCATCTTTAAAAAAAAAAGAAAGAAAGAAAGAAAGAAAGAAAGAAAGAAAGTCCCAGAGTCTGGATTTGCCTTCAGGTTGAGCTTTTCAACAAGACTGCCACCCAGTGGATGATGTACCCCCCACCCCCATCAGGAGGTACGTGGTTGGGAGGAGGGGGGATCAGGCCGTCCCTCTGTTGGGGATGCTCAGTTTGGTTAAGATGCTGGCTGCCAGATCTCTCCCTTGTAAGGTGCATCTTCTCTTCCTAATTCACAAGTAATTTGGGGTAATAATTGGGGACTTAGTGAATATCCTGTCCCCCAACAATAGTCCATCTAATGGTTTTACAGTCCAGTGATGATCCTTGCCTGAATTAATTTATTGCATTGATGGCTGCAAAATGCCTTAACTAATTTGTTCTAAGAATTCTAGCAGGAACACAGTACCACACTTGCCAGCATCTGACTGGCCCAGCAAATGGCGTGGCTGCTCACTGCCCCCAACTGCGGCTGCTTGGACAAACCATGCCACTCACCCCTAGAACTCTGTGCCCACTTTTTCTGCCCAGCGGCAGAAGAGAGAGAAGCACGGGAGGGCTTCATTTGAAGGCCTCTTCAGTAGTCTGCTGGTGGTGATGGTGGTGGTAGTGGGGTGTGTGTGTGCACGCACACGTCTGGGTGCCCACTTGAGCTGCGCTATGTTGGAAGGGGTGTGGGTGGTGGGAAAGGAGGAACCAGGAAGGACTTTCACACCTAAACGCCAGGCAAGCGTTTCCAAGCATCTCTTCTCCCACCTCACTCCCCCTTTCAGCCCCAAAGCTGCTGAGTAGGTAGTGCTGATTTCAGGGTCTGCTGAAATCTGATCATTCCACCTGGTCCCGGCGTTTCCAGGAGAGCTGGCCTGTCACAGACAGCTCTGTAGTCCTGCCTCAGAAGGACAGGAACAAGGGATGCCCCACACCACACCGTGCACGTGGAAAAGCCAACCAATTCCTGAAGGCATCATCAAGGTCAACCTTTGGGTGCATGTCCACAGCTTCCGGGGCACGCAGACCAGTAACTGGAAACACATCCTCCCACCCACCTCGGGCTAACCGGGTGAATATCCATGCCAAGGGCACGGTCCACATCTAGCAATAATCAAAACGATATTCTCTGGGGAGTGCTTCTCATTGCCAATGCTCCGAGCAGGCATGAGGACCAGGCAGAATGCTCTATGAAAGGGAAGACATCTTATCTTGTCAAGCTCACAGCCTCCCAGCCCCGGGCTTCTCAGTCTCTCCTCCACCCCAGTGAGATCCCAGGGGGCCCAGTGTGGATCTGGGAATGATGCTGGGCACATGCAGTCTGCTCTCCTCATCACAACGACCCTAGGAGGCAAGCGCTCTTTTCACTCCTATTTAAAGGAAACTGAGGCACTGAGGCACTGAGCCACCGAGCCCGTTCAGTCACTTGCCCCTAGTCACACAGCTCTCAGTCTAGGCTGCCTCTACTCTTATCACCAAACCGCGCCACCTTCCCCGGCAGGGACCCCCAAGTAGAAGGAAGGAAAAGGACTCCCACTCACCCCACTAGGCCCCCGCGCTGAGCCGAGTGCTCGCACCCGCCTCCGCCCTGTGGGGTGTGCGTGTGTGAGCGCACGGTTCCTGTTCTCAAAGCTTTAGTGAGGTATAATCACCACGGGTTAAACTGCACACAGTTAGAGCGTACAGCTTGAAAGTTTTCACAGATCGTACACAAACACCTGGGAGACCGTGCCACCTTCCAGAAAATGGCCATGTCTCTCATCCCCCAAAAGCATGCTAGTGCTCCTTCTGCCCGTCCCTGCAACCACCGAGCTGCTTTCTTTCACTTCAGAATTTTATTTCAATGGATCAGACAGTCCTCAGGAACTCCGAAGTAAGGAAGGAAAGGACATTTTAAAATCTTGTGACAATAGTACAAAGCAGAGTGATCCTGTCCAGATGACAGCTGTCAGAATTCAGTGCCTCCTCCCCTCCAATCATCCACTCCACAGCAACTTCCCCAGCGCCTACCGTGTGCTGCTGGGGCGCGGTCACAGCCTTGCAAGAACAGCCCCAGATCCCTGCTCTGGAGGGAGAGGCCATTGGGCCACCCAGCACGGCAGTGGGAAACACCGTCGTGGAGGAAGATGATGTGGAGGGAGGGACACTGCCTACCACCCACCTCTCTCTTCCCCACAATTGCCTATTTGTACGTGGTGGTCTCCCCCTTATAAAAAGACCCCCCCGGGGGAGGGGGCAAGGTGTCTCCCTGCTGGATCGCCAGCACCCAGAAAGGTAGCTGGCACAGCAGGGGCTCAGCAAGCAGGTGCTGAAGGAAAGATCGCCTGGGGGACAACCAGAAGGGCTGGAGAGGTGTCCTTTAGCCTCTCCTGTGGCGGACAGAGGGGAGAAGACAGGAGGTCCTGACTCACTCTCCTCGAGGCCGCGCAGGCATCCGGAGGATGAGTGGAGTGGGCCAGAGGCCAGTGCCACTCACCAGCGAGTTCTTTACTGAGCATCTGCCACGTGCCAGGCACGCGAACAAATGGGCACTGACTGGTCTGAAAGGGAAAAGACAAAGAGACAAGTTCAACAGAGTGCAGGACATGATTAGGTATGCGACGAAGGTGGCAGAGAAGAGGGACACTGGGCAAGCAAGGGTACCAAGAAAGGCTCTGGGAAGGGACCTGTAGCTCGGTGCTAGGTGCAGGCTGCTTCCTGCCTTCCCACCCTTGGTAACCAGGCTGCTTCCTTCTCCTGTCTCAACACACAGTCATCACCCCTTTAGGGGCATCCCAGACCTCCCAAGCCCGACCCCTCCCACCCCACCCCCACTTGCTTGGTTAAGCGTCCTAGGATGTGACTGGGATAACAGAAACGGGGTGGAAGTTCTGACGTGCCACATGAAAGTGCCTGTGATAGACCCGATTAGTAGAATACAGGAACAAAACCACGTGAGCACCTCAATAGCCACAGAAAAAGCATTTGACTAAATCTAACAACCCTTCATGATAAAAACACTCAACAAACTAGGAATAGAGGGGAACTTCCTCAATCTGATAAAAGGCATCTATGAAAAGTCCACAGTTAACATCATACTTCCTGGCAAAAGACTGGAAGCTTTTTCTGTCTTAGACCAGGAACAAGGCAAGGATGCCCCCTCTCGCCTTGTACTGTTCAACCTTGTACTGGAGGTTCTAGCCAGAGCAAATTGGCAAGAAAAAAACATAAAAGGCAACCAGACTGGAAAAAAAGAAGTAAAACTATCTCTATTTGCCAATGATACGGTTGTAATATGTACAAATTCGTGGGGAATCCACTGAAAAACTATTAGAGCTAATAACCGAGTTCAGTAAGGCTGCAGGGTACAGAATCAATGTACAAAAAGCAGTTGTATTTCCACACCGTGGCAATGAGAAAGCCGGAAATGAAATCAGGAAAGCAATTCCATTTACGACAGCACCACGAAGAACAAAATACCCAGGAATAAGTTTCCCAAGAGAAGTGCAAGACATCATTCAAAGAAATTAAAGAATACTTAAATAAATAGACATCCCCTGTTCATTTTCAATACTCCCATGTTCAACACTCTTCAAATTGATCCACAAATTGAATACAGTCTCTATCAAAATGCCAGCTGGCTTCTTTCCAGAAACTGACAAGCTGACCCTAAAATTCATATGAAAACTCAAGAGACTGAGAATAAAACAATCTTGAAAAAGAAGCACAAAGTTAGAGGACTCACACTTGCTGATTTCAAAACTTAATACAAAACTGCAGTAATTGGGCTGGCCGGTTAGGACTTGGGAGAGTGTGGTGCTGATAACACCGAGGTCAAGGATTCAGATCCCCACACTGGCCAGCCACCTCAGTAATGAAAGCGCTGTGGCACCGGCACACGGACAGACACTTCCCCAAACGAGACACACAGATGGGCCATAAGCCTATGAAGAGGTGCTCAATCAACATCACTTAGCCACCAGAAAATGTAAGTCAAAATGACAATGAGATGACCACTTCACACTGACTAGGAGAGCTATAACAAAATACAAAAGGAAAAAGAAAAAGTGTCGGCAAGGACATGGAGACATGGGATCCCTTACGCTTGGCTGGTGGCTTGGCTGGTGGGAACGTGTAAGGCGCAGCCCTGTGGAAACAGCTCACGGGCTCCTCGAAAAACTAAACAGAATTGCAGTATGATCCAGAAATTCCATTTCTGGGTAGATACTTAAAAGAACTGAAAGCAGGGTCACAAAGAGATATTCCTACAACCATGTTCATAGAAGGATTATTCATAATGGCCAAAAGGTGGAAGCAACCCAAATGGCCATCAACTGATAAATGGATAAATATTACGTGGCATAATCATACGATGGAACATTATTTGGCAATAAAAAGAAATTTAGTACTGATACATGCTGCAACAGGGGTGAACCTTGAAAACATTATGATAAATGAAAGAAGGCAGATACAAAAGGTCATATATTGTATGGTTCCATTTGTGTGAAATGTCCAGAAAAAGCAAATCCATACAGACAGAAAGTAGCCAGGGCTAGGAGGTTTTAAGAGAGAAATGGGGAAATGACTGCCAATGAGCATGAGCTGTTTTTCTTTAAGGTGATGAAAATGTTCTGAATTAGATAGTGGTGATGTGAATATACTAAAAACCACTGAATTGTACAAGTTGAAAGGGTAAATTGCATAGTATGTGAATTATATCTCAATAAAGATGTACTTTTTTTTAAGTGCTTGTGAGTCATTGGGAGAAAAGGGTCTGGAACTCAAGGCCAGGACAGAGGTTTGGGAGCTCTTAATCCGCGGGTCACAGACCTCTGTGGGTCTAGGAAGGGGTTCTAGGGAGCCCTGGGACCAGGAAGATATATGGAAAGTGTTGCAGGTGCACATGTGCATTTTTCTGAAAATCAGACCCATGGGCTGCATTGTGTCTCGGTAGGGTCCCTCACCCTGACAAGGTCACTCAGGAAGACACAGGGAGAAGCACACGTTGAAGATGGGGGAGCACCTTTAAGTTTAAATCAGTTTGTTAAGACCGCAACCTTATAACACCAAGGTCACGGTTCACATCCCTGGACTGACCAACTGCCTAAATAAACAAATAAATAAATAAACAAATAAATAAATGAAATAAAATAAAGTTAACCTTTACGTTTAAAGAGTTTGGGAGCCAGGTGAGGGGCCCTAGAAGCTGACTTGCCTTTTGGGACCTTTTCCTCCTTGAAGAGGTTCGGGCCTGCAGCGCCTGGGCATCCATCCCCCAAAAGTGCGGTCATCTCGGAAGTCTAATGGTTTTCACTTGTTAATCCCCTTTTATTTTCCCTTAGTTTTTAAACCTGCATCCCATCTCCAACTGTGCCAAGGAGGAATGAAAAAAGTGAGGGTTTGGGTCTGGCCGGTTAGCTCAGTTGGTTACAGGGCGGTGTTATAACACGAGGTTAAGGGTTCGGATCCCCTTACCGGACAGCCGCAAAAAAAAAAAAAAAGGTTTGTATCCAAACTTCCACAGGATCTTTGAAAGGGAGCAGCGTCCCCTGGGAGCTGATCAATGATGGCCTCAGCCCACCAGGAAAGAGTTCAGAGGCGGCTGACTCTTCCCCAAGGGCAAGTCCCTTCAATAGGGAGAGCTCGGGCTCTCTCGGTTAAGCAGGACTAAGGCGCAGCGCAAGGACCTTCCCACCCACCTCAATCCCTCCTCCCACGCGGAACCTCCTAAAGGAAGCCCCAGCCCTAGCCGCACCTGCGGTGGACTTCCCGGACTGCCAAGGCGAGCCCCAAGGGTTACCGGTGTCGCCTCCCACCTCTGGCTCGTTTCAGGCCCGTAGTGCTGCTCAGGTTGCTCCCCTTTCCCCACGTCCCCCCGAGGTTGGCCTTAATGAAACGCTATGCCAATCCTCCTCCAAGAAAGTCAAGACAGCCCCGTTGGACTCGCGTGCCGTTTGCTGGAACGATTCCAGAAAAGAAAGCGGGAGGGATGGGATCCGTAGTCCCCATCCACCAACCAGCGCAGCCCGCCTCTTGCCCGCAGCCCCAGAATCCAACACTGAGATATTCCACAGGACGCCCTCTCGGCCCCAGCCTGGGTCACTCCAGACCCCTATCCCACTTGGGTAATGGCAATGGCCAGGAAGGGTTTCCAAACACCGGGAACAAGAAACAAGAAGCAGCAGCCGGGACGAGGATGGCAGAGGAAAGAAAGCAGAGGGCAGCGAGAGGGAGACGCGGAGAGCCCCACGCGCCCCGGAGAAGGAACCACGAGCGCTGCTGGGCCGGGGCAAGACTTGCGCCCCACTCCGCCAGCGCCTCGCCTCGCCTCGCCTCCCGCCCACGTGGGCAGTAGGAACTCGGCTCACAGCACGAAAGCTGGGGCCACCCTAGCCCCCTGATTCTTTCGGATTCTTTTCCTCCGCCGATGCCTGCAGGGGTTCCCCCATTCGTCTAGAAGCCCCTCTGTTCTCCTCAGCAAACGCCCCTCCTGCGTGCACTGCTCCCCAGTCCTGACCAATAAACCCAGGAGTTGAGGCCGGAGCAACTAAGCATACCTGTCTGCTCCTGGATCCCGATTCCCTCTGACCTTGACCTCCTTCCACTTAGCCGTAAGGGGTCTCAGTCCGCACCATCCGGGGCATTTCTCTAGACAGTTCCCAGGGTACACACAGAAAGTACACACGCGCGGGGCCGGGGAGCCTCCGCGCACACACAGACGGGGCACAGGAACGCACTCACGGAGTCACGCCACGCACAGGCAAGGAAACCGCGCTCCGGGCCGCAGGGCTGCGCTCCGGGTCCGAGCACGCGGCCCGGCGTCTCCCCAGTCCCCGCGGCTCACCGCCAGGCCCACGCCCCCCAAGGCCGGGCCCGGCAGAGTGCGGGCTGGACTCCGCCGCGCACAGACGAACCTTCCCGCCGATCCCGGCGGCGCCCAGTCACCCGAGGCGCCCAAGACCCAGGAACCCACCGTACGGGCAGGGCTAGGCCCGGGAGACTGGGTGTCGGAGCGCGCACCCAGCTCCCGGCCGAACGCCGACAGCTCCCCGGAGCGCGCCGTCCCCGGGCCGTCCGCGCGCTCCTGCGCCCCTGGCCCGCGGGGACCGGGATTCGGCTGCCCCCCAGACTGCGGGCGCCCGGCTCCCTCCCCCGCCCCGGATCCAGCGGGGAGAGCTCGTACCGGCAACCCAGCCCGTTGCTATGCAACCTCCATCCCGCGCCCGCGCCAGCCACACCGCGCCTCCCGGCTCCAGGGCCCGGGGTGGAAGCGCGGCCCACCCGCGCCGACCCCAACTTCCCACCCCGGCCTGGTCTGCACGCAGGGCTCGGGTCCCCCTCTACTCCGGGCACCCAAGTCATGCGCCCCGAACCCCCACCCCCACCCAACACCCCCATCCGTGGCTAGTTCCCACGGAGCGCCAACACCTAGCAACCCAGGATTGGAGGGTGAGGACGGCTCCCTACCATCCCCTCGTCAAGCCCTCCTGCCCTCCCACGCCTGGCCCGTCCTCCCCCTGGCCCTGCCCACGGTGCCTGCTCCTTCTCGCCCCGCGGCCCAGGCGCCCTACCTGCAGCATCACTTTGTACTGCTCCTCCGGTTTCTGGACCACGCACATATTACATCCCATGGTGCTGGCCGGCGAGGGGAAGAGGAAGGCGGGAACGGGAAAACGCCTTTCACTGGCCCGAGCGCGGGACCTCGGGTCCCGGGCCGGGGCCGCGGGCCATATCCTAGCGCGGGGGGCGGGCCGCCTAGCGGGGGAGGGGGGCACGCCCCCGAGGGGAGGGCAGCTCCACGCCCCTCGGGTTAACTCTTCGCTGGCCGAGGCCAGGCGCGGGCATGCTCCCTCGCACCCGGCCGAGAAAAAAAGGGCAGCGGGGGATGGGCGGGCGCGCCGGGCGTTGCCTGGCTACGGCCCCCCGGGAGGCGCGGGGGCGCGCCGGGCCGCCGGGAGCCGTCAGGGGCCGCGGACCGCGCGCCTCCCCGCCCGCGGGGCCCGCCGCTGCCGCTGCCGCCTCCGGCTCCCGTCCATGGCCGCCGGCCCCGGGAGCCCGGCCCTCGCGCTCGGCGCCGCGGCCCGGGCCGCCGACAGGGGAGCGGCGGCGCGGCGGCGGCCCCCGCCCGCGGCCAGGCCCGCGCCCGCGCTCCCGCCTGGCCCGGCCGCGCTCTCGGCGCTCGGGGCGCCCGCTGTCTGGTCCGCAGCCGGCCGGTTGTCTCCCGCTCCCGCCCGGGACGACGGGCACGCGCGCGCGCGCGCGGCGGCGGCGGCGGGGGAGGGGCGCGGAGACGGGGCGCACGCGCGCGGGGGAGGGAGCGGGGTGGGGGTGGGGCGGGGGCCGCGAGAGCCCGCGCGGGAAGCGGGGGGGCGGGCCCGGACGGAAGCGGGCAGGGGGGTCCCTGGCACCCAGCGACCCCCGGCGTCGGGTCCCCTGGCTCTTGGCACCCGACGTGTCGCCCGCGAGGTGCCGCTCCGAGAGAGAGGGGCTGTGTGGAGGAGCCGGATCCCCCAGAGAGAGTTCGGGGCCGGGGAGGGGGACGAGATCGCAGCCCCTTTCCCAGGTCTGGGACACGGCTGCACCACTCTCCCTGTGGCTGCTCTGTACTGACTGCTTCCCTCCTTCAGCCCGGCCATTTCCTTGCTGTCTTTGAAATGAACACCTTTGTTAAAAGGAAAGAGAGAGAGAGAGAAGCAAAGCGTGGAGTAGCTGCTGATGCCTTGGGGCCCTCGGGCGCACGGGACTGGCCAGCCTGGGTCCCCTGCCTACCTGCTCCTCAGCCCCAGCCCGCACTCTGGCCCACAGCTTTAGCAGCCCCTCCATCTCTTCCTCTTCACTCCCACCACCTGTCCCCGCTTCGTGGACAAGCTTTGCCTGGAAAGCAACAGCCGATTGAGGGCTGGGTTCCCAGAGGGTTTCCCGAGGGCTCCTGCAAGAGCTGCTGAGCCCATGCCCCCTGGCTGCGGAAGATCGCTTGATTAAATTGCTGCATGCTTCATTTCCAGGCTTGGCAAGCGCGGGAATGTTAACCACACAGGGCTGTTTAATTAGACAGCAGCAGTTGGGGAAGGCACTTCCAAAGCCCTTCCTTTCCTCCCTAACTCCTGGTGTAGGGGACAAGAGTCAGGAATGGTGGGCCTGCCTGGAATCTGGAGAAGGAACGTGAGTTTCTTGTCCGGGGTTTCTCCCAGAAAGCAGAACTTGGGACGAGGGCTGCTGTACAGGCGGGTTGTAACCTGCCACCAAACGGCCACCCAGTCTCCTTGAGGAATGGCGTCACACCGAGGGCTCAGCTTCCATCTCTGCTGCTGGCAGTCGGACCTTGAGCAGCGGCAGTACCTAGATCAACCCTGGTGAAAGGAAGCCCTTGTTGTTGGAGCCATGCAGAGCCTCCAGCCCTTCCACCATGACCACTGCCAGCACTGGTCCATTGCCCCATGGCAAGAAGCTGGCTGACCTCGCTCAGATGGTTCCTTCTGTCCGTGGGCTTGCTGCGCTCCATTCCTGAGGGTGGGACTGGGAAGCACAGGGTTCCACACACACTTCTCCAAACCTTGTCTCCCACCTTCCCATCTTACTCTGCTAGGGTCTCCACCCAATCAGCCAAGTCGCTCTCCGCTGCCCAGATGGCCACAGATACCTTAATCTCAGTCCATTTCTCCTCTATGAAGTGGACAACCTAGGGTAGTGCTCACTGGAAGGACCTCTCTTCACCCCTGTCCCTCAGGACCACCCCGAGTGGGCTGCAGTGTGGCAGCAGTCACTTTTCTTAGCACCTACATAATGATTAACCACTGAGGAACTGGTGTGCATGTTTTCCAGAGTCAGTCACAGGGAGCCCCCCTGCCCGTGAGTCCATTGGTGTGAACTGAGCAGAGTACCAATGTGAGAGAAGCAGGTGACGTAGGGTCTGGACTACCTGTTCACATCCTTTACTTGTGCCTCTGGCCCCAGCTGGGTAGGGTCCTGAAAGTACCATTTCCATGGGACTGCAGCTGCTCCTGCCTGGCGTCATGACTCAGCAGATCTGACAACGCTCAGCTTATGATGATGGGCAGCTCCTCTCACATGGACGCTTGATGTCCTTTGGTCAGGTTCTAAATCTCTACCAGCATGGCAGCAGCTGCTTTCTCAGTAGTTAGTAGCTGTGCCACAGAAGGTATGGCCCTGCTTCCAACCTCTGCAGGACTGTGTTGGGATCCTTCTACTGAGGCTTCCCCACAGCTCCACACAGCATCCTTACCTACCATGGACAGATCCCTCCCTCCATCGCCACTAGGTTGGCTAGGTCTTGTGGCTCTAGTGGCAGAGCAGCTTGTGCTGCAGCCTGGCCCTTCTGCAGGGCCCTTTCTTGCTCAGGGCCCCACTCAAAATTGTTCACACCTGTGCATCCCAAGGCCTCCTTGAGCACATTCCACCAAATCGGTGATCTACCTAGGATCATGCCAAATAAATCCCTTTTCTTGCTAAAGCTGGAGTTGGTTTCTTCCTGCAATCAGAAACTGCTAACAAATACAAAGCCCTAGGAGAGTGCGGGAGGAAGGACATGAGAGACAGTCAGCTGATCCAGAGGCAGCTACTTTGATCTAGGCTCTGCAGTGAGGATATGGGAACATCCCAGCATGGCAGCCAGGCTGCAGCAGAACACCCACCGTGCTCAAGGGACAGGCATGGTGAGGGCTGTCACCACCATGAACCCCTGGGCCTCTGTAGCATTCTTTAACCTGAAGACAGAATGCCCAGGTGAGCATGGGAGCTCTCAGGGAAGCTGAGGCCAGGCCAGGACCCGGCAACTCTGTCCACCTTCCCTCTCTCAGGAGCCTTGACCCTAGAGTGACAGGGTTGCCCTTTCCTTACTCAGCTCTGTAAGCTGTGTGTTGGCTGCTCTATTTTTCATGGATTGTGCTGTTGCCACCGTATCTAAAGAAGTCATGGCCAAACCCAAGGTCACTTAGATTTTCCACTACGTTATCTTCTAGGGTTTTATAGTTTTGTGTTTGACATTTAGGTCTATGATCCATCTTGAATTAATGTTTGTGAAGGGTGTAAGGTCTCTGTCTCAGTCCGTTTTTACTGCTATAACAAAATACCTTAGACTGGGTAATGTACAAAAAACAAAAATATATTTCTCACAGTTCAAGAGGCTGGGAAGTCCAAGGTCACAGTGCCAGCAGGTTTGGTGTCTGTTGAGGGCCTGTTCTGTTAATGGCATCCTCACATGGCAGAAAAGGCCAAAGATCCAGGCAGCTCTCTGAAACCTCTTTTATAAGAGCACAAATTGCACCCACGAGGGTGGGGCCCTCACAACCTGATCACCACCCAAAGACCCCACCTTGTAACCGTCACCTTGGTCATCAGGTTTCAACATGTGAATTTTGGAGGGATACATATATGCAAACCGTAGCAGTCCGTGTGCAGATTCAGTCTCTGGCCTGTGGATGTTCATTGTTCCAGCACCATTTGTTGAGAAGACTCCTTTCTGCATTGAATCGCCTTTGCTCCCTGGGCAAAGACCAGTTGCTACTCCATTCTTCAGAACTAAAACATTGTTGATGGCACAGAGGAAGCAAATGGGGGAGGCCTCTGGGGTCTCTCATGCTCTTTATGAGAACACACCCTGCTGGCTCGTAGGAACATGGTGTTTGCTTTTCCAGTCTTTTTTTTTTTTTTAACTTCAGAGGCACAGAGTCAGATTATTCATTATCCATCAACATTTGTCCACCCAAGGCCCTCTTATTCTATTTATTTTTCATTTGGAAAATAAGCTAATTAATGCCTATGAATTCACCAGCAACTGAGGAAGGGAAACGTGGCCAAAAACTTGCATATACCCAGGAGCTCTGCTGCCACCCTGACCCCGGCTTCCCACACCCCAAGGTACCCAATATCCTGCATTTTGTATTTATCATTCTCTTGCTTTTCAAAATTGTGATGGAATATATGAAACACAGCATTTGCCATTTTAACCATTAAGTACATTTCAGTGGCCTTAATTATATTCACAACTTTCAACCATCACCACTAATTTCAAAACTCTTTCATCACCCCAAACAGAAACTTTGTATCTGTTAAGCAATCGCTTCCCATTTGCTGCTCCCCCAGCCCTGGTGGCCTCTATCTACTTTCTGTCTCTATGAATTTGCCCATTCTAGATATTCTATGTAACTGGAATCATATATTTGTCCTTTTGTGACTGACTTATTTGACTTAGCATGATGCTTTCAAGGTTCATCTGTGTTGTAACATGTACCAGCACTGCACTCCTTTTCATGGCCAAATCGTAAGCGGGTCTTTGTGTGTACAGACCATATTTAGTTCATACATTCATCTGTCAATGGATATTTGGGTTGTTTCCACTTTTTTTTTTTTTTAAATATAGCTTTATCCCATATGTCTAAAATTATATATTCTTTAGTTTAACTTATTTTTGAACTTTATGCAAAAAGTGTTCTATCTTTAGTCTTCTGGGACTTTCTTTTTTCTCTTCAGCCTAAGATTTTTTTCCATGATGCCGTTTGTAGCTGTAGTTCATTTGTTTTTACTGATATATAATATTCCATAATTTGTTTAACCGTGTTCCTGCTGAAGGGCACTTGGGTTTTGTCCAGTATTTTTGCTATTAAACAGCGTTGCTGTGAACAGTTGTGTACATGTGTTCTATTGCAACATACAGAAGTTTCTCTTGCATGTATGCCACAGAATGGAACCACTGGGCTGTGAGATAAGCAAGTGTTCAACTTAACAGATAAGGCCTAATTGTTTTCCAAAGCAGTTGTACCAACTCACACTCCTGCTAGCAATGTGTAAAAGAGCCTTTTTGATCTACATCTTCTTCAGCTCCTGGTATGCTCAGACTCGCCATTTCTGCCAGGGTGAAATGGTGCAGCGCTGTGGTCCGCCCTGATCACTAGCAAGGCTGATATTTTCTTCAGTGGTTTCTTGGCCCTGTGTGTTTTCTCTTTTGAGTGATGCCTGGCAATGTCTTTTGCCTATTTGTATATTGCTTTCCTTTCCCTTCTGCCTGTTGGTTTGTAGGAATTACTCACAGATTGTGGATACTAGTCCTTTGCCAGTTACACGCACTGTAGGCATCTCTCATCCGTGGCTTGCTTGTTCACTTTCCTTCAGGAGCCAGAAGTAAACAGAAGTTCCTAATTCTAGTGTAATTTTACCTTTTTTTTTTTTTTTTTTTTTCCTGATTAGTGCTTTTTATATCTGGTTTAAGAAATCCTTTCATACTTCAAGGTCAGAAAGATACTTCCCTGTATTTTCTTTTAATAATTTTACAGTTTGGTTTTTGACCTTTAAATCTTTAACCCATCTGGAAATGGCTTTCGTGTAAGATGCGATGGAGGGCCCGACTTCACTCCTCCCCCATCTGAATCACCTCTGTCTCCTTCTCCATCCGTGGAATAGTCCCTGCTTTCCTCTCTGATCTGTCTTGCCACCTTGTCATATACTAAAGGCCTGTTTTTGTGGGGGTCTCTTTAGGGCTCTTCATTTTGTCCCACTAGCCGGTTTGCCTACCCTCGTAGTAAGGTCAGCCTTTGTTAGCTATCATGGCTTGGAAATAGGTCTTGCTACTTGCCCAGCAAGCTCCGCATTCATGTTGTTCAGGGGTGGATTACCTAGTCTTGATCTTTGCTCTGTCACATCATTTACATTTTAGAATTAACTTTTCTTCTTCTCCTTTTTTTTGAAAGAATTAACTTTTCAATTTCTCAAAAAAATCCTGTGGGGATTTTGATTGGAAATGTTACTGAATCTGGAGCTCGATTTGGGGAGAATTGACAATTTATTTAGGTATTTTATTTAGGTCTTTGAAAAATGTGTTCGTCATGTTCTGCACATCTTTCGTCTTACTTATTTCTGAGTATTTTAAACTTTTTGCTGCTGTTGTGAATGAAGTCTTTTTACAAAAGTGTATTTTCTAAATATTCGTTGGTGGCATTTAGACATATGATTGGATTTATTATATTCATCATTATGTCCAATCAGCTTGCTAAACTCTTTTATTCTTTCTAGTCATTTGTCTTTATGTGGTTTGGGAATTTTTTTTTTTTTTTTTTTTTTTTTGCAGAAGGTCACTTCATCTGAAGTAATGACATTTCTTCCCACCTCCCTAACCCTGTGCTTGTGATTTCTTTTCTTGCCCGGCCACCTGGGCTAGCGCTGCCAGAGCAGTGCTGAGTAGCAAGGTGTGGACTCACACACCTTGTCTTTGGTTTTGTAAAAAATGCTTCTAACAATTTCCTATTAATACAATTGTATATGTATTTTTTTTGTTTTAATTTATTTTTAAAGATGACCGGTAAGGGGATCTTAACCCTTGACTTGGTGTTGTCAGCACCACGCTCACCCAAGTGAGCCACAAGCTGGCCCTTATATATGTATTTTAATATCACCCTTGCTTCACTGACATTCACTGACTTGGTCATTATTGGTTATTTTCTTTTATACACGTTTGGATTTGGTTTGCTTAGATTTTTGTTTAAGACTTTTGTCTCTGTATTCAAAGCTGAAATGGACCTACAATTTTTCTTTCTTGTTCTGTCTTTGTGTAGTTAATTAAGGTTTTGTTGGCCTTATAGATTAAATTGGGTAATAGTCCCTCCTTTTCAATTTTCTGAAGGGTCTGTAAGTTTGCTAGAATTTGTCTGTAAAACCATGCAGACCTCGTGTTTCATTTGTGGAAGATTTTTAAACCACCGTTTCAATCTATTTAATAGTTTTCCGACTGCTACTACTAGGGCTTTCTTTCTTTTTTTAGTAAATAATATTATTTCCATTTTGACTGTTTGCTTTTTTTTTTTTTTTTGGCCATTATGAGGATTCAAACCTTTGACCTTGATTTTATAACACCGCGCTCTAACCAACTGAGCTAACTGGCTAGCGCTGTTTTACATTTAGTCATCAGTAGTTGATGGTTTATTTTTATCCTTTAAACTGTGTATATATGTTTTCTGTATTTTGATACAATCCAATTCACAATTTAAAAGTAAAAATGAACAAGCAGTAAATGTGATCGATGAGTTTTTCCCTTTTTGGAATTCCGGGCTTGATTTAGGAAGAAGAGACAACGTGGACGGAGGGTCCAGGTGAGTAGCTGCCGCCTGGACAGAAGGTCTGTTTTGTCCTCCTGGTGGGATCCCTGGAGCTGTCGGAAAGGACGCTAAAGGCAAAATCAGAAGATATGACTGGCGGTCAGAGCGATGCCAGGGCAGGCCGTGAGGGAGCTTCTCAACCTGGGAGGGCAGGGAAACAGGGCCCTCCCGTCAGTCCTGAGTGTGAAACCCACGTGGCAGGAGAATGGCACCCTCTGAACTGCCTGAAAATCCTCAGCAGAGCCATTTGCATTAGAACCTGCATTTTTCTTTGTAATTGGCCAAAAAGAAAATCCTAACAAATTCAAAATATACCTTTGGTAGGCCATGTTCTCTGAGTATAATCCATTGAGATTAGATATGCAAAATAAAAAAGACGACAAATGTATCTTAATTACTCGGAAACTATGAAACATCCTAGGAATAAAGCACATGCGGGAGCATGTTGACTATTGGTGAGCCTAGATGCGAGTTATACAGGTGTTTGTTGCCCCATTCCTTTTTTCTTTTAAAAAATGTATTTCATTAAGATAAAATTCGCATCACATAAAAGTTATCGTATTAGCCACTTTAAAGTGTACATACAATTCCGGGGTTGTTAGTATATTCACCATGTTGTGCGACTGTCACCCCTAATTCCAGAACATTTTCATCACCCCAAAAAGAAGCCCCTTACCTGCTAGCTGCCAATCTCCATCCCCTCCCTCTAGCCCCTGGCAACCACCGACCTACTGTGTGACTTCGGATTTGTCTGTTCTCAACATTTTATGTAAATGGCATTATATGACATGTGACCTTTTGTGTTTGGCTTCTTTCACTCAGCTCGATGTTTTCAAGATTCATCCATGTTGCAGTATGGATCAGTATTTCATTCCTTTTTATGGCCCAATAATATACCATTTTATGGATATAGCAAATCATTGTACTGTTCTTGCAACGTCTTTCCTGTCGGTTTTTAAAATTTCAAAATAAAGAGTTGAAAAGAAATAAATCTATCTTAAGCAATTATTGGATTAAATAGGCAACCATGGAGAAATGACAAGCTTCGAGAACATAATGAAAAGAGGAATGCTTCCCAGCAAACCATTAGACACCACTAAAGCTCCCCACAAAGGAGAGTTAGAACCTTCATGATTAAGGAGGATAGATCAAAAGTCAAAGAAAACCAGAAAAGGAACAACAAAAGAAACCAAAGGGGAAACAGAAAGAGAATAAATATAAAAACTGGGATGAATAAAAAATTTTTTTAAATAGTAAAAATTATAAAGAAATCCAAAAGCTGGTTCTTTAACAACAGAGGAGATTGATAATTTTCTAGCAAAATATAACTCTGAAAAACCAACAAGAACTAGGAAATTTGAGTAGACAAATTACCATTTTAAAATGGAGAGGGAATTTTCCACAAAAGTGATACCAACCCTAGATAGTTTCAAAGTCAAGTCCCATATAACTTTTCAAGAAGAAATCATTCTAATATCATTTAAACTAGTCCAGTGCATTGAAAAACATGGAAAGCTCCCTAGTTGCCCAAACCTACAAAAAGAAACCTGTGCACAACTCTCAGTTTTGAATACAAATGCAAATATTCTGAATAAGAGATTAGCAAAAGAATAAGCTATTATATCTGACCTAGAAGGACCTATTCCAGAAATACAAGGGTGATTCGACGTCAGGAAATCTTTCCACAGAGTTCACTAGTCAGCACATTAAAGGAGGAAACTCACACGATCACATCAGTAGGTATTGATTAGGCATTTGATACAATTTAACAGGCATTCCTTGAAAAAGACAAAGAACACCTCTTCTAAAAGGAGACTCTGGATAAGAACACGGGAAGTTGGTAGAGACAGACAGCGCTTTCACTCTTCCGCACAAAAGCAATGGGGTGCGTGGAAAATCCCCCATGGTCAGCAAAAGGAGAGGCCTCGCAGCCTCAGCTCCAGCACAGTGGAAGGATTCCGAAGGCAGTGTCACTTCACCCGGGGATGGGACGCAGGGAGTGACGACTGAGCCGTCTCAGGCTCACACCAGGCATATCTCAGATCACACCAGTGCCCTTCCACTAAGTATGGGGTTTACTCAGAACCGATAACCCATATTCCTTGCATACAACAAGAGCGATAGGACCTGGGAGATGACAGGAAGAGATGGAACAGAAGCCACATGACGGATGTGTGCAATTAAAATACGAAGAGATCAGGCAAATAGGCAAAGGGCAGCAAATCTCAGAAAACACCAGAAACAAAGCATTCTTCGTGCAAGTAAAGGACTCATCCTGGAGTGATAATCCTACACGCTTTGCATAAAACAGGAGCTGTGAGATCTGGGGTAGAGTGAATGGGGATTAAGCAGAAAGCAGGGGTTGGGGGCGGGGAAGGGGACGGTGCACTGAAGAGCCGCGAAGAATAGCAAATTGGCCAGGTGATGGCAGAGCTCAGAAGACGCTAATTTGCCCGTGCTTGTTCCCCATGGTTAACTTTTGGTGTGTCGTGTTTAGGAAATCTTTCCCAACCTCGAGGTCCTGAAGATATCCTCCTGTTGTCTTCTACAGCTTTATTATTTTGCTTTTCATTTTTAACTGACACTATACTTGGAATTGATTTTTGATTTGTATGTATTGTGTCAGGCAGTGGACAAAATGTCATTTTCTAAATTAAAAAAAAAAAAACATTCTTCCATTTTGAAGATCCTCTCAGGTCTCATTACAAGGTCCACTTTGGGTCCTGCTGTTTCTAAACAACACCAGGAAGCTGACCAAAGCACTCTCTTCATTTAAAAGCCACAGGGCATTGAGATGCAACTCCCTTTGAGGGCAGAGGTATTTGCCTATACATATTAGAACTTGAGCACTTTTAAATCGTAATGGGGGGTCACTGGTAATTCTCAGGCAGGGCGGGATCGCAGTCGCCTCTGGCCTCCGGGAGTAATTGCAGACTGTGACCCCTGCTGCTGCAGAGGCCTTTTGCAAATGCATCTGGGGCCTTAGGAAGAGGCGATAACCCCCAGGGGCCGATCTCGTTTCTCGATCTGGGGTCTTGGGTACGCGGTTATGTGCACTCTGTGAAAATTCATCAAGCTGTATCTTTATCATTTGCGCGTTTTGGTCTGTATGTTATACTTAAATAAAAGTTTACTTAAAAGATGATTTTTCTCTACATGGATATTCAGTGGACACAGCTCCATTTATTGAAAAGTTGTCCTTTCCCCATCACAATGAAGGATTTGGGGGAAATATAATTACAAACAAAATCTTCTCCCAGCCCATAAAACCTTTCCAAGAAGGTAGAAGAGAAAGAAAACAATTTTATTACTGAAGAAGCATTAAACCAGATTGTGACCCGCATCCCAGGCAATCTGCTGCAGGGATTGCTAAAACAGAGGGAAGTCCCACTCTTCGACATAGGTGAGGGGACAGCCAGCACAGCAGGCGGGTTAAGCTGAAGCTAGGCCTTTCTCCTCCCAGGAAACCAGGAGGTGGGCGCTTATCTTCCTGCATGGCGAATTACATTTCAAAGCACTAGCTCCCAGGTTCCAGAGGAAGGGAAGCATTCCTGAGCTGTGAGAACAGCCAGAGCCTCTTTAGCCATGAAAAAGCAAGTTACCTACATGTGAAAAGGACAGAGAAAGAAATTTCCAAAGAAAAGGGAAGGGGGTAGGGGGATTCTCTTGCCTTATTTGCAGCAGAGAGAATTAAGCCTCTTGTTTTCCATTGGTATTTGCCCATACTGTCTTCTCCCTGGGTTACTGTGAAATAGCAACACTACAGTATTTAACTATCTCCACTGTTGTTTTTACCTTTTTCTGGGCAAGTTGCAGATGCCTAAATATCCAGGAAGTCCATAGTAAAATGAAAAGTGAAACGATTATCAGAATTTCAGTAGGATGAATTTTTTTAATTCAGTCCCGTATTTGCCTCCGGAGAACAGCTTTGCTTGCTTCCTCCCTTCCTTCCTTTCATTCTTTCCGGCTGGCCGGTGCAGGGATCCCAACCCCTAACCTTGGTGTTATAACCCTGCACTCTAATCACCTGACATCCTTTAAATATATCATGCCAGCGGTGAGAGTTTAATTCAGAGTCTTGATAAGCAATATGCAAACATTCTCCTTCATCATATGTTGATTTTACTAGCTGTTGTGACATTTTTATTGCTTGAGGTTTCAAATGGGTAACTATTTGAGTGTTATTCCGTAGTTCCTTACAAAGTCTTACCCAAACCAAACCTCAGGAGTAGCTTAACTCTGGAGTTTTATAATTTAAATTTTTAATTAGGAGTTTCCCTTGTAAGGCCCCAGGAACTTCCTGGGTTTTCATCAAATATGTAAGTAACATCCTATTGACATGGTAATTTAGGCCCTTCGATAATCAGGTAATTGTTCCATCTCTCTAAATAGTGTTTCTCGATGTGAATTCCAAAGACACCCATGGCAATTACCTAGTATCAAAGTCTTATTTCTTTCGAGTTTTCGATTTTTTTTTTTTTTTTTTTTTTTTTGGCAGCTGGCCAGGACAGGCGCCAAAAAAAAAAAAAAAAGATCTTGAAAACTCGAAAGAAATAAGACCTTGATACTAGATTGAACTCCCCGTGTTTAACATATATGGCCCTATTGTTTTCAGTCTTGGAGATAAACCCATCCTATGAGCCAATTTTCCTGACATCCGTTCGAATCAATAGTTATATCATTAAAACAGCCAATTAAATCTCCCTGAGTAACAGAAAACCTTTGTTTATCCATCTACTCTTGTACTGGAGAAAACTCACATTCCAAAGATAATCAGGTGTTATAATGCCTGTCCTCTGCAGTCTCCATCTGTAAAGGCCAGCTTTCTATTTGTCTACTAATTAGATGCTTTTGTTTTCTATACGATCCTTTCATCTCACTCAGGTTGTCATGGTCCCAATACCTCACTATTTCCTTAAACATGAATAATCCTGTAATATTTAATTAGCGATGCTATCATAGAGCTATTTTATAGCTAATTGCTGCTGGAATATACTAGTGAGGGCCTCTGAGAGTTTGATGGGATTATTTTTTCCCAGCATTAAACTATTTCAAGCAGACCAATTTCAAACTTTAACAAATAACATGTTTGTTAGTAAAATGTGATTCTTTTTACGGTAATTCAAATAACCACTACCGTGAATAGGGCAGCCAGGCAGCCTATGAGAACAATCTTAAATTCGCTAGAATACCTCCTCTTTCCATTGTCTTCAGTACCAACATCAGTTACTTTAGAAAAGTCTTTTATGGGAACCACAATCCAGCCCTCCAGAGGGGCTGGCTTCGCGGGGAAAGCACGGATCCAACTGGGTCTTTCCCACTGATGGCCGTATGGGGGATCAGTGACATTTGAAAGGGTCCCACCCAGCACAGTGGCAGCCCGCCTTTCCCAGGAGAAGGGTACCATGCAGAGGAAACCTCCCAGCCAATTGGGCTGGCAGACTTCTTTGGAGGGAGCCTTCCAGATCCTTCTGACTTTAAGCCCCGTGGTTTCTAAGGAAGAGAGAAGCCCTATTATGTATTGAGTATGATTATGGCAGGATTCAGGTAAATCAGGCACAGGACTTGGTCTCACACCCAAGTTACATTTGAACTCCCAAACATAAGTCCAGAGGGAGCTAGACCACGCTTGCTTAAAAGGGTCACTTTAATGTTTAACAAAGCTAGTGGTGAAGTTCTAGGCCATCTTAATATAGTAGAATCTTAGCCCGTGGGTCTTTCTGAGTTTGATTTGTTAATTTCGTAATGGATTTGTTAATTTTGTAATGAATTTGTTCATTTTTTTCCTTCCAGATGACAGTAGAAATAAAATGACTTTTTCTGTCTGATTCAAATGCCCTGAGTATTCCAAAGTGGGAATCATGTTTGTTGAGAGAGTCCTTACCACTCTACCACGCACTGCCTGAGCATTGGCTTTTATTTTGTTTTGCTTCTTTGTTTCTTGGTGGCTGACTGGTAGGGGGATCCGAACCCATGACCTTGGTGTTAGCAGCACCACACTCTCCCAAGTAAGCTAACGGGCCAGAACGGGCCAGCCCAGCATTGGCTTTTGAAGAGGGAAAGCCTTCAGGCCATCCAGATGTCAGGCACACTATAATAGACAAAAATCTCTTACTTTTTACAAGTGTTAGTTTTTTGAAATCCAACTGGCACCAGGTCCCCTACATTACAATGAACCTTCATGTCAACTGTAGACTTTGGTTGATAATGATGTGTCAGTGTAAGCTCACTGGTTGTAACAAATGTACCGCTCTGGTGCGGGATGTCAGATGATGTCTAAGATTGCCCCGATTTATGACCCCCTTGTAAGAAATTATCTTTGTCTGAGGGCTCAGGACAAGCCCACGAAAAAGGCCCCCCAAGACCCTGTGAAAGGAGAAACGTTAGGAAATGAGGAGAACAATAAAGGGCTATTCACTCATTACCATCTCAAGGGCAACTTTATCCATTGGAAGTAAACAGTTAAGGACTGGTAACTCACTGCCAGCTCAGGGAGAGCTTTGTCTATTCAGCGACCCCCCAGAAAGGGCCTGGACCAGTCAGACAACTTTCGGGCTGGGCCTGAATTATTTCTGAAAATGGATCACACTTCGATTATTTTCTTACAGGCTGTGCATGTGTGGGGCAGCGGGTATGTGGGAAATCTCTCTACCTTCCTCTCAGTTTTGCTGTGAAACTAAAACTGCTCTCAAAGATAGTCTAGTTTTTTAAAGTGATGAATGAAATAGAAATGCACCATTTTAAATACCTACTTCTGCACTTTGTCAGCACCACGCTCAGCCAATGAGCGAACCGGCCATCCGTATATGGGATCCGAACCCGGGGCCTTGGTGTTATCAGCACCGCACTCTCCCGAGTGAGCCATGGGCCGGCCCCCTACTTCTGCACTTTGAATGAATACTATATGTACTAATATTTAAAGTTTTTTAATTTGGTAAATTATCTTGCTTCTTGTTTGCTATCTTATTGAATTTAGGTTGCTCACAGAGGATAATGTATATCTCAACTATTTTAATGTTTTGTTTGAATAAACCTTATGGTAGAAAAACAGTGATATGCTGCCAGGAATGGAAAAACATATACAGACATCATTTCTGCATCCCCTATGTCTCTTACCTCCTTTCACCTTGTCTTTTCTATCTTTCTTTTTTTGTGACCGGCCGCACCGAGTGCACCAGCCATCCCTATATAGGATCTGAACCCGCGGCGGGAGCGCTACACTCTCCCGAGTGCGCCACGGGGTCGGCCCCGTCTTTTCTATCTTTCTACCTCTCCATGCTTTATTCTGGTTATTTTCTTATGACTTATCTTCCAGTGAACTAATTCACTAATTCTCTCCTCAGCTCCTGTGTAACTCACTCATTGAGCTCTTAATTTTGATTACTGTATTTTGTGTTTCTAGAATTTTTATTAGATTCATTTTGCAGTTTCAAATTGTCTGCTGAATTTCTCAATTTTATCTTTTATTTCCTTGGATGTATTAAATATATTTATTTTAAAGTCTGTGTCTGATGATGCTATTATTTAGAGTCCCCTGTGGGCTCTGTTTCTATTATCTGTTGCTTTTCTAATTTTAGTTTTATTATGTTTCTTCTCTCCCTATAGCCTGGTTATTTTTGATCAAGTGCTGGACATTGTATATGGAAAACTATACATCATTTGAAGACAAGGACGATGTTATCATCCTTCAAAGAAGATTTACATTTCCTTCTGGCAGGCAGTTGGAGCACTAGAAATCCTGGGTCACCTTAATCCAGTTGCCAGGGATTGAAAAAGATCAAATCTTGAACATTAACCCCTTAGGGGACAGGACTACAGTGCTTTAGAGGGCTAGTCTATTTCCAGTTTACACCTACGCCTAGACCTCTGAGTTTCCAACCCAAAGCACGGGGGATTCACCAGGGCCCTCCTTCTGGGTCAACCCTGAACTCCATTTTTGACCCCTTGCCTCGTAAATCTGTCAATCACTCTGTTCAGCTTCTCGGGCTCTCAACTGCCTCTTTTGAAATTAGAAGGTGGCCTTGGGGGATAAGCAGCCTTAAATGCTGAGCTCACCTCTCAGAACATTTCTTCTTTCTCTTACATCTTGGTCCTATAATGTTTTGCTGCCTATTATCACTTGGATATTTTCAATCAAATCTTTTTTCTATTTTGTTGAGCTTGTCTTGTTCTCAGTGGGAGCTGTGGTTCAAATTACTTACTTTATCATTACTAGACACAAGAGTCATTCAGCGCTTTGTTTGGGGGCTCCATATTTCTGGGTCTACATATAATCTTTCTTGAAAGTTCTGCAAAGTGCCTCCTAATGTTTTACCTACTTCCTCAGTGATGGATATCTAGATTGCCTCAACTCCCAGTCACTGCAAATAATGCCACAATGAACTTTTTCACAAAGGCCACCTATGCCTTGTGTAAAAATTTCTTTGTGACGTATACTTAAGAGCAGAATCACAGTCTTAGGCTAGACCTAGTGTATATTTAATTTGACTAGATACTGACATATTCCCCAGAATGGCTGTGCCAGTCTATATTCCCACCAGCAGTACCTGAGCGCTCCTGTATCCCCACATCCCTGTCAGCATTTGCTATCACCTGCATCTCTACAGGAGTGTGTGTGTATTTTCCAATCTAATGCGTGTAAAGTGATATCTCATTGCTGTTTTAATTCTCATTTCTCTGATAATCAATGGGCTTTAGCATCCTCTTTTTGTACTTCTTGGTATTTGGGATTTTTCTTCTGTAAACTCCCTCTTCATATGCTTTGTCCTTTTTTTTTTTTTTTTTAAATTAAAGTACACTATATGTCAGGGTCCAGCCAGGAGAACAGAAACTGCATGAAGTATTTCAACAGAGAGAATTTAATATAGAGAATTGGTTAATCAGGCAGTTGAAGACTGAGCATTGGAAGAAGTGAGATAACACAGAGGTGTTAACAGCAGGAAGCAGCTACCACCTTTAGGACTGGGAAAAGAAAAGGAAGATATTGGTTATCAGAATCCGAAGCTCAGAGCTGGAAATCAGACCTCTGGGGAGAGGGTGTGGAACAGCTGCTGCTGTGCTGCCAACATGTGCAGGGAAGGGAGGGACGGGCACAGAGCTTGGACTCAGACCTCTGAGGAGGGGGCGTCACTTGGCTAGTTCTGAGAATGCTGAAATCAGCTGAAGACTGAAACAAACTGATGCTGCTAGACTACGGGGCAAGGCTGGCACTACAGCAACAGAACTAGAAAGCAAACAAGAAGGAGCAAGACCCTTCTCTCCTTCCCCAGCCTTTCATCTCCTTCTAGGATAAATGTGGGTGCAGTGTCCCGGTGCCAGCGCCACAGAGTAGAGCAGAGCTACACACCCCCGCCACCACTTTTGGCTTCTCAGCATCAATTCAGAGCCTTCTACATATATTTGAACTTCCATTGGTGGTGATGACAACTTTATGCTTCTGCCTAACAAGATGCCAGTATCTTTCGTACAAATATGCTCCTACCCTCTCCCCAAGAGGGGAGATACAAAGTCCCAACAGTCTTTGTAATCATCTTGGAATGACACTCACAATATTGATGATATTTATTTCCCCTCTAATGGCCAGCCACCAAAAAAAGGTTATAGTCCCACTTGAATATTCTGTGACCTAGATGCTAAATTGTAAAGTTAACCATCAAAACAATTGCTACATAATGTAATAAGAGGAAGAAAAGAGAGCAGAAATTAGTCAATCATATATATTTTATATATATATTTCACTAATATAATTAAGAAATTATACATACCTGTAACACTGCTTATTTCTATAATGGTCAGAAACCCAAAATTGATTTTTATAATTTCCTTCTCCTAGTGCTATGGTTTGAATGTATCCCTCAAAGTTCATGTGCTGGAGACCTAATGCCCAATGCAACAGTGTTGAGAGGTGGGACCTTTAAGAGCTGATTAGGCCATGAAGGCTCTGCTCTCATAAATTAATTAATGTTGCTGTCACGGGAGTGGGTTTGCTAGCTCGAGACTGAGTTTGTTATAAAAGTTAGTTCGACTCTCTTTTCTTTCTGGCTATGTGATGCCCTCTGCCATGTTATGACACAACGTGAAGGCCCTCATTAGATACATCCCCTTGATCTTGGACTTCCCAGCCTCCAGAACTGTGAGCCAAATAAATTTCTGTTCATTATAAATTACCCAGTCTGTGGGATTCTGTTGCAGCAACACAAAACAGTCTAAGACAACTACTTTCTTCATATTTCTTTTGCCCTCAACTGGCACCTTCACTGGTTGGGGCTCTCTATACCTGGTGGGGTGACTCAAACTTTCATTCCCAAACGGCCCAAGTCCTCCGTGGTCCTGCTTATCTGGGCACTGTCTCACCTGTCTGGCCAGAGTATTAATCTTTGCTGTCAGCTCATTAGGCAGCAGTGACAGCCAGGTCGGCCTTGATGAGAGGAAGTTCATGTTGCGGAGTCCACTCATGGCCCCATCCCTGCTGCCATGGCCACTTTGCTCATGGGCACATTGAGCACTGGCGTGGTTGGGGAAAGAAGCCACCTGGCATCCACAGAGCACATCTTCTTGTCCGCTGGTTATCAAGAGTCTCCTCTGCAGTGCACGCCCTTCTGAGCAGCCCATTCACATTTCTCTTCCCCAAACCTTCTGTCACCAAACTGCCAACCTTGTTTTTCCAAGTCCATACTCATTCAGCCAAATCATCAACAATGTCCTATGAATGAATGTAGATCCTTTCTTCCAGCCATCTCTCAGTCCCATCAGAAAGAACCATCCACTGGGCAGCTCAAGGTTCTGCGCACTTGGAGGATTTTTCCTTTGCCTCTGTCCTTCAGAGCCACCAGCCATAAGCCAGTCAACTGGTCCTACTGAACATCCAGAAAGCCATAGGCAGGGACTGAGGGAGAGGAGGCTGTGTCTCCCAGTTGGTGTCAAAGGAATCGTAGCCGCTTGCTCGTGCCAACTGTTGGTGCCTCTGAAAGCAGCTGAGCTGTCTGTCACCCTGTTTCCACTGGATGAGGTGCTGCTGCTGCTGCTGCTGCTGTTGCTGCTGCTACAAATGCCCAGCCCGTGGCTTGATGGGTCAGAAAGCTCGGGTCATGTGGTCTCTGCAGTCTTCAGAGTTCCGTCTCCCCCAGGCCCTCAAAACAAGTCAAGTGTGTTTCTCAGAAGGAGAAGAAGGCACGAATTTTCTACAAAACCCTAGAGGTCCACACAGTGATTCCCCCACTGGTGCTTGCCAGAGGCTCCACCGGATCCCACCCTTTTACACAAGACACCTTCCTTGAGTATTACCAGATCTGCTGGGTCACAACGGCAGAGCAGCTTGCCCTGCAGCCTGACTTGCTGCAGAGTTATCCCTCGCCCTGGTCCCCATGCAAAGCCGGCAGCCTCATGAGAGGCGCAGTGAATGGGCCAACATGGCAGCCTCCTATGTGATGTAGATTCCAAAGCCCAGAAACGTCCACCAAGCGCGGTTTTCAGAGGCAGGTGGTACAAGGTGCAGGACCCTGTCTTGCAACTTGAAGAGGATATTTTGACATGCTTTAGAGCACTGACCTTCCAGAAACTTCACTGAGGTTTGATGCCCCTATGCTTCCACAGGGTGTATCTCCCACCCTCCGGTCTGCATATGCCTCGGTAAGGCACCTAAAGTGCTTTTCACTTCTTGCTCATCAGATCCGATCGGGGTGATGTCATCAGTGTCGGGGAGCAGTGCAATGCTGTAAGGAATGTCAAGACAATCAAAATCTGCAAGTACTGTGGCCTGTCGGGAAGGAGAGCCGACAGCCGAGGCAAGACTGTGAAGGTGTGCTGCTGGCCCTGCCAGGGGGAACAAGCGAGCTCTGGTGGCCTTTGCAAATTGGTATGGAGTGCAAGTACTTGACAGGGCAGTAGCTGCATACTCAGTTCCGGAGGCCATGATGCCTTGCTTCGGTGAACAGACTACATCTGCAAGTGCAGCTATGATTGGACTCGCTGCCTGATTAAGTTTACATTAACCCATGGTCACTCTCTAACAGCCATCCACCTTCTGCACAGGGCCAAATAGACAATAAGGCATATGAGAGATATCACACCTGCAACTTTCAAGTTCAAGGCATTTGTCTCTGCAACTCCCCTAAGAATTAGAACTGTGGCTTTGTTCCTCTACATCAGGCCAGGGTTGTTCCAGCATCTCGATATCACTGAATTTAGGATACAGTTGAGTTCAAGTTTAAGTCAACCAACCAAGTAGACTGTTTGTTAGAGTTGAATTCCCAGCCTTGCCACATGTCTCTTGTGAAATGTTGGCCAATCCCCAAACCCCATCTTTCAGAATATGATTCCTGATACCACCCCAGGTACCAACTTCTTTATCAGTCTGGATCCAATCAAGAAGTGGGAGCGCTGACAGCCCCTTCCCTAGTGTTTGTAGAGAGAGCACGACCTTGCCAACATCCTGATGCCAACACCCTGGCCTCCAGAACTGGGGGAGGATCCACTTGCGCTGTTAAAGCTCCTCACTTGCTACTTTGTTATGTCACCTCTAGCAAACTGATAGACCCCCAAGGCTGGGGAGCAAAGGGAAAGGGTAGAGGAGGGGCCCCCAGAGCCGAAGCTCAGTCTCTGGGGTGGGGGTGCTGGGGTCACTGAGCTCAGGAGAGGGACCGGCGAGGCTGGGACCCAGGCCTCTTCAGACAGCTGGCTGGTGCTGGGGTCTTGACCCAGAGGATTGCCTCATGCTCAGACCTCTGAGCAGGGGGTACCGGGTGCCTGGTGTTGGTGTCTCCCAGGTGTGTTGCAATGAAGCGGGCTTTGCAAGTGTTGGAAAATCTGAACATTGGATTCAGCTGCTGCCATGGAAATATGCTGCTTGCTGCTAGGGTGAAGGAGCCTTGCCAGAGTGGCAGTTACAGGAGGGAGCAAGCCCCTTCTTCCCTTCTAGCCCTGGAACACCCCCAGCTGGCAGAGTCTAAGAGGGAGACAGGGACAAAGTATGAACATCCCTGGTCTGGTGTCACCAAGAAGACAGCAGGGCTGGCCAGTTAGCTCAGTTGTGTTTTAACACCAAGGTCAAGGGTTTGGATCCCCATACTGGCCAGTCACCAAAGAAATGAAAAGAAGAGGACAGACAAGTGAGTTGGCACATCCACTCTACAACCCAGCAGTTCTCCTCCTAGGACACAGATCCCAAGAAATGATTGCATATGTTCACTTTATCCATGATGGCTAAAACTGGCAACACCCCACATGTCCACCCACGGGAGAATGGAGAAGTGCCTTGTGGTGCACTGTGCAATGGTCAGCACTCAGGTACGCACGGGAGGGAACAGCGGACACAGACCAGACGGCGGCATGGGTGAGTCTCACAGACAAGGGGACATGACAAAGCCGGGGCTGAGGGGAGGGCGCCGCGGCCTGGTGGCGCAGTGGGTGCCTGCTCAGGTATGCGGGTAAAAGAGCCAGGGCGCGCTTTATTGCATGCACACTTACCCTCAACAGAGACATGTCTAGCGACTTTTTTTTTTGTTGTTAGAGATGACCTGTAAGGGGATCTTAACCCTTGACTTGGTGTTGTCAACACCATGTTCTCCAAGTGAGCGAACCGGCCATCCCTATACAGGGATCCATACCCACGGCCTTGGTGTTATCAGCACCGTACTCTCTCAAGTGGGCCACAGGCCGGCCCTGTCTAGCGGCTTTTTAGGGTAGTGATACTACTCTGTATGACACCGTAGTGGTGGATACAGGCCATTAGACATTTGTCCAAACCCCTAGAATGCGCAATATTGGATATGTCAACTGTGGACTTCAGTCAACAGCCACATCTCCCTGCTGGCTCAGTTGTAACAATTGTGCCACACCCACGCGAGATGTTAACAAAAGGGGGACTGGGGGGTGCAGGGAGGGGTGTATGAAAACTCTACTTTCTGCTCAAAGTCTATTAATTTTTAAAAATCTGGCGAGGCAGCCAGGATGACACCGCAACTCTGGATCCTCAGGCCCACAGGTTCCCTCAATGTCCTGGCGCCACCATCACATGTGTGTCCTGACTGAGGAGGAGACAGGAAGGGGCCACAAAGGCATGTTCTATCCTGTGAGGCCCACATGCCACCCACCTGGACCATGCACCGGAGGCTGGGCAGTGGGTCTGCACCTGAGCTGCCCTGTCCCCAAGCCCAAACAGGAAAACAGATGTTGGGGAACAAAAGGCAAACGCAGTCACAGGTGGAGATCAAGTGGGGACGATGAGTGTAGACAAGCCTCGAGGGGTTTTGCTGTAAATCGGGGCAGAGGGACAGGGTGAGAGCTGGAGGGGCACGTGGCATTTCTAGCGATAGCAGCTCTCACCGCGTGTTTGCATGCTGATGGGACTGATTCGATGGGTACAGAAACATGAGAGATATAGATAAGAGAATTCGAGACTGGGCAGGAGAATGTTTGAGTGGGTCACGGGCGCCGGGTGCTGGTGCCCATATGGAGGGCTGTCCCCCGGTAGGGGCTGGGGGTGGACAGATTTGACAGTGGGAACATGGTGAAAAAAGTTCTTTTGATGTTTTCTACTTGTTCAGTTAAAGATGAAACAAAGTCCTCAGCTGAGAGTGCAGGGGCTGGGGGATGGGGGAAGGTGCAAGACTTTGGAGAGCTGGGAGGAAATGGACTCCAGAAATTCCCGAGGAACACTGGCTACCCTGTGTGTCCACCTGGGGTCTGTGGTCATTAGTTTAAAATGCTTCATACTGGTTTATAGGGCTAGGTACCCCAGGGAGGACAACTCCACCAGGGCACCTCATGGCACTACTGTTGAACCAGGGAGCCAGGCGATGCTCTCAGGTGGCTGCAGGTGGCTGTCATGTTACACAGGGAAGAGGCTCCTGGGCACTGGCCAACAGGCTGCGGTCATCGGCCACACTGTGCTCCCATGACTGCCCCCTGCAGGAATGAGAGGCCCAACTGTGGTGGTGAGAGCCAGAGCTTGGTCTCAGTGGCTGCCAGGGATGAGAGGACCCTGAGGTCCACCAACAGTGTGACAGCAACACCTGAGGGGACACACAGCAAGGCCTGGCAAGGTGGAAGTAATGCCCGGCCTCCAGAAGGGGCAGGGCAGGCTCAGGAGTGTGGGGCTGGGCCACACCAGGCAGGCCTGCAGAGCCAGCTGGCAGCAGGTCTCAGGGGCCCCTGCATAGGGACGAGCCTCCTGTCCTGTGCAGGGACAGAGCCTGGCTCCCAGCACCTGCCAGTGTGGGACATAGATGGGGGAAGTAAGTGCTCGGGAAGATGACGAGAGGTTCTCTTCATGTCCAGGTTTTTATTTGCCTGTTATAATTCTGATATTTATGTACATATATATATATACTTCTGTTTTTTGTAGAGGGCTTATCAACAGACCAAGCAAAGGCATACGGGGAGGCCGTAACTGCTGGGCAGGGCACAGCAGTGCTGGGAGAACCAATCTTTTTTTTGTCTGTTTTTATTTTTCCTGGGATGGGATCATCAAAGCTAATTGCTAGAAAACCTAGAAACCACCTAGAGACTCAGACATCTGCCTACACACTAGTGGCATATGGGGAAAGGGTAAGGGACAAACTTTCAAAGTCACGGTGTATTTACATTCCCAAGGCGGGGGCCGGGGGAGACTGAGGAAGAGAACTGTTCAGACGGCTGGGGGCGGGCAGGGCTGCTAAAGGGTCCCAGGATGCGGTGGGCAGTGGGAGGAGGTGTGCCCGCCCCGCACCCCGGCGGTGACAGAGGCCACTTGGATGTTGTCTGGCGGGCACTGAAGGCAGCGTGTGTATGGAGCTCCTGAAAGCCGGCCGTGGGCCGGGGTGGGCGGTGGGAGGAAGGTTGTCAACCGGTGTAATGTTGGGGGGCAGGGACTCTGGGCTCTCCGGATGGCCTCCCCTGCACCCATGGCCAGCCTGCCCAGCTCTCATCCCGGTTGGAGTAGAGATGGCGAAGGAAAGGGAGCTGATGGTGGGGACACCAAGTTCTTTCCCCAGTCCCAGCCAGGGTGGCCAAGGACGGGCTGGGGGAGGGGCAGGCACCAACCCTGGTCCTGAGGAGGCCACCCCTACTTCCTCTGCCCCACACCACAGCCCCTCTGCCCAAACAGGCTGGCAAGGCAGCACCCGAGGGCCCTGATGTGTGGGTGATCTGCCCCAGAGCAGGGGCAAAGCAGCATGTGCCCAGGAAGGGGTGCAGCTGGGTTTTGGCAATAAAGTGGGGACCGGGTGGTAAGAAGGGGATTAGAGGCAGTGATTTCCTCTCCTCTGCTCCAACTCAGGCCTCCCAGGGGCCTGCCGGAGTGGGAGGGGCCTCCGTCCCCAGGTCAGGGGCGCAGCGCGGGCAGCAGGCTGGGGCGTCTTGGCCTCTGGCTCTCCTTTGCCTCCGGCCCTGGGCCAAGCCCTGCCTCAGCACAGCTGGCTGGACCCCACTATTCCAGGGTCACGGCAGGGTTGATGGGGGAGGTGGCTCCTGAGCTGTCGTTGCCTCCTGCCGCCTCCTCCTTCTTGCCACTGTACTGGCCAATGAAGGAGCCATCCTCGTTGAACTGGACGTCCACGCTGCCCCCGTAATCGGCCAGGCTGTCGTCACTTCCCAGCGGCTTGATGTCTCCGTTCAGAGACGGCTGGCTGCTGCCGAAGGCCTTCTCCTCGTTGTCACTGCAGGGGCAGACGGCACAGTGGCTGTGGGAGGGCTGCTGAGCCCGGGCAGGGGCCCTGGCCAGGGCAGGGCAGTTTCCCACCCGCCTTCCATGTGCTCTGGCCCCAGGGGCAGCTCCAGGGGTCTCATCCTTGACACATACCCAGAAGGGCAGGCGACATGTACCCACCAGGGAAGCCAGGCTCCTTGCCTGGTCCCCTGGAGATGTATATGTGATCCTGACGGGGACACCAGGCCAGCTGTCAGCCCTTGCAGTGTACCCACTGTTTGGGGCCTCCCTTGGGGAGAGGGGGCTGGGAAGGGGACAGGCGGGCCCAGAAGCTGGGATGTCAGCGTGGGGAGGAGCTGGGGCATGTTGGGAGCTGCCAGGCAATCAGGGGACAGGGGCACTCTCAGGCATGCACTGTCCGCAGGGGTCCCTGCCATCGGGGTCTGACAGCCCACGGCCACCATCCCCACCTTACCTCTCCAGGGACCTGACGTCGTCCGGCAGCACAGAGGAGAGAGAGGGTGAGGTGACAAGTCAGGGTGGGGCGCGCGCAGCCCCGCCCGCCCGCTCACCTGTACTCCCCAAACGTCTCGTCTTTCATGGGTCGGGCCTCGGAGTCCACCTGGGTGTCCTCCTTGTCCTTCACTGGAGACACACAGAGAGGGGCCAGCTTCCTCTCCTCCCCAGCCTGAGGCTGGGGGGTCAAGAAGCCCTCCCGGGTGGGCCCCATGGCCCAGCCGAGGCCCCCGGCCCGCCTGCCCTGCCCGCGCGTCCTGGGGGTCGGGAGGTACCCGAGTACTTGCCGCCCTTGCTGCGCTTGATGAAGCAGAGCGCGAGCAGGATGAGCAGCAGCAGGATGGCGGCGCTGACGAAGCCGATGAACCAGCCCTCGCTGGTGAAGCCGGCGGCCGGGAGTCTCGTGCGGCCTGAGGGAGGACGGGAGGGCAGAGGGCGCAGAGCCCGGGCCGGGGTGAGACTCGCGGGCCGGGGTGAGACTCGCGCACCAGTGCTGGGACAGGGGCCACCCCGCAGGGCAGGCGCCTCACCCGTGCCGTTGGTCTTGACGGCCATCTGGTGCAGGAGCACCCGCTCCCGCAGCAGGCGGATCTCGTAGTCGGTGTCGGGCTGCAGGTCCCACTGCGTGTACGAGCTCTGGTTGTAGCTGACGTACTGCGGCCGCAGCGGGACGCCCGCCGGCTCCTCTGCGCCGAGAGAGGGCAGCCGGGGTGAGCGCGAGGGCGGGCGGCCCCGCCGGGCGGGCAAGACCCCCGAGCCCGCCGCCACCGGGCCCCTCTCGTACTCACCTCCCAAGGCTTTGAACCAGATGTGGAACCCGAAGTTGCACTGGCCCTCCTTGGGAACCCAGGAGACGACGCTGTAGTTCTCACCTGCCGTGGCCGAGATGTTGCCAAAATCCGGGATCCCTGGAGGAGCGGGGGTGAAAGGAGGGTGTGCGGCCCACCAGGCAGCCTCAGGCCCACCCTCCTGGGCCCGGCAGGACCTCCCTCCAGCTCACCCAAGGCCATGGTGCCTCCTTCCCGCACAATGGCCTCGCCAGGGCCCTCCTTCGTGGTGGCCTGAAGCTGGAATTGGTAGCGCAGGTGGGGGCTGAGGTTGGTCAGGTTGTGTGTCCGAAGCTCGGGGTCCGGAAGGTCGAAGGACAGCTGCTCCTTGCCCCCCTCAGCCACTGCGGGGACAGGCAGGGCGTTGGTCTTGGCTGCCAACTCTGCCCCTCCCACGCCCCTCGCCCTGGCCACTGGCCACTGCACGCACGAGGGTGGTAGGACAGCACGTAGCCGGTGAGCACGCCGTTGTGGCTGAGAGGCGGCTGCCAGTGCAGCAGGAGGCTGGTGTCCGACTGGCACTCCACGTGCAACGCCTCGGGGTGGCCAGGCACTGCGGGGCAGACACGAGCGGCAGGTCCTCGCCCAGGTCCAGGAGGAGGGGCCAGGGATGGAGGCATGGGGGGCAGGACTCACCTCCCTCTGGGGTGCTGAAGGTTAACTCGCTGGCGGGTCCCAACCCCCGCCCGTTAAAGGCCTGCACCTCCAGATGGTAGGAGCTGTAGGGCCTCAGGCCACCAAGGATGACGCTGGTGGTGTTGGCGGGCACCACCACATGGTTTTTGTGGACGTGCCTCTTGCTGTGCTTCCTCTGACTGCCCTCCCACCAGTACGTCACCTGCACAAGTGGACAGGAGACCTCGTACGTAGGAGTAGAAGGTGTCCAGTAGGGCCCCCCAGCGCGTGCTCCCCACCACCCTCGATGGGGACCCTTTCCTCCCAACCCAAGACTTCCAGCAGGGCAGGTGGCAGAGCCCTGCCCCCACTCCCGTCACTCACCCCAGGGATTCCCCACCCCACCCCTTGGACCCTTACATTGTATCCCCTGAGGTGGCCCTTGACCTGGGCCAGGTCCACAGGCCGCCACCTGACCAGCACTGTGCTTGAGTTGAGGATCTTGATGCCTTCCAGCTCAGGGCTCGCCTGGGGGTCTGGAAACAGCCACTGACTTGGAGAGAGCCTCAGGCCCTTCCCCCGGCCCTGAGGCCAGCCCGAGGCCTCCCACAGGGGAAGGACTGCGGGTTGGATTTGGATGCGGGGAGTGGGGGCAGTCTGACGAGCAGCAGGACGTTTGCATGGTCTCAAGGTCTCTCCCTGGACTGCTCATTAGCTGCAGAGGTGAAAATAGTAACTACCCCCAAGGAGAAACCTGACAAAACCTTGACCAGGTGATCAACGTTCACATCTGGTAATGCTGCAGATTCAAGGAAACAAAAGAGGCAAGAGCACCAGATGCTTGTACTAGATCCCCGCGCCGCAGGGAGGGAATGCTGTAGAAGACGGCATCGGTGGATACCATGAGAATAGCGACTGCCAGGTACGGAAAAGTGTTGTGTCGGTGTGAAGCGTCACTCCCGTTATGTACGAGAATGTCCTTATTCGCGGGAAATGCGCACTGAAGTATTCAGCGATGGGGGCTGGCGCGCTGGGCGGGCATGGGCCGCGCATGCGCACACAGCAGTGCGCCCCGCGGCTCAGTCTGGGTGTGGGCGGGGCGGGGCGGGGCCGGGGGCGGGGCCTGGCCCAATACTCACAGTCCTCCCCGGAGTAGCCAATGGTGACCTGGGGCTCAGGGCCCTTGCCCTGGCTGTTGACGGCCTGGACTTTGATTTCATAGGGCACAAAGGTGGACGTGTTGGACACCACCAGGAAGGAGTCGCTCACAATCTGTTCCTGCCAGGCCCCCCGTGTCCCCTGAGGGCGCCACTGCACGCGGTACTGAACCTGGGGGGCGTTCCAGTCCATCCACCGGAGCGGCTGAAGCGGGGCAAGCAGAAGAGCAGTTGGTTGGCCAAGAGCACCCGCCTTCTGTGACCCCCCAGCCCTGACTGGCATCCCCAGTCATCGGCGGCCTCCTCAGCACAGCCAGGGGGGAGCAGCAAACACCTGGGTCCCGGCCTCCTGTCCAGGGGCGAGCTCGTCCAGGGACCCTCACCTTCCACGTGATGACCATATTGTTAGTCTCATTCCCTTCCCCCTTCACGTCCACAGGGTTCTTCTCTGGGGCTGGAAAGTAACGTGTTAACACATCAACACTGCAGCCTCCTGCCAGGGGCTGCGAAGGCCAGGACTAAGGAACAATTAAATGGCCCATTCTGGCCCTGGAAGCCATGAACCAACAGCCCCAAGAGAGCCCAGCACCCCCAACTCCCCCTGGAGCTTGAACACAGCGCCTCTTTAGGCCCTCCCGTCAGAGCCTGGGGCCCTGGCCACTGGTGCTCCCTTCCAGGTGGCACGGGAATGACCACCACTCTGGCTCACCTGCCTCAGGTGTGACCACAGTCTCAGAGGCGGGGCTGGGCTCCCCGGGGCCGTATTTGTTGATGGCAGTAACCCTAAAGGTGTAGTGGACATAGGGCGACAGCTTGAGGGTGGTAGAGGTCTGGTTCCCTGGTACCTTGCCCAGACTGTACCATTTCTCAGGCGCCATTTCCTTGTCCTCAAATTCAATGTCATACTCTGCCAAGAAGAGAACCAGCAATGGAGTAATCGGCATGTGGCTTAGGGGAAGGGTAGTGGGGGTGTACGAGTCTGGCTCTCTGTGGGCACCTAAGCCAGTTGGCATTTCCAGACTCGCGTGAGGAACCATGAACCCCTGAACACAAGCGTGTCCACTATGGCGGGCAGTCCTGAAGCCACGACCCCAGGATGGAGGACTCGGGAGGAGGAAGGGCTGGCAGTGGTGACAAGGGGGAGGTGGCACCACACTTAGGTCTCTTACTCTCGATGGGGGCATTGTGGTCTTCAGCGGGGCTCCAAGATAGGCGCATCTGGCTCTGCTTCAGCAGGTGCCGATCAGACAGCTCCAGCTGAGGCACCGGCCCGGGGCTCCCTGAGGGCCATTGGAGGGTGGATTCTCTGGCCCCCTCAAGAGCCATACCCCCCCAACTTGAAAGGGCCTGGCAATATGAGCCTGGGCCCCCTCATGCCCCCAGGCTGTGCGCCCACACCATCCTAGGACTTACCCACCACCAAGAGCTGTGCCCTGCTCTCCACTGCGTCCAGCTCGGTGCTGGCCACACAGCTGTAGTTACCCTGGTCACTGTAGTCCAGGCTGTGGATGACCAGGCGCCCGTCCTCTATGAAGTACCTGTGAGGGACCACGTTTGTCCTTCAGCTCCCAGCAGAGCCATCAATCACTTCCCTGCCAGCTTGGCTCCTCTCCCCTCCTCCTCACCTACCTCCTTTTCCCCCTCCTGCCAGAACCTTCCCCCTCAAAGCAGGGAGCTCCCCTCATGGACAAGCCTGGCGCTTTCAGGTTTTCCCACTCTGCCCCTTCTACCAAGCCCAGGTTGGCGCTGGGTCCTCACTTGTCACTGTCCCCAAGCTCCTGGAGGTCTCGACCATCCACACGCCAAGTGATGCTGGGCTGCAAGGAGGGGTCAAAGGAGGCCTGGCACGTGAATGTCACCCTTGAGCCTTTCTTCTCGATTGCACTCAGGGGCCCCTGTGTGATCTGAGTTGCATCTGAGGAAAGTGAAAGGGAAGGAAGGTCACTCTGATATCCTCCAGAGACCCTGACCCTCCCTCCCAGAGGTGCCGCCAGTAATGTGGGGGGAGTCATCTGACCTTTAACCTGCAGGTTAGCCACGATGGTCACATTGTTTTGGTCATTGGCAGCTTGGCAGAAGTAGCGTCCAGTGTCATTGGCCTGGAGGTCACGGATGCCCAGGGTCCCATTGGCATAGGGGAAGAAGCGTTCATCCTGAAGCACTGTTGTCCCTTCCTCGTCCAGCCTAGATGAGCAGGGTGGGCCTGGCTCAGACCCACTGGCCTGGGCTCCCTGGGCCACATGTGGCTGAGAGATCCCCCTACTGGGATGGAGCGCTCACCACTGGACGCTGGGCACAGGGGCTCCGAAGGCCTTGCACAGAAGGTAGGCAGTGCTGCCCTCGACTGCCATGTACGTCTGGTTGTTCCCCGTCAGGATCTTGGCTGGCAGCTCTGGGGAGGAATGGCCTCAGGAGACAGGAGCCAGTACTGTCCCCCGGCATCCTCAGGCCCCCAGAGCCCGGCACATCTTGCTTCCCTGCTCCCAGCTCCCGCCTTCAGACGCCCTGTCCCCTCGGCCGTGGATGTGCTTCTGGTCCCAGCCATCCAAGTTTTACCAATTATCCAAGACCCAGCTGGCACTTTGCCTCTTCCAGAAAGCCGCCTCGGCCCAGCCCCTAGTCTTCCCTGAGGCTCAATCCTGGCAACAAGACCCTGCCCTGCCTCCACCTCCCCCAGCTGTGAGAGGGTTGGGGAGAGATGGGGACAAAGGTCTTAGCAAGGAGAGAGACAGCCCCAGTAGGCTGAGGACACACCAGCTGCTGGCTGGGCCGTTCCGGTGGCTTTGCCCAGTGGGCTGCAGAGACCGACTGGGAGTTAAGAGCGGGCAGGGGGTCAGGGCGGCGTGGCTGGCACTCACGGACAACATAGATGTAGGCATTGGCCAGCAGGAGCCCGTGCCGGTTGCGGGCCTCGCACTGGGTCACCATCGTGTCACTGGGCTGCACGTTGCTCAGGATCAGGGCGCCACGCTGGATCCGGTACTTCTGATCTTTGGCCAGCTCTGTGCGTGCAGCAGGTGGGGCCCCAGAGGTGAGCTGCGCTGAGGCCCCTCCTCAGCCTCCTCTTCCTCTTCCCTCACAGTGCCCAGGGTCACCACACTCCCTGCCCCTGCCTCTGCTCACCCTCCACGGGGATCCCATTGATTCTCCAGGTGACCTCTGGTTGGGGTCTGCCCTGGACTTGGCAGTCTAGGCGGGCGGTCTCTCCTGGCCCGTACAAGTGGCTCTGGGGCTTGTGCAGCCAGTACGGGGCAGCTGCGAAGAAGGGGAGAGCCGCCCTGAGCCCGCAGCATGCAGCTAGCTCTTGCCCTCAGCACAGGCCCTGCCCTGCCCCGTGCCAGTGGCTGTCACAGGCAGCCAACCCGGGAGATCATTCTGGGGAGCCTGGGGCAACCGGGGGCAGGCATGCTTGGCAGAGGCTTCATACCCTCCACAGTGACGTAGTAGGTGTGCCGGGCACTACCCAGCGAGTTCTCGGCCAAGCAGCGATACTCGCCGTCGTCCTCCTCGCCCACATTCTGCAGCTGCAGGGTCCTGTTGTGGTTCTGGTAAGTGATGCGGTCGGCCGGCATGGGGCCGCTGGGGCGCAGCCACTTGATGGTGGGCGTGGGGCTGCCCGGGGGCCATGGTGCAGGGAGGCCAAGGGAAGACAGCAGAGGAGAGAGAGGACAAGGCTGCTCACCCCAGCCCCCCAGCTGAGACCCGAGTCCCCGCTGGGGCCACCCAGCCCTAACCCTCACCCTCCCTCGCCCTGGGTGCCCAGACTCACAAGCCCTCGGCGATGCACTCCAGGACCAATGGCTGGCCCTGCAAGGCCACCAGGTGGCTGCTGGAGTTGGTGGGGAGGAGCAGGCGTGGCTTCCTGTCAATCATGCTGTTGGCTGCCAGGAGAAAGGGGGTGGGTGGCCTGGCCCACTTCTCCCTCCACCCATGGAGTCACACTGCTGGGTGACTCTGGACACCCCAGTGAAGCCCTGGGGCCTCTGTTTCCTCCTCTGTTAAAGAGAATGCCCCATCTCTGCTCTTGCTGCCTGGAAAAGGGTCACGGCAGGGTCAAGGCAGGGGTCAAGGCAGGAGCCAAGCTGTCCTGGAAGAAGATTGGGAGGTATAGTGGGAAGGGCCATGCCTGAGGGTGAAAGAGGAGTGGGGGGGTGTCAGAGCCTTCGGGACTCACTGGCCTTGACCCGGAGGTCAATGGGTTCCTTTTGAATAATGGTTCGGGTGCCCGGGAAGTGGGCGTGACAGATGTAGTCTGAGTGGTTGTCCGAGGTGAGCACATTGGCAAAGTAGAGGTTGCCGTTCTGGCCCATTGTCACCCGCTCATCCTGTTTGATGTGCAGGATCTCTGTGGGGGCAAGGAGGCAGAGGCCAGGACCCCCGTGTGGGAAGACTCCCGCCGGCAGCCCGGCCCTAGGCAGCAGCCCCTGGCGGCACCCACTGCTGTTCATCCAGTAGATCCGGAGCGGCTCTGCGCTGGGTGGAGGGTGACAAGGCAGGACCACCGACTCCCCTTCCTCCACTTCCACTGGTTTCACCGTCTCCTTTGGCCACTTGGGGGCACCTAGAAGGGACAGTAAGGCTGACATTTTCCTCCCAGCAGAGGAAGTGCAGGACAGGAGAAAGGAGGAGGAAGGCGATCCTGGGGAGGGGCAAGGGGCCTAGGTCTGGCGCTCCCAGGAAGGAAGAGCCCCCCACGGTGCGGGGAGAATGGGTAGGGGGAGGGGAGGTGCTGCAATGGGGGAGGGGAGCTGAGGACGATGCGGGAGCCACAGACCCTTCCATCATCCTGACACGGAAACCAAGGCAACGGTTCCCGAGGTAACCAGAGGGGCGGGGAGGGGAGAGGAGGGGAGGGCGCTCAGGAGGCAGAAAGCTCGGGGAGGATGGAACGGGGAGGGAAAGCCCCAGGGAAGACAGAGCCGAGAAGGACAGAGAAGCAGAGTCGGGGGAGAGGGGTGCGGGGAGACGGAGAGTGGGAGGGCAGAGGGCACAGGGGTCAGATGAATGGGGCACATGGACAGAGGCGACCCGAGAGTGGTGGAGAAGCAAAGGGGGACAGAAACACAAGCCACTAAGCCCAAGCCAGGGCAGTGACTCAGACAGACAGGGCTGGCCAGAGGGAGGGACAAAGCAGGCCCTGAACCAGTCATCTGCCCATTTAGCCAGCCCCCAGCCCACGCAGCTGCAGCTCCCGCGAGGCAGACACTGAGGAAGACTGAGAGGGAAGGGGATGCGGTGACCGGGAGCACAGTGGGGGAGCTGGCAGGGCACCCAGGCCCCTTGCATGCTAAGCAGCCAGCTGAGGGAGCGTCTCATGTGCCCCAGGCCCTCCCGGGTCCCCGCAGCACCGCGCACCCTCGGCCATGAGCTGGATCTCGTGCGACATGGCAGTGCCCAGCTTATTGCTGGCAAAGCAGCGATAGATGCCCTGGAACCTCTGGGCAAAGTTGGTGTTGTTGCCAGTGATGGTGAAGGAGCCGGAGTGAGGCGCCTGTTGCACGGTCACACCCAGTTCCTCCTTGGGTTTGAAGTGGACGCCATCCTTTGTCCAGCGGAACCTGTGGGCAGAAAAGGGCTCAGAGGCCTTGATCCCGGGACAGGGACTGGAAGCAGCCAGGGGGCCCTGGTGGAGGGACCAGGAGAGGGCAAGGACTGGGTGCTGAGGGAGGTCTGGGGCTTCTGGGCTCAGAATTAGGTGGCACAGGGAGATGTAAGGGCTGGAGGCTGAGGTCAGCAGGCAGCAACAAGGGTTTAGAGGGCAGAGGTCACTCACTGCACTTCAGGTTTGCCACTGGCCTCACACTTGAGGCTGATGTCATCTGTGGGAAAGACAACCAGGCGCCGTGGAGACTGTTCTGTGATGACGGGTGGCTCCATCACTGGGGACAGGATGGGGAGAGTGGTGGTGAGGATGGTGCTTGGCTCGCACCATGGCCTGGACCCCTGTCCCTTCATGAGGGTAGCAGGGTCTGCAGCCCTTAGAGGCCCCATGGCCATAGGGGGGAGGGAGGGAGGGAGGGCTTGCAGGATGTGAAAAGAGGGAGCAAGAAAGGGACACAGGTAGGAGGAGATAGGGACGAGAAGACAGCAGCAAAAGCTGCAAAGAAAGACACATGAGAGAGAGATGAAGGGTGTGACAGAAAGAAGAGAGGGTAACAGCCAGACACACAAAACCAAGAAGGACAAAGCCCTGACAGGGAGAGAGGGGACCAGAGAGGAGGACTGAGGGACAGAGAGTGGCGAGCAAAGCCAGGTGAGAGGAGAGACAGAGCAAAGAGCCCCACACAGGTGACAGAGAGGAAGAGCCGTAGGATTGAGATGGCTGGAACAGGGACCCAAGAGGCAGAAAAGCCAGCTCCCTGCCTGCACGCAGCACCCGGTACCCGGCATGCAGGGAAAGCTGAACTGGGCTTGGCCAGGGGCCCACTCCCTGTCTTTGGCCTTCTGGAAAACCCTCAACCCCTCCCCCAACTTACCATGGTATCCTTCATCTGAGGCATCCGGGCAGCGGGGGAGAGAAGGGAGAGACATGCTGAAAGGCAGCCCCCTGGGGCCGATGGCAGGGAAAGGGGAGAGAAGGCTGCGACGCTGGCAACAAGGGGCACACGCGGGCCTGCAGTAGTGGCAGGTCAAGCCCAGGGACACAGGACAGAGCCTGGATAACTCATCCTCGGGCAGGGCGCTGCCCAGGGAGAGGGGCTCCCCAGAGAGAGACAAAGGCTTATAGGCTCAGGGGGAGCCAGGCCGGGGCTCCAGCGTGCAGGCAGAGGGAAATCCTTGCCTTTAACAAGGAGCTTCCCTGCAGCCCCCTGGCAGGGCCAAGGGCCTGCAGAACCAACCCCCACAGCGCCCAGGATGCCTCGGAAGGTTGGGAGGCAGACCGCCTGGGACGCCTCCCCTGCTCCAGCCCACTTCCCTCCTAATCCAATTAGCACAGCTCAGTGTTTTCAATTACTAGGCCCGGCCTTCAGAGCCCAGCTGCCCCTCCCCCTCAAACCCTCCCAAAGTCCCTGCTGCATCTGAGTTTCCCTAGCCCGCAGGGCCAGCACCAGCCCTTCTTCCTTCCTCCCAGCAGCCACCAAGCTCCCCGGGGCAGAGGCCAGAGAAACTGCACCAGCCCCAGGGCTCAGACCAGCACTGGCCAGGGTGGCCCAGAGGAAGGCAGGCCAGGAGGGAGGGAGTGCGGGAGGGACGGGAGGGGAGCAGTGGGCTGCCTCTGAATGCTTTGTCTCTGCAGAAGACCTCAGTGTAAGGACCCCCGGGAGAGAAAAGGGGGCTCCCTGGGGACACTACAGTGGGCCTTGAGCTGGGGAGGGGCCAGTGCAGAGCAAGAGACAATGACAGAGAAGACAAGATGTGGAAAATCAACTCAGTGGAGGAAGCAGGAAAAAAGACAAAGGAGCTGGAGTGGCTGGGGAGGGAGAGATGAAGGGTGGGTTCCAACAAGGAGGCCTCCGGCCACTGCAGCCGCCCACTATACCTTACAGGGTCTGTAACAGGTGCTGGTCAGTGCCTGGGGCAGCCTCGGGGCTGCTGTAGTCTTGGGCCTATTTCTCTCTCCCCACTCCATCTTTCTCTGATTTCTCCCTGCCCCCACCACACACACACACACTGGTCAAGAAGGCCCAGCCCACCTGGTAGGACAGGCTGATGCACAGGGTAAGGCCCTGGCATTGCAAACCAGGACGCAGGCCCTGAAAAGCAAGTGAGAGGAGGCGGGGAGAGGAGGAGGACGAGTGCATGTCTATGAACGTGCGAAAGTGGGGGTGCAGGCACTTGCGTGGCCCCCTGGGGTGTGCTGCAGCAGGCTCTGTGAGTATCCGCCAGTGGGTTTGCATGTGGTTATGACTTGCCAGAGGACATCTGTTGGCCTGTTCGTGTAAGCCTGCCTTGCAGTGCCCAACGTTCTACTGTATATCCACCTCTGGGCCTGTGTGTCTAAAAACCTCACTTGTGTGTGTTTCTGTTTGTGTGGCCCCTCAGTGTCTCTGCCCCTTTCATATCACTGCACCTGGTTGGATAAGGTGACTGGTTCATCTGTGTCCACCCCAACGTGTGTGTCCATTTGAACCTGTGGCGGGCGAGTCTGCATGGGCGTGACTGTGTGGACCTCTATGAGCATGTTTAAGGCGGCATCCCCAACAGCTGTCCTGTCAACCCCTCTTTACCTCCTCCAAACCCTCACTGCCCCTGATGCCAGGTGCCTCCCGAACCCACCTCTCTCAGCCACTCTTCCATTCCTGGCACAGTCTTCTCCACCCTAGCCCCCAGCTTGTCTCTCAGTGACACTGACCTCTTCCATGTACAGGCTGGGAGACAAAGGTGGCAAGGTGAGGTGGGGAAGGGATTGGAGTCTCGTAGCTAAAGAGACACAGATGCCCTCACACATGATACCCTGTGAAATGCCCACTCACAAAGTCTAACAGCCACTTAGCGCAGCGTATTGGCAATTCTTGCCTACAGTCAGGAGAAAACACCACACAGTAACAACACCCCCCACGTGCAAACGTGTACTCAGTTTCAGCCCCACTCACACATACAACCACTATAATCAAATGTTGCACTCAAATACCTCCAGACCTTCAGCAACTGGGTCGATAAGTAATAGCTATTAGTGACTCACAAACTTACCCATATAGGAAATCAAAATCACATTCACAAATATCCATGCTTAGTCAATCACAATCACACACATTCACACACACAAATATACAGTCTGCCCAACTCACAAGCTCACACAAATACTCATGTTCTGTCACAACCCTACAGCCACACTCCCCAACACCCCCACACCTACCTGTGACTTCCCCCACAAATGTTGCAATCATAGACACGTGCTCCTGCAGCCCCACTGCCCAACCTCACCAAATAACTACACATCAAAAAGGATCCAGAAGGCTGCTGGGTGGGGGCCTGGTGTTTCCAAGGTGTCTCTTTCTGTCTCAGTTCACACAGGGCTACCAAGGGCCCACGATAGGAAAGAACCAGCTCAGGATTACCCAAGTGTACTCGGGGCAAGACTTGAATCCAGGCCTTTGCACAAGCTAGCTGAGGACTGGGGATGCCCCATTCTTCTGCCAGCCACACCCCTTTGGGGGGTGAAAGAGGAGTCGGAGTGGGGTGGGACGGGCAAAGGGAGAGCACACAAGAGGCCCAAGAAGGCGGCCCCTGCGCCGGGCCCGCTGTCCGTGGTGCTGAAACAACACCGGGACGCCCGCGCGTGTCCCTGTCCGTGGTGCTGACATACCCCGCGCCCTCTACCCTTTCTTCCAGAGGTACCCAGCGTACTGAGTACCTTCTGCCTACCCGTGCCCAGGAAAGGAGAGGGTGAGAGGTGAGGATCAGGTCTAGGAAGATGCGGAGGTAGACGATAAACGGGACCCAGCACAACGGCGAAGGGAGGCGCCGAGGCTCCCTTCAGCTACTCACATTCCTCAGGGATCTGGATGAGCAGGCAGGGGCTGCAGAGGAGGAGAGGCCACATGTACCGCAGCACCACGGCCATCTTCCCGGCTCGGCGGCCGGCGCGGCACAGCCGGCCGGGCTCGGCTCAGGATCCGGCTGGAGGGAAGGGGACTGGTAGGCGGCTTGGGGCGGGAGCTGGGGGGTGGGGGGCGTACTGGAAGTGGGGAGGAGGAAAGGGAAGGTGGGGAGAGGCGAGAGGAGAGAAGGACGGACGTTAGTGACTAACATTTGGGCGAGCCCGGGCTTCTGGCCCCGCCCCAGCCCCGCCCCCAGCCGGCTGGCTTCCCCGTCCCTCCCTCCTCACCCTCTCCACCACTTTGGAGAGAGAAACCTGGAAGAGACAGCCCTGGCTGGGCCTCCAGGTTGTCTTTCATTTCCTTCCTACTCTCTGTCTGCGCCTTCCCCGCCAGTTGCTTCCCCAGCACCAACTTGTTGCCCCAGTCAGCTCCCCTGTGCATGACACAGGAAGCTCTGTGCATGCCATCCCCATGTGTGTCTCAATGTGCCTGTGAGCAGGTGTCCGTGGGCATGTGTGTGGATGTGGATCTGCATGTGGGGAGTGAGCCAAATGTGCACATGCGTATTTATGTAGCGCTGTGCGTGCATGCATGAGAACGTGTGTATGTGACTTCTCTGAGAAGGGGTGCACTCACGAGTGACTGTGTGCTGGTGTCTGTGTCTGGGGGAATCAATACATGGTTCTGTTAGCTGTATGTGTGTGTGTCTTCTTGTGTGTCTGCTGTATGTATGTGTGTGGAGTGAATCCCCGAGTCTGCTATCTCTGTGTGCACACACAAGCGTGCACGCACACATCCGCAGAAAAGAATTCTCGTAGCCTCACTGTTGTGGCTTTCAGAGCCAACTGATTCCTGGGTGCTGTTCAGGCCTAAAAAGCTGACTGGTGGGGGAGGGGAGCTTGGAAAGTGGGATAGTAAAGGGAGGAAATGGGCCCAAGATGGCTGCATTTCACAGAACAGGTTCAGGAAAAGGAAGAATGGGGAAGGAAGAAAGTACCTCCCTGCTGTCCCTCAGCCCCCTGGGGGGCAATAGAAGTCACTGTGTCCTCCCTCCTTTCAAATGCTCCAGGCCAGGGTCAGGGCAGGGATCAGGGAAAGCTATGGGATTTTTCCCAAGACAGTGATTCTGACAGTCCCAGCTTCTGGGTCTTTTTCTGAGTCTTCAGGGTTCAACTGCTAGATGTGTCCACCCCAAACCCATGCAATGCCAGCCATGCCCACATTCCGCCTGCATGTAAGCGGCCCCAAAGACTCAGGGTCCGGGAGAGGGGCTCCTCTGACAATGACCACAACAGGAAACAGACTCTTGATTCCAAACCGAAAGGGACATGAGAGAGATGTGAGCAGTCAAAGTGCAGGAGAGGCAAGGGGTGTGTTGCTGGGTGACTGAGAGCTTGGAGGCTGGAGCCCCGGTCTGGAGGTCCTCACCAAATCCATACTGGGCATCCTGCCTGTGCCAAGCCAGGACCTTATCAAAAGGGTGACTGAGCCTCATCCAGAACACTAAAAGGGTGGATAGAGAGGCCTGGAGTGCCACGCGAAGGCATCTGGACTCTATCAAGAGGCAACCAGGAGCCACAAATCTGTTTGGTGTCAGGGGGTCACTCAAGAAGAGTGGTGAATGCAGCAGATGGCCTGGGGACTGGGCAGGGAGAATGGACAACAGCAGTCAGCTGGGAGCTCTCTGAATCTCCCACCCAAAGCTGGAGAGGGGGGTAGAGAAGCACCAGGATGGGTCAGTGTGGATGGCCTGGAGGCCAAGAGAATGACTTGGAGGGTAAGAAGTGGAGAATGAACGGCCATTTCTCAGCCTGGAAGAGCTGAGCTGGGGCCCAGACGGGAGGAGCAACAGTGGATCTGATCCACCACCACCCCTCCTCCCACAAAGCCAATGCGATCAGGGCGGGCCCCAGGCGGCCTTGGCCTCCACTTCAAGGCCTGTAGGAAGCAGTAGGAGACTCAGATCAGAGAGCAGACGATCAAACAGCAGCCTTGGGAGCTCTGAACACTGGTCTTGAGGGGGGAGGGGAAGGAAACTGGAGCAAGAGGAAGCTCAAAGAAGGACCCTCCGGCACATGGGGAGGCTTGGCTACTCTGCTGGAATGATTTCTGCCATGCCGGTTCTTCCATTTGTCCTCCAAATCTAGGTTCCTGGACGGTGTTTGGCATGTATACCTGGGGTGTGCATGCAGAGGAAACACAATATTCCCAACTCCCTGGTCCCTACTCTCTGCCCCATCCTAGCCCCATCCCAACTCCCCACAGCCTCACATCCAACCTCTTTTTTGGTCTGCTGGTATTTGCCACTGAACTCGCCACTACCCAGGGCACTCAGAGATGGGCAGGAAGGAACCAGAAGGCTGAGAGGCCCCTGACAGCTGGGAGGGGGCTCCCCCTCCTCCCCTCCCACTGCTGCTGGGCCTCTGATCTCTCACCGTTCCTCAGGCAATTACAGAGCAAGCGGCTAGGGTTGTCAGCTCAGCAGGCCCCTATCCCCCATCAGCATCATCAAGGGCAAGGGAGCAGGGGAAGGGGGGAGTGTTCCACAGATGGAGTCAAGGCCGGATCTGCCAAGGTGACAGACAGAGTGAGAAAGAGGCAGGAGGGAGCAGGAGAGGCTGAGAAGTGAGGCCAGGAACTGGAGACAAAGACAGACATTGGAAGACCTCGATAACCAAGATGGAGACTGTTAGTGAGACGGAGAAATCCAGAAACAGAGACCTGAGCAGCAGGCAGAGGGAGAGAAGAGGAAAAAGGAGTACAAAGGGCAAGACAGGCAAAGAAAGCGCTGCTGAGAAACGGCAGAAAGAGCAAGGTGAGGGGTGGGTTTGTGCGTGCGCGCATGCGCGCAGGCAGGCAGAGTGACGCCTCCTCAGCGTCCTTGTCCCTTGGGGGTGTGCCAGGGGAGGGGAAGAAAGGAACATGGGCCTGGGTCAGTGGAGGGGGGCTTCTTGGGCTTGGAGGTCAGGGCGGAGGGACAGAGTGAAGAAGCTGTGAGCTAGGGCCAGAGAGACAGACAAAGCCCTATAGCGACAGAGCGGCACATCCCTGCCCACTTGTGGCTCTGGAGCAAGGGGACGGTTGTAAGACAAGATAAATGACCCACTGCGGGCCAACTTGTGCAGTCCAGGGAACAGGTGGGGGCCTTGCAAGGGAGAGGATTGGGGGGAGGGAGAAGTACCCAGAGGATCCCAGGAGATCCTTCCCACATTGCTGCGGCGGCGCGGAGTAAGCAGCCGCCTGGCTGGGGGGAGGTGACACGCACGCACAGGCGCCACAGCGGTTGTGCGTCCGCGCGTGTGCATGCGCGTGCACGACTGTGTGCACGACTGTGTGCGAGACAAAGGTGGGGCCGCTCCTGAGTGAGTCCAGCCCGGACACCCCCTCCCCACCCCGCACTGGGCACAGGCGGAGAGAAAGGGCGTGGCAGGTACCCAGAGGGACAAGGCCGGGGAGACCCAGGGAGACCCAGTCAGCCTACAGGGAGGGGCTCAGCGAGGGCCCAGAGCAGCCCTGCCCCCCCCGAGCCCCACCCAGGGCCCTTGGGGAGCAGAGCACTGTCTGGAAGCGGCTTGTCCTGGAGCCTGGCTGAGACCTGGGCTGGCTGCTTCCCTTCCTGAGCAAGGAAACACACACACACACACACACACACCGTGGGAACCCCCAAGGGTGCCCTGTGTGCACACTGCACCCATGCCCGCCAGCTCACACACACACACACACACACCTGGGAACCTCCAAGGGTGCCCTGTGTGCACACTGCACCCATGCCCGCCAGCTCCCAGGTCCTGCCTGAGGTCCTTCTCAAAGGACAGGCAACAAGAGGGCCCTTCTGAGGAGGCGCAAAGAACCTCCTGGCCCTCTTGCCCTGTGTCTACACAGGGATGGCAGTGCCTGGGGACTAGCAGGCCAGAGTGGGGGCAGGGCTGGGGGCTCAGCACCTGGGTGCGTGGGAGGGTCAGAGTGTGGGTGCCAGGTCCATGTCCCTGTAGGCCTGGGGAGAGTGTAGGGGACTTGGAGCCTGTCAGTGTGTACATGAGGGTGCGGGTGTCACCCACACCCCATGCACCATGTCCCTTTAAGGCTCTCTCTCACCCTCGCCCCCAGGCTGTGGCTGGCGGGTTGCTATGGTGATGGAGCCCAACTCCCTCCCTAGCAGAGGTGGGGGAAGCCAAGAGGAAAGGCTTGCTGTAGCCTATTGGGTTATTTAGATAGGACATAAAGGAGGCTGCTCCAAGGAGCCCCACAGGTACCCTGGGGGCCCAGAAGTCTTAAAGGGCTACTGCGTGGTCCCCTGTGCTCCCTGGTTCACCCCTCCCAAAGGGGGGCTCCCAAGGCTGCGCCCTCAGCCCATTCATCCTGTCTGATGCTTTGGTCTCCAAGGCAACTACAGCTCACCTGTAAGGGACCATTCTGCTTAGAAGATGGGTAGGGGGTGGACAGAGCTTAACCCTTTGTGGGCGACTGGAGAAGGAAGGGAGGGCTGTCACCACTGGCTGGCCGCTCCCCACCCCCGTGATCTCACAGACGCTCTTATCACATACCGAGGGCTTTTCTAAGCGCTTTTCTGCACACAGACTCATTTAATCCTCAGAATTACCCCATGAACAAGGTGCTACCGTTATCCCCATTTTACAGATGAGGAAACTGAAGCTCAGAGAACCTGAGAGCTCCGTGCAAGGCTTAGCGCTGGCGCTCCCCAGGGGTGGCGCTCACCGGGAGCAGAGGACCTTGGCACCCTGACGCGTGTGCCTGCTTGGGCTCCCAGGGGGTCAGGGGCCTGGACGAGGATGGCCTCCAAGCCATCAGGCCCCCTCGGGAGGGAACTATTTGCTAGGCAGATGGCAGGCAAATGTGGGGGGTGGGGAGTAAGACCTTGGGATGGAGGCCATGAGGAAGCAGGATGTGACCGACATCACGTCTCAGCAAAGAGCAGGAACCCGACGCCAAGCAGTCTCTCCTGCCCCTCAGCTGCGGTCCCCTCGCCTGAGGCTCCGTGGGACTTTACTCCACGCCTCCAGCCGAGCACTCAGACAAATGAGGCAGCGGCGGGGAACAGGCCCCTCCCAAGCCCCTGGGCCCCCCAGCGAGCTAGGATGACCCCAGCACTGGAGGGGGCATCAGGGGCCAGGCCAGAGGGGGCTTCGTGCATCCTGCTCCTGGGGCTATGGGCTGCAGAACAGGCAGGCAGCATGGAGCAGGTGAGGGTGCCAAGCAGAGAGGGGCCCAGCCTGGAGCAAGGAGGGACCCTGGCCCACGCCTTGGGGTTTGCTGCTCAGATTGGCCAGTCCTGGGACACCTGGCCCAAGTGTGTTGGGGGGGCAGTGCCTGGAAATGTCTCAGACATTGCCAGGCCCCACCGGCCCCCTCGGGGCTCCCCATTCCCAAAGGGTTAGGGGGCAGGAGGGGACACAGGAAGCCTGGGGGTGGACAATGGAGCCTCTGTCCTCCCCAGGGCCTCAGCATTCCTAAGGCATGAACGCAGACAGCCAGGGGAGGGGGCCGCAAGCCTGTCCCCGTATCATGCAGCACTACATGCCAGCCACTGCAGCCACCATCCTCAGCCCCACCCTTTCCCAGCATAGGACCTGTTGGGCATCGGAGGGGACCCATGTGGGCACATGAGGATGTCTGCATGTGTGCTCTCTCTCATGACCACACACACACGAACGCATGCATGCAACCAGATATACGAGCCCCACACAGGCAAATAGGAATACATAGTGGAAGCTACACACACACACACACACACACACACACACACGCACGCACGCACGCGCGCCCAAAGCCTTCCCAGCAACCCAACTCTCCCATGCAAACCTCCGGACTGGGGCTGCCCTCTCCCTACATCTGCCTGGCACTGGATGCTGGGGACGGAGGGGCTCCTGGGGACTCATCCACTTCCTTCAAGCTCTATCCTCCGACTGACATTGAAATGGATGGGCTCAGAAGTCCCCTCTGGCTAGGTGCATGAAGCCCAGAATGCTGCCACCTCCTGCCCCACCCAATGCCTGGACTTCAGAGCTGCCCCTGCTGAGTTCAGGGGCCAGAGACCAGCGTGAGCTGCCAAGCAGGGGACAGTGGCTAGCATCCCTCTCCAGCTTTCCAACGTAGGGAGAACACAGAAGGGCTGAGGCAAGCTCCTGATGCCTTGGGTGGGGGGCTCTGGACAAAGAAAAGCTTCTAGAAAGACCAGCAGTCCAGACCCTCCTCCTGCAAAGGAACTCTCCACCCTGCCCCAGCTCCTCCCTCTCTCTCCAACCACAGCCTTTAGGAAGCCACAAAGACCCTGTTGATATCTGGGGAGAAGGCAGGCTGGGCTTGTTACCTCCCCCAGTCCTTGTCTGGCTGGTGGCCACCAGCACCCCCTATCCACCCTCCAGGTCAGACACAGCCCCCACGGGGGTCCAGGCCCAACCCAAAGGCCTGGAGCCCAGATGAAGTGTGCAGAGTGGCTGTGGGACAGGGCAGCAGAGAGCTGAGGCTTACACTCGGGGCCATCAGGGGCAAGGCATGGGCAGCTGGGCCCTGAGAGGAGAGGCTCTGGGGGTTGGGAAGAGGAACAGAGAGATAGAAGACAGACAAAAGGGGAAGCAGAGACCTGGCAGAGCCCGGGAAGGGGCGGGGCAGAGTGCTGCGCCCCTCACCCCCACATCGTGGGAGGCTGAGGAGAGAGCAAGTGGGCTAGGGGAGGCAGAAGGGGGATGTCTAGGATGGGCCACATCACAGCAAGGGGGACACAGAAAGATTTCGGGGGGCAGGGGCCCCATCTGGGGACCTAACCCCAGCCTTCCCAATCATGGGAGCAGGGGCAGGGCAAAGGCAGCAGCCCGCTCAGGACCCTAGAGGCCTTCAGACCGCCTGCTTTCCACCCCCCCCCCCCCGGGTCTAAAGCACAGGTCCAAGGCCCCACTCACACCCACAGAGGGAGCCCCATCCTGGCAGACCTCTGCACAGGACCCCGCCTCTACTGCACTCTCTCCCCCAGAACATGCCCCCCTGGAGCCTGGCCCTGTGCTGCAGGCAGTGACTGCAGTGGCCGGTCTGGGCTGCTGTGCAAGGCCACATGTCTGTCACTGCCCAGACGGTCACTCAGTTGCAGCCATTTCAAGTGGTACCAGAGACTGTTTGCCTTCAAAGAGACCTTGGACATAAACAGGTCTGCCTCTCATGGGACAGCAGAAAAAGCTGAAGCTCAAAGCAGGGAAGGGACTGACTGTCCCAAGTCACTGGCTGGGTAGGTAATAGCCAATATGGCACATGGGGCTGCCTCCTCGACCCTCCACCAGCCAATCTTGGCCAAGCACGTGTCACAGAAGGCACTTGCCCCTTGGGCCAGCAGCGGAAAGAGAGCAGACCTGGCGGAGGCCCATCTGGGGCACAGCCCAAGCACCACTGCTCACTGGAGGAGCCCTCAGAAAAGACCCTTCCTCACTCTCTGCCTCCCTTTCCCCTGCAGGTAATCATAAAGAAAAAGTGAGTCCGCACCCCATGCAGACGGGAGTGTTGGTCCAGTTGGTTACTGGCTCTTCCATGGGCAGCCCAGAGCTGGTTCAAGCAGTCACTTAGCAGTGAGCAGCTGCCCAGCAAATGTGTGCCTGCCAGTGGGCTAGTGAGTTCCTGGGCAGAGGAGTTAGCTGCAAGAGCAGCCCCCATGCCTGGCCACAGAGCAGGGGACCTGGGTGCTGTGTGCCCTTGTGATGCTATGCATGGGCTGGGGCTGTGCATTGGGGAGGAGCCTCTCAGAAGTGGGTTGTGCAAACCAGGGAGGCTGGGGCGTGCCTCCTGTTGATCAGACCACCAGCGAGTCTTCCTCTCTTTTGTTCTTTTCTGTACATTTCAATTGTACTATAACAAGATGACTTTTGGGATTGCACACTCACAACATAAATAAATATGGAGAGAGGGAGAGACTGGCAGCAAATGGCCTGAAGGTGGAGAGGTCCCAGTCCCAGTCCCAACCCTGCCAGGAACTCTCCATGTGGCCATAATCAGTTGAGAGTCCCAGAAGGAGAGTCTCTGAAGGCTCAGGAGCCTGAGGGTGTGCATGTGTGGGTGCTGCAAGGGTGCTGTGGCAGGTGAGAGGCCAGGCCAAGTCCCACCACCTGCAGCAAAGAGCAGATGAGAAGCGAGAGACCCTGAGCAGGCCCCGGCTCCAGCCACCCCACAGGGGACATGAAAGATGGGGCTGGGCAGTAGTTCCCATGGGAAGAAAGGCTGACTGGGCTTATTACCCATCAGGGCCACATGAGTCAGCAGAGAAGCCCCTGCTCTCTGGGTGGCGTTAACCAAAAGTAGGGCATCTACCTGCAGGGGAGTGCCAGGCCCCACTCCTTGGGGCGCGCAGATGGCTGTGGGCTTTCCCCCCTGAGACTGGCAGTTATGGAGGAGTTTCCAGAGACCGTGTCGGGGCACCGGGTTGTACTAGGTATTCTTTGACATCCTCGCCAACCAAAAGACCCCCAAAAGCTGTCTAGGAAAAGGGAACAGTAATTGCAGACCCTCCCATAATGGAACACAGACAGGAAGACGTGGCCGTGTGCAAAAGCCCCGCAGTGGGCAGGGACAGAGGCCCAAGCATTTTGCTTTCCAGACGTCGCTGGCCTTGAGCCTATGAGGCCCTCCCTCTGTCCCTCACCCCTACCTTGGACCCACATTCTAGGCCCGCCCGTGTGCACAGGAGGCAGGCTCATCAGGGCTGCCCAAACCCACCTCACCCAGTGAACCCTTTATTGGCCACGGAGCCTGTGGAAACAGGCTCCAGACCCGCCCTGGGCCTCCAGGGAGGGACCCCGGTTCTGCGGCAGGCTTAAGGGGAGCCCCGCGGAGCCCAGGCTGGAATTTAGAATGAAAAAGGAGAGAACAAAGCACCCCCCACCCCCCACTTTGGGCGGAGGGGCAGGCAGCGCCCAGCCCTGGTCCGTCCCCTCCCCCCAGGACAGGGGCAGCTTAGCCCAATCTCCCGCCCCTTGCCCCACCCCAGCCCTGGCGGCCGGGTTTTCAGCCAACGGGGCCCTCGACTGGGGATGAGGGGCAGCCACGCCCAGGATCACACCCCGCGGCGTCGATGGGGGAGCACTCACCCCGATCTCGTTTCCTTTCTCTCTCGCACGGGCAGGAACCCACAGCGACGTGCTAACTTCGGCCCCCACCTGCCCACATGGACCCTGCCGACCACCACACCGTGTCCCTCCGCAGGTCGGCATTTTGGACGCCGCCCAGGTACCCCTCACCTGTCGGGCTCCGGCACCCGGCCTCCTTCCCCCGCTCCGCTCCCGTCCGCGGGGCCCAGGGCCGGGTGCCCGGCATGGGTGGGGCTCCGACCGCGCCGCCGGTTACCGCGGGCCGGGCCGGGTGGCGGTCCCTCCTCTCCCCTCCCGGGCCGGGGCAGGGGCAGGGGCGCTGGGGGTCGCAGCCGATGCCCGGGCGCAAGGGCAGGCCAGCCCGCCTTACCTGCGCTGCGGCCGCCGCTCGGGCTGCCCACCCAGCCTCCGCGCACGCCGGCCTCGGACCCGCCGCCCGAGCGCGTCTGCGACGCCGATGCTGATGCCGCGGCGGCGGCGGCGCGGGGCGGGGCGGGGCGGGCGCGCGGGCGGGAGGGGGAGGGTGGGGGAGGGGAGCGCAGGGCAGGCGGGGGAGGGGGCAGTGAGATCACCTCCCCGCTGCGGCCCCGCCTCGCCGCGCCCCAGCCCCTCGTGCCAGCCCAGCCCGGCCCCCGTCGCCGGGTCCCCCCGCACCCGCACCCGCAGCCCCGGAGTCCCCGGCCAGGGAGCGCCCCCAGCCCGACCACCGGGGAGGCTCGGAGCGGGAATCGCGGGGCGGGGGTGCTCCCGGGGGCCCGGGGCTGGGTCGGGAACAGAGGAGTCGGGCGGGCAAAAGATGCCCCCCAGCGCTCACCCGGCCCTCGAGGGTGCCGGCCAGGATGTGCACCGTGCTCAACGCGGTGCGGCCGCGCCCTGCTGCTCGTGCGTTTGGACGCATCTCTCCCCGCACGCACCCGGGGCAGGACTCCCGTGTCCCCGAGCCCTTTCCCGAATCCCTCCGGTCCGCGTCCTTCCGTGAGGGAGGCGCAGGCCTCGATCCCCAGCCTGCCGGGAAGGCGCAGCGGGGCGCGGGCTCCTGCGCACCCCGGAGCCCCGGCGGGCGGCGGGGCGGGAGCAGAACCCTGGAGCCAGAGGGTCGCAGAGGGAGCATCCCTCGAGCTGCCACCCCCAGCTCCTAGACCTTTCCCCGACTTCCCGCCAGGTTTGCCAGGCCCAGGGTCTTAGTTCTTTGTCCTCTGGTTTGACCTCGTCCCGACCTTTCCCGCTGCCCCACTCTCCCACAGCCCTGAACGGGAAGCGTCGGGAAGCACGGAGCTCCTCCCCAGCGCCCCCACCTAGGCTCATGGCCCTGACCTCCGGGGAGAGGCGAGGCGAGGCGAGGCGAGGCGGAGGGGCCAGGAATTCCGGAGTGAGCCGAGCCGGCTGCAGCCGCAGGGCAAGGAAGGCCTAGGGCCCAGATGGCAGATTGCAGCCCTGGTGGCCATGGTATTTTTATGGGCATGCCTGTTGCCCGGTGAAGCATTGCGGGGGCCCTCAGCTCAGCCTCCCGAGACCCCCCAGTCGTGCCGGACCCTCCTCCTCACGGGAGCGGCCCTGGCATCCTGACCTGGATTCCCCACCCCCGTCTGATCACTTGGTGCCAGCTAACGTCCTCCTCGAAGGGGAGCATTGGGGTGGCCCCACCTGCGTCAGAGAAGGTCTGGATGCGATGTTTTTAGGGATGTTTAGGAGGAGGATGGACAAAACCAGGTGCCTGGGTGAAGGTGGAGGCCTAGGGAGAGGGGAGCCAAGGGGGCTCCAGGCGCCCATCATTTGGTTCCAGTGGACCCAGAGAGGGGGTTCTGGCAGGGCTCGTCATCTTCAGGAGACAGCAGAGGAGACTGAGCCCGTCTGGGTCACAAGGCCAGGGGGCCCGTGAGCTGGGCAGAGAGGGGGGTATTTTCCATGAGGCACTGAGCTGTGGTCGGCTCCCTGCCTGCGCTGATCGGAGCTCCGATAGGCCTGAGCAGAAGCTGGCCGCTGGTCTCTCTCCTCTCCAGCTGCTGCCTCCACCCATCCCCTGAAGTTTCCAGCCTTTTCCACAAGCCTCAGCTTCTGCAAATCCTTTACCTAATCTAGGGCTGATCACTGACACTGACAGGAGTGAAGTAAGAAGGGAATCGAACCCATTTATTATGCACCTCCGTTTATTATAAAAATATTAACTACTATTATTCCATGAAATCACATTTAGTGGGCACGGACCTGGCACTGTTATGTTTCAAGTATTACCACATGTATTTTGCACGTCAAGCTGAAGAGTTTTGCCCAAGCATTAGCCCCATATTACAGATGGGGATACTGAAGCCCAAAGAGCTTGACGAATGCGCTCAGCGAGCGCGGCTAGGAAGTCTCATTCTCTGCATTTGCTCATTGCATCCATACATGACCCCATGATTCTGTTCTTATCCTCACCCTCCAGGTCAGGAGCCCGAGGTCCTCGGGAGAGAGGCGGCCATGCAGCCAGGAGGCGCTGTGCAGAGCATCCCCCCTGCATTCTGTGCTCACCTACTCCTCAGCCCCTCTCTACAAAGGAGGCACTCTTATTGCCCCCATTTCACAGATGACAAAACTGAGGTTCAGAAGGGTCAAGTGACTTTCCCAAGATCACCTGGAAGGTAAATGGCAGAACTGGGATTTCAAGTCACTTCTGCCTGACTGCGATGGCCATGCTCCCAATTCTTCCTGCTGAGGTGAAGGGGCCAATGGGAGCCAGAGCAGGAGTAAGAGAGGACCATGGGCAAAACAAGTCCCAGGAGAAGCAGGAAGGATTGGCCTTGAGCAAGACGTGAGCCATCCCTCCATTGCCACATGCTCGATGTGGTGGGGGGGACACTGGACAGAGAGATGACTGTGTCTTGCCCACCTACAGGCCCTTCCACATCAAGTGCTCCTCACAGCCTCTGCAGTTTGGGGGCCACACTCCACTCCCTGTGATCCACCCCTCTTAGGCACAGTTGACTGGACAAGAGCAGCTCCCCAGAGTCTTGCCAGACCCCCCATGGGATGATGGGGCAGAAGTCACAGAAGCCAGCCAGCAGGAGGGCAGGAAGAAAGTGACAGCAGACAGCAGAGTGGGCCCGGGGCCTGACATCTTTCTCTAGTCTTCTTTCAAGCTTTCTGTGTCTTTATACCTTAGGTGTAGCTCTTGGAAACAACATATAATTGGGTTTGGGTTTGGTTTGATCCAGTCTAACAATTCCTGTCTTTTTAAAAAGTCAGCTTTATTGAAGTATAATTTACATAGAGTAAAATCATCCCTTTTGAGGTGCATGGTTCAATGAGTTTTGATAAATACCGGGTAACCACCACCAAAATCAAGCTACAGAACATTTTCGTCACCTCCCCAAATACCCTCATGCCCCTTTGCAGCCAAACCTCCCTGCCCCTGGCCCCCAGCCACTGCTGATCTGCTTTCTGCCTTTTCTAAACCTTATGACAAGTAGAATCGTGCAGTATGTATGTGTTCTTTTGTCTGGTTTCCTTCACACAGCATAGGTTTGGAGATTCGTCCATGCTGTGATGTCCATGTGTGTCTGTATCAATAGTTTGTTCCTTTTTGTCGCGGAGTAGTATTCCATCGTTGGGCATTTCATAGTTTACACAGCCGTTCGCCTGTCGAAGGATGTCTGGGTTGTTTCCAGCTTTGGGCAACCATGAACCGGGCCACTCTAAGCAGTCGTGTGCGGGCCTTTGCGTGAGCGCACATTTTCATTTCTCTAAGACAGCACGCAGGAGTGGGTTGCTGGGTCATATGACAAATTTATGTTTACCCATCTTTGTCTTTTAACCATAGAGTTCAGTTGATTACATTCTGAACGACCGCTGGTATATTTGGACTTACTTATGACAGCTTATTACGTGCTTTCTATTTGCCCTGCTTTCACAATTTCTGTCCCCCACACCCACTTTATAGCAGTGAAGGTTCAGGGTGGGAAGCAGAAATCCCTCTAGGGATCCTAAACAGAAAGGGGTTTTGTCCAGGGAATCAGGTGCCTACTCCACCATTGGATGGGCCAGACGAGTGGGCTCTGGGCAGGGTCTCCAGAACCCTGCTGCAGACAGAACCACCCCAAGGGAGCTGCTACCTCTGCCGCTATCAATGAGATGGGGGATCGGGATGCCACCAGTGTAACCTTTGAGTCCAAGAAGATACTGCCATAGTCATGACCCAGGGATCAGCAAGCTACGAACAGGAAGCCTCTGCCCCCAGCAACCACCCCCTTGAAGCCCAGCAGAAGCACAGCCCCAGCCGCAGAAGGACGGCCTCCCCCTCCTTCAGCTGCCCCAATCTCACATGAGCACGCACACCTGCTTGGCAAAACCGAATTTGCCTTCCAGAGCCAGCTGCAGGGAAGTCTCTGGGAAACATCTGGCCTCTGTAGTAAGTACCAAAGCACACCAGGAGGACGTGTGGGCATGCCCAGGCATGCACTCCTTCCTTGGTCACCTTTTAGGTGAGTTGAATTTATTTTCTCATGTCATTTTTCCCTGTGTTTGTTTAGAAGTGCTGTATGAATTTTTTAGTGGTCGTTACTCTAGCTGTTTTAACATGAATTCTTAACAAAGCGTAAAGTTAATCAATACCTCTGCTCTGGTGGTTGTAATGCAGGTCTACAAATTCTGTGATGCTCCTCTCCTCAAAGAGGTGATGCCTAATTCCCCTCCTACTCAGTATGGGCCGAACTTGGTGACTTGCTTCTTTTGTTTGTTTGTTTTTGGTGGCTAGCCGGTACAGGGACTGAAGCCGGGACCTTGGTGTTATGTGACTCGCTTCTAATCAACAGAATAAAGCAGAAGATGGTATGTAACTTTGGGGGCATTGCAGCTTCCTCCTCGTTCTCTTCGCTTGTTCTCTCTGGGAGAAGCCAGCTGCCACATAGCAAGGACACTCTACAGCCCCATGGAGGGGCTCACATGGAGAAGAACTGAGGTCTCCTGCCAACAACCATGAGTACGCCATTTTGCAAATGGGTCCTCCAGCCCAGCCAAGCCTGCACATGACTCAGTCCTGCCCAAAATGCCTCCTGCAAGCACGTGAGAGTCTTGGAGCTAGAGCTATCCAGCTAAGCCACTCCTGAACCCTGATCCACGGAAATTGTGAGATAAGAAATGGCTATTGGCTTTCTAAACCACTAGGTTTTGGAGCAATTAGTTTCACAGCAACAGATCTATCTTCTCTTGTCCTACACAACGTGTACCTGAGATCACATGCCAGCCATCTGAGGTAGGTTCTCTTGTCCCCTGGCTTTGCAGAGTAGGCAACTGAGGCCCAGAGAAGTGCTCACTCGCCCGCTAGATCAGCTCTAGCGACCAGCTTCTCTCATCCACACCCGTGACTGAGCAGCTATTATGATGACCAGCCCCGCTGCTTCTGTCCCCACCAGCCAAGTACTTCCCCTCTCCTCTGTGTCTGCCTTTTCTTCATCACTTTGTTTCTGCTGAATCCTAGTTTCTGCCTCCCGTTGGCTTCTACTGTTTCATGACAAATACACGTTGCTTTTTTTGCACGTGTCTTTTGGCTTCTAACCTCACTGCAATTCAAATTCCAAGAGAAAGAAGCTTCTTGGCCCAAATACTCACCATCCTTATTTGGGCGGAGCCTTCATGCCAGGTAGCCTCATAGTCAAGTGACAAACCTGCCTATAGGCTGCCTGTTCTTGGCCAGGTGCTGGCTCCTGGTCCACACAGCTGAGGACACACAGTATGGCCCTGTGTCATAGACTGAATGTTTGTGTTACCCCCAAATTCATATGCTGAAGCCATAACTGCCCATGTGGCTATCCTTGGAGAAGGGGCCTCTAAAGAAGTACATAAGATTAAATGAAGTCATAAGGGTGGGGCTCTGATTCCCATAGGATTAGTGTACTAATAAGAAACACCAGAACACCCTTGCTCATTTTCTCTCTCTCCCTCTTCCATGTGAGGACACAGCTAGAAGGCAGCCGTCTGCAAACCAGGAAGAGAGCCCTCACCAGAACCTGACCCTGCTTGATCTGGGACTTCTGGCCTCCAGAACTGTGAGAAAATTTATTTCTAATGTTTAAGCCTCCCAGTCTGTGTATTTTGTTATGGCAGCCAAGCATTCTAAGACACCGTCTATGTGTGAGTCACTGGCTAGTGGCACTCTTGCAGCAGGCAGCTGTGTCTTGGTAGGCACTGTGTCTGGCCTGGCCTATCTCACCACACTGAAGTCATCTATTCTCCTGTTTTATCTTTATACTCAGCCTACAAAGCCCCAGGCTTTCGAGAATTGCCCATTTGACTTCTCTGCTGCCCCTCACAAGCTGGAGAAAACCACGTTGTATTAGTCCATTTCTGTTGCTTATAACAAAATACACGGAACTGGGTAATTTATAAGAAAGTGAAATCCATTGCATATAGTTTCTGAGGCTAGGAAGTCCAAACTCCAGCGAACACATTTGGTGAAGGCTTTCTTTGGTGGTGACTTCAGTGACAGCTGGATATCACATTGCAAAATGGCAAGGCAGAGAGAGCAGAAAGAGAGACTGAAAGCCCTCAGAACCATGCCCCTGACCACCATCTTTAATCCATTCACTACTGCACAGTCCTACAATCCAATCACCTCTTCAAGGCTCTACCTTTCAATTATCCTAATAGGATTTCCCACCCTCTTAACAGTCACAGTGGGGGCCAAGTTTCTAATACATAAAACTTGGAGGACACAATTCAAGCTTCAATGAGTTTGGGGGTACATAATTCAATCCATTACATTCTGCCCCTGGCCCCCCCAAATTCATGTCTTTTCACATGCAAATACATTTATTTCTTCCCCAAAGTCTTAACTTATTTGAACTCAAAAGTCCAAAATTCAAAGTCCCATCTGTGAAGTCAAAACAAGTTATCTACTTCCAAGGTACAATGGTGGGACAAACAGAGGGCACATATTCCTATTCCAAAAGGGAGAAATAGGCCAAAAGAAAGGGGTAACAGGTCCCAAACAAGTCTGAAACCCAGCAGGACAGGCATTAAATCTCAAAGCTGGCAAATCATGAACCTTGACTCCATGTTCGGTGTCCTCTGCACATTGGTGTGGGGGGTTGTCCCCAAGTCCTCAGGCAGCTCTGCTCCTATGGCTTCCTGGACTGAGGCCACACTTCAGCTCTCCCAGGCTATTGTTCCACTCTGGTAGCTCGACAGGTCTGGGGTCTCCATGGCGGCCCTATTCTCATGGCTCTACTAAGCATGGCACTGTTGGGGTTTCTCTGCTGCAACTCTGACCCCCATTTCTGCTCAGCATTGCTCTAGAGAAGGCTCTATGGAGTGAATCTGCCCCTGCGACAGATCTCTTCCTGGGCCCCCAGCTTTTTCCATACATCCTTTGAAATTGGGGTGGAGGATCCCATGCCTTCCCAGCTCTGGCATTCTGCCAGCCTAGAGACTTAACAACACATGGATGCCACCAAGACTTCCAGCTTGTATCTTTCAAAGCTGTGGGTCCAGCCACACCTGAGGCCAATTTAGCCAAGGCTGGAGCAGCAGGGGTGTGAGAAGCAGCTTCCCAATGTGGTCCTGGGCAGTGAGCCCACGGAGGGAGCCTCAAGCCTGTTCCCCAAGACCATTCTGTCTCCCTAGGCCTTTGGGCCTGAAATGGAAAGGTTGGCCCCAGAGGCTTCTGTAATGCCTTCAGGGCCCTTTTCCCCTTCTCTTGATAATCCCTTTCCTTTGTACTAATCTTAGCATCATTGGATTTTTCTTCTGAAAATAATCTCTGCTTCTCTACCACATGGCCAGGCTGCAAATTTTCCAAATCTTTACACTCTGCTTCCCTTTTAAATTCTGGCTTCATGTCATGCCTTTGCCACCATAACACATTGTAGGCTGTTAGGAGTACCAATGCAGCTTCTTTTGCTACTTAGAAATTTCTTCCGCCAAATGCTCTGGTGCACAACTCTTAAGTTCTGACTTCCACAAAGTCCTAGGGCATGGACACAATGCAGCCAAGTTCCCTGCCAGTTCATAGCAAGGTTGATCTTTGCCCCAGTTTCTGAAAAACTTCTGATTTCCATCTGAGACCTCCTTAGAATGATATTTACAGTCCATGTTTCCATAAGCATTCTGCCAGCCACCATGTAACCATCTCTAAGATATTCCAAACTTTCCCTCATCTTTTTGTCTTCTTCTGAGTCCTCCAAACTCCTCCAACCTCTCTCCTCAGCACCCAGTTCCAAAGCCGTTTCCATACTTTCAAGTATCTGTTATAAGCAACACCCCACTTCTCTGGTACTGGTTTCCTGTATTAGTCCGTTTTTCTTGCTTATAACAAAATACCTGGAACTGGGTATTTAGAAAGAAAACAAAATGTATTGCTTACAGTTTCTGAGGCTAAGTCCAAAGTCCATGTGGTGGTGGCAACAGTGACCCGGGGGTCTCACATTGCAAGATGGTGGAAGCAGAGAAAGAGAAAGACAGACTCTTCTTTTAAAGCCCTCAGAACCACACCCCTGACCACCATTTTTAATCCATTCACTACTGCACGGTCCTGCAATCCAGTCACCTCTTCAAGGCCCCACCTTTCAGTTACCATCATAGGATTTCCCACCCTCTTAACAGTCACAGTGGGGGCCAAGTTTCTAATACATAAAACTTGGGGGACACAATTACAGCTCCACTTAGTTTTGGGGGGGCATGATTCAATCCACTACACATGCAAGTGTATGGATTGCTCTCCCTGGGATTTATGGGCTCCAAACAAGCTGTCTCATGGGCACTACAATCCTGCCATGTGTCCCTGGCCAGCCCCTCCATTTCCAGTCAGTGGATCTCCCAGACTTTCTCCACATATTGTTGACTTGGAAATGAAAGAGACAGATTAAACACTTGCATCTACTTTCTGTCCCTCCTGAAACCCTACTGAAATGACAATACATTGATAAATGGCTTTTTTTTTTTTTTTGGTGGCTGGCTAGTACGGGGATCCAAACCCTTGACCTTGGTGTTATCAGCCCCACGCTCTAACCAAGTGAAGTAAATGACTTTTCAAAAAGAAAAAATTCCCAAGAACAAAAATAATGGGAGAAGAGATAACAGCAACAAAATTGTGGTAGCTGAGTAGTAACTAATGTAGCAGACCCAAGAAAGCTGGGGCAAAGGGGAGAGGTAAGCAACCCCTGAATGTCACTGCAGAAGTCACACACAATCTAGAAATTAGCAGTGGAAATGGGGGTGAATATGGGGGTGCAGTTGAAAGACTGTTAAAGAGGCAGTTAGATATCCACATGCCTTCCCCTATCCCAGTGGAAGAGGAAGTTTATTCTTTGGAGATGATGAAACAAAGGATTCTGAACTGGGGAACATCAGAAATGGTTTAGATCACACCGTACTGAAAACAGGGAGATTAAATATTTATCTAATGAGGGCCAGCCTGTGCCTCACTTGGGAGAGTGTGGTGCTGATAACACTGAGGCCACAGGTTCGGATCCCTGTGTAGGGACGGCCAGTTAGCTCACTTGGGAGAGTGTGGTGCTGACAACACCAAGTCAAGGGTTAAGATCCCCTTACCGGTCATCTTTAAAATAAAATAAAATAAAATAAAATAAAAGAGGGGAGGTGGAGTGAGAACAAAAGCTAGAACAATTTGAGCCTCCAAAAATATGTTAAACCTTTTGGAGACGAGTAATTATAGGGAGGGGGCATGAGGGAAGGTTCTTAGCAATATTCTGTATTGTGATCTGTGGGGATAGATACATGGGTGTATTCACTTCGAAACTCTATTGAGCTGTACACTTACGATTTCTGCAAATTGCTGTATGCACGTTATAGTCCAATGGAAAATTACCCCCAAAATTACAGTCTTTGATTCTAAGTTGTTCCACAAAAAAATTGAGTCTTTGTAGAGAAATGGCAACTAATAAGTGTAGAGAGAAAGCATCAGAAGATCACCATTTTGCAACCACCAATGTAATGACTAAGTTATTAACTTAATTAATAACTGATTAATAACTGAGTTAATAACTAAATTATTAACTTAATAACTGATTTAGGCAGGGATCCTCACCAGATGGTGAACCATTAGATGGAATGTTGTTGGGGGATAGGATACTCACATAGTCTCAAAGTATGATGCCAAATTAGTTGTGAATTAGGAAGGAAAAATGCATCTTTACCAGGGAGCGATCTGGCAACCACCATCTTGCATCCCCAACAGTGGGATAGCCTGACCCCAAGTGCCTCCTGATGCGATTGAGGGGGGGGGGTGGATGTGGGTAGGGGAGAGGAGGATACGGCATGGATTGCCCTGGACTCTTCCAAAAGTATTATTGCCGTAATGTGTGTGGAGAAGGATGAGTTGGGAGTGAAAGGACGAGTCGACACCAGTTGACGATCCACCGGAGAGAGCTCGTTTATTAGGCGGCACACACACACCATATATAGGGCTTTTAGGGAAGGCTGATTGGCTTAAAATACAATCCCTACTTAGAGGGCAACCAGCGCCATGATGGCGTGTGGCTGAGAAGGACTTATGTGATCAGGGTGTGATCCCTTGGGGCATTTGGGTTCTTACATTCCTCTCTTTTTCTTGTTTTAGGAAAGGGGACTTGAAGTCATCGAGCTACTTCCTGCTGAACTGGGGCGTTGTGGGGGGGGCAAAGGGAGGAAGGTACATAAATACCCATTATGAAACCCCAAAGGAGGGTGGAGAAACAAGTAATTTCAAAAGGGGAAAAGTCCATAAACGTTCCTTGAAGCCACAAGTCGCACATGCACCGGTTCCATTGTTCGTAGTTGGAGACTGGAGGGAGCAGCCAGGTGTCGGTGGCAAGGGCGTGTAGGATGCGTTCCCTCTGTAAGGTGGTGTCTCTTCAGCATCGGCTGAGGCGCTCATGAGATGAGGCGGGGGGTTCATCGGTACCTAGAAGCTGGTAGTTTCTAAGCAAAAGCTGGTTAAAGGCCTGATTAGAGATTTTTCCCACTTGGGTTTGAAGAAACCTAATGATGCAGGGCAAAAAATGGCAGGTTATGAGGATAATGATTAGAGGTCCCAAAATGGGCCAAATCCAAGTTAGGATAGGGTTTAAGATAAAAGAAGAAAAGGGGTTAGAACTGGATGTGGTTCGTAGGCTGGAAGCTAAGTCGGTGAGTTTGATGATGTTTGTTTCTACTAGACCAGATTCATTGATATAATAACAGCATTCTTCCCCAAGGAAGATGCAAGTACCTCCTTTTTCTGCGGTGAGGAGGTCTAGTGCTCTACGGTTTTGGAGGGTGGCCTGAGCTAAAGAGGTAATTTGTCTCTGTAGAGAGGAAAGAGATTCGGCAGTGGAGGTCAGAGCCCCTTCAAGTTTAGCATTGATGTCTTTGACCGCCCATAAACTGTGTCCTAAGGCTCCTCCCGACAGGCTGGCTCCGACTGCTGATGTTGTTAGGGAAATACCAACCATGATCGGGAGAAAGGCGGCCCTTTTTTGTCTTGAGGGGGGATGAAGAAGATGGAACAGTTCTGAATTGGAGTACAGAGTGAGTTGAGGGACGATGGTGACGAGAAGGCATGGGGCAGTAAGATTAGGCAGGATGGAGGTAGAGAGGGTTCCATTGCACCAGAAGAAAGAGCCTGGTGGGGCGAAGGTGTGGTTATAAATGGTTGAGGAAGGGAAGCGTTTAAGGGGATGGCCACCAGGAGCAGTCGCATTAGAGATCTGGTGCCAGGTGTAAATGGGTGACCCTGGGGAGCTAGCAGAGGGGCCTGAAAGCTCCCTGGGTGAAATGAAAAGAACAGGAGAAGGCCAAGGAGAAGGTTCATGTCTCCGGAATTCGGGGTAGGGCTGAGGTCCGGGATAGGCGGAGTTTGAAAGGGTCGGTAGGATGAGGGATACACTTAAAAGAATGGTGTGTTAAGTTCTTTTGCAGCTTGTTATTGGAGTTCTCGGTGGCCGAGGGCGGATCCTGAGTGTAAGGCTTCAGCCTGGAAACATGATTACCTGGCAGGGCAAGTTTAGCAGCACTTGGAGTGCCAAGGATGACAGGACATGGGCCTTCCCACTTAGGGGTTAGGGGGGTTTTGGGTTCCGGGGAAGTGTAGAATACTAATTGGCCTGGGCTGAGTGAAAGGTTATTTTTGGAAAGTGACGGATCTGGAAGTAGCCAGTCCTGGTACTTCCATAATTCGGTGCGAAGGTGGGAGAGCAAGGGTAAGGCCCTGGTGGGTGGTATGGGTCCTTCAGTTGCTGTGATCCCCGGGGGTAGGAGGGGCCTACCATACATGACTTCAAAAGGGAAAGATTGGAGGGCCTTTTGGGGAGAGCCCTGGTCTTGAGTAGAGCGAGAGGTAGAAGACGGACCCAATCAAGGTGTAATTCCAGAGACAATTTAGTTAGTATGGTTCTCTCTACCTTGCCAGATGCCTGAGGTTGGTAAGGGCAATGTAGGTGCCAGGGAAGAGAGAGTGACTGGGAGAGTTTTTGTATTATCTGGGCGGTAAATTCAGGTCCATTGTCAGATTGAATGGAAGTGGGCATCCCAAATCGTGGGATGATTTGGGAAAGGAGAGTCTGGGCTATGGTGGAGGCCTTTTTATTGGATGTTGGGAATGCCTCTACCCATCCTGAAAAGGTATCAACAAACACCAAGAGGTATTTGAGGCGCCGGACGGAAGGCATGTGCGTAAAATCGACTTGCCAGTCGGTCGCGGGTGTGAGACCTCTGGCCTGGTGGGAGGGGTATGGCCCAGGTTTGAGAGGGGTGTTAGGATTGGCACGCTGGCAGATTGTGCATGAGGAGGAAATTGTTGCAAGAGGGCTTTGTCAGATGGGGTGACTGAGAAGAAGGCTTGTAAAAACTGGGATAAAGCTTGGGGGCTAGAGTGAAACAGGTCATGGAGCAAGCGAAAGAGAGAGGACTTACCACCATTAGGCGGTTGAGGCTGAGAGGGTGTCTGTGAACCCTGGGAGCCGTAAGGAAGAATGGGAAGTTGGTTTTGTGTCTGTGGGTGCCATGCCGCAGTGTGTGCGGCGAGGTCAGCCTTACAATTCCTGCGAGTGATTGGGGAATCGTCCCTCTGGTGGGCTCTGCAATGAATGACTCCTAATTCACAAGGTAAATGGGATGCCTCAATTAATGTGGAGATTAAAGCTGAGTTGATGATTGTGTTACCCTTGGTGTTAAGCAGACCACGTTCTTTCCATATGGCGGCAAGAGAGAGAAGTATATGAAAGACATATTTGGAGTCAGTGTATAAGTTAAGAGTTCTTCCTTCAGCTAGAACGCAGGCTCGCGTGGCAGCGATAAGTTCGGCCTGCTGGTTGGTAGTACCTCTGGGTAAAGGTTGGGCTTCTATAACCAAGTCAAGGGAGACTATGGCATAACCTGCGTAATGAGTGTTTCCTTCCTTGAATGAGGACCCATCCGTGAACCATGTGAGACCAGCGTGAGACAGGGGCCCCTCAGTGATGGAAGAGCGGTAAGGTATGAAATTCTGAAGGCTTTCTACGTAGCTGTGCAAAGGGGTGTTGGGGGAATCTGGTATAGGCAGTAGGGTGGCCGGATTTAGGGGTGGGCAGGTATTGAAGGATAGGGCAGGATTTTCCAGAAACGAGGATAGGAGGGTTAGGATTCTGGAAGGTGGGAGGGATTGGAGAGCCTTATAGGTAAGGAGGTCTTTGAGGTGATGTGGTGAGAGAATGGTGAGAGGTGCCCCAAATGTTAATTTGGATGCCTCCTTATGCAGTAACTGCCCCGCTGCCAGGGCTCTTAGGGTGCCCAGCCTCGTACAGTGGGGTCCAACTGTTTTGATAGGTACAAGGTGGAGATTTTGGACGAGATGAAAGGCGCCATTAGGTTTTTTTACAGCGAATATGGGAGTATTGAAAGGGGAGCGAGTGGGACGGAGATACTCCTTTTTTAATAGGTACAAATAGATTTGGAGGGGTCTTTTAGTTTTATGTGTACAGGGGAACACTGGGCCAGAGCGGGGATGGCAGTGTCCCAAACTGGGGTTAACAGGGTGCGTTAAGATGGGTAAGGACTTCTTTGGAGGGGTGGGATTAGTAGGATCTTGGGCTTGAACTAGCCCTAGGAGGAAGGAAACGGGGGAAGAGGAAGAGGACAGGGGCAAAGTAATGGAGACTTGAAGCCGTGATAGAATGTCCCGACGCAACAAGGGGACGGGGCATTGTGGCATGACTAGAAAGGAATGGGAGAAAACGGATTGAGTGCCTTGAAGGCAGCAGGTTAAAAGAGGGGTTTTGGGGGGAAAGATTTGTTTACTTCCTACCCCGACTATAGGAGAGCTGCTGGAGGTGGTGGGGCCTTTATATTCCCTTAAGACCGAAAAGGTGGCTCCAGTGTCCAGGAGGAAATATATTGGGTGGCCGTCCACAACCATGGATACCCTGGGCTCTTGCTTTGTTATAGAGATGGTCGGGTAGGGCCCAAGGCTCCGTCGGTCCTCCTCAGCGAGGCCCACCATAGGTGGTGTCCACGGTTCGGGGGACTGTGGGGCAGTTGGTCCCTCACCCCTTCGGGAAAGGGGGCAATCAGATCCCCAATGTCCCTTCTTTTTGCATTTTGGATGAGGAGTGGTGGGTGGCCTGGGGGTGGGGCAAGCCTTTGCCCAATGCCCTTCCCTCCCACATTTAAAGCAGGCTCCAGGTGGAGGCTTAGAGGTGGAGGCTGTGGGAGGGCGCCCAGGGGGTTTGATAAGCCGGGCCAACATCTGGAAGTTGGCGTGGTCGGCCTTTTGTTTTCGACGTTCTTTTTCCTCCTCCCGATTATGAAAAACCTTGAAGGCCACTGACAGGATTTCGGTCTGAGGGGTTGCAGGGCCCTGCTCTAATTTTTTAAGTTTAGTTTTAATGTCGGGGTAGGATTGGGCCAGGAAATAGGTCATAAGGACATGCCGGCCATCTTCTGAGTTGGGGTCTAAGTTAGTGTATTGTTGAAAGGCCTGAGTTAATCTATTGAGGAACTCAGAGGGAGTTTCCTCCTTTTTTTGGAAAATTTCTTGAATTTTTTGGAAATTGACGACCTTGCGAGCTGATTTTTTGAGGCCAATTATTAAGCAAGAGGCAAAACGGTCTCGAGCCTGGATTCCCTGGGCTGTGTTATAATCTCAATTAGGTTCCTGTTCTGGGACTGCTTGGGGGCCTGGGGGGTGATCTGGATTGGTACAATGGGTGTCAGTGGCATGGTTTTGGGCTGTATCCCAGACCCTGTGGCGTTCCTCGGGGAGGAGGGTATTGGCTAGGAGCATGAAGATGTCATGATGTGTGAGGCTGTAGGCCTGCAGGATCCATTGGAATTCTTTAATGTAGGTGGTAGGGTCATTAGAGAAAGAGCCTAGTCTTTTTTCTAATTCTGTAAGGTCAGCTAGGGAAAAGGGAACATGGACCCTAACTACTCCTTCAGCCCCAGCTACCTCATGTAGTGGGGCAATTGTTAAAGGGGTGGGGGAGGTCCTCGGGAACGGGTGAAAGGGGGGCTTAGTGGGTTAGGAGTAGGGGAGAGTAAAGACGGGGGAGTGGATGGCGCAGGAGGTGCAGAAGGTGACGCGGATGTTGGGGGAGGAGGAGGTCGGTAGGGTGGGGGTTCATCAGCAGGGTCGAAGGTGGAAGAATCGAGGGGTGACTGTGAAGATGGTTTACAGGCTAAAAGGACTTGAGAGGGAGCACAGGAGGGGCAGAAGGTGGGTTCTGAGCCAAGAGGCGAAAAGCCTCGATGTAGGGGATCTCCTTCCATTTTTTTAGGCGCTGGCAGTAGTTAAAGAGGTCTCGTAGACTGTTAGGATCTAGTGTGCCCTCAGGGGGCCATGTGTTCTGATTATCTAAAGGATAATAAGGCCAATCTTGTGTACAGAATTTGTGGTGAGGAGTTGGGGCTTAATATCCGGAGATTGGTGAGGTTTTTCAGAAGGCATTGAAGTGGAGAGTCCCCTAGGGAGGAGGAGGAAGCACCCATTCTGGTCTCTTAATGGGAATTTAGACAGAAATCGGACAGAGATTAGTGATAAGACAGATCCTTCAGCCAGTTGGGAAAGGTGGGATCCTAGAGGGCGTCCCCAGTAGGTCACGTCAGTCCCAGCAGGTTCAGGTACGAACCAGGAGGAGAGAAGGGAGGTGTGGGTCGTCACTCAGACCTCCACTTCTCTAGGGCAAAAGCACGGTGCCTGAAGGAACCTAGCGCCAGGATTTTCTGGTCAGGTCCCAGACCCGGGAAGTGGAGAGAAGAGAGTGGTGGACAGGAGGGTGAAGGAGAGAACAGAATGGGGCTTTTAACCTCCAAAAATGAAAGTAAAAGTTTACCGGGGCTTTGGAACCTGTTACAGTTTGGGAATTTATGGTGGTCATGAAGACCATGGTGGGGTGGGGTATGGGTGTTAGGGGCCACTGGACGGTCACGGCTAGACTCCCTGCAGTAGCCTGAAAAAGGGCTGGTGCCCTTTAGGAAAGGGGGCTTACCTAATGATGAGCCGGTGGTGAGCGGAAGGAGCCAGCGCCGAAAAGAATGGACGAGGGTGGACCGTCAATGATGAGCGGTGGAAGGGAGGCCGGTCCTGGCGGGACGGAGTTCCCGAGGGGCGACTTAGAAAGTGCTGCCGCTGTGATTCGAAAAGTGTTACAGCTCGAGGGAGCCCTGAGGGGCGACTTGGAAAGTGCTGCCGCTGCGATTCGAAAAGTGTCGCCGCTCGAGAGAAACTCCGTCCCAGTTTTCGGCACCAAATGAAAAGACGAGTCTACACCAGCTGACGATCCACTGGAGAGGGCTCGTTTATTAGGCGGCACACACACATATATATAGGGCTTCTAGGGAAGGCTGATTGGCTTAAAATACAATCCCTACTTAGAGGGCAACCAGCCCCATGATGGGGTGTGGCCGAGAAGGATTTATGTGATCAGGGTGTGATCCCTTGGGGCATTTGGGTTCTTACATTCCTCGGTGTAACATTTGGGGCACCTCTCACCATTCTCTCACCACATCACCTCAAAGACCTCCTTACCTATAAGGCTCTCCAATCCCTCCCACCTTCCAGAATCCTAACCCACCTATCCTCGTTTCTGGAAAATCCTGCCCTATCCTTCAATACCTGCCCACCCCTAAATCCAGCCACCCTACTGCCTATACCAGATTCCCCCAACACCCCTTTGCACAGCTGCGTAGAAAGCCTTCAGAATTTTATACCTTACCGCTCTTCCATCACTGAGGGGCCCCTGTCTCACGCTGATCTCGCATGGTTCACGGATGGGTCCTCATTCAAGGAAGGAAACACTCGTTACGCAGGGTATGCCATAGTCTCCCTTGATTCGGTTATAGAGGCCCAACCTTTACCCAAGGGTGCTACCAACCAGCAGGCTGAACTTATCGCTGCCACACGAGCCTGCATTCTAGCTGAAGGAAAGAACTCTTAACTTATACACTGACTCTCCACCCTCCTTTGGGGTTTCATAATGGGTATTTATGTACCTTCCTCTCTTTGCCCCCCGCTCAACGCCCCAGTTCAGCAGGAAGTAGCTCGATGACTTCAACGTCCCCTTTCCTAAAACAAGAAAAAGGGAGGAATGTAAGAACCCAAATGCCCCAAGGGAGCACACCCTGATCACATAAGTCCTTCTCGGCCACACCCCATCATGGCGCTGGTTGCCCTCTAAGTAGGGATTGTATTTTAAGCCAATCAGCCTTCCCTAGAAGCCCTATATATATTGTGTGTGTGCCGCCTAATAAACGAGCTCTCTCCGGTGGATCGTCAACTGGTGTCGACTCGTCCTTTCAAAGAGTGCTGAAGTCTGGATGCAGGACAGGAGAACTGAAAGCAACCCCACTAGCGCACACACACTAATGGCCTGACAGAAAAAGAGCCATGCTGTTTTGGGGTATAGTGTGATTTATTGTACTCCTACTGTTCTATTACATACAATATCTAGTATTCACAAAAAATTAAGATACATATGAATAAGCAAGGAAATATGACTCATCATCAAGAGAGGAAACTGTCAATAGAACCAGATTCATATGTGGACTAGATGTTGGAATTATCAGACAGATACATTAAAATAACAATAACAAATATGTTAAGTAATCTAGTGTGAAAAGATGGACAATGTTGGCGAACACATGGGAAATTTCAGTAGGACATGAAAACTATTAAAAACAGCCAAATGGACCTGAGACTGCTATCCTTGGCTGGCATCTTCCTTATCAATTAGGGAGCCTTGAAGAGGTGATTGGACTGTAGGACCATGCAGTAGTGAATGGATTAAAAATGGTGGTCAGGGATGAGGTTCTGAGGGCTTCAAAAGAAGAGGAGGGTCTGTCTCTCTCTGCTCTCTCTGCTTCCACCATCTTGCAATGTGAGACCCTTGGGTCACTGTCACCACCACCAGATGGACTTTGAACTTCCCAGCCTCAGAAACTGTAAGCAAATAACTTCATTTTCTTTATAAATTACCCAGTTCCACATATTTTGTTATAGCAACACAAAACAGACTAGTGCACCCGTTGTCACAATTTGATGCTGCAAGAATTAAGCAAGTCCCGTGTGACTCCACTGGGAGAGGGCTCTTGGAAGCTTGCACCTGGTTACCTCCAGACCTCCTCCAATGTACCTTTTCCCTTTGCTATTTTTCTTTGGATCCTTTTGCTGTAATAAATCTTAGCCATGAGTACGACTAAAAAAAAATATGCCAAATTGGCTCTGGCCAGTTAGCTCAGTTGGTTAGAACACAGTGCTGATGACACCAAGGTCAAGGGTCCGGATCCCCATACCAGCCAGCAACCAAAAAATTTAAAACAAACAAACAAAAAAAGTATAGCATGTGAGTTCCTCAAAAACCTAAACATTGAATTATCATACAATCCATCAATTCCACTCCCAGGTATGTCCTCAAAATAATTGAAAACAAAAATTCAAATCGATACTGGTTTGTCAGTGTTTATTGCAGCATTATTGACAATAGCCAAAAGGTGGAAACAACCTAAATGTCCCTCCACAGATGAATGAATAAACAAAATGTGGTCCAGCCATACAATGCACTATTATCAGCCATAAAAAGGGATGAACTTTGGATACATGTTACAGCATGAATAAACCTTGAAAACATTATGCTAAGTGAAAGAAGGCAGACACAAAAGGACAAATATTATATGATTCCACTTATACAAAATATCTAAAATACACAAATTTATAGAGACAGAAAGTACATTACAGGTTGCTGGGGCTGGGGGTTGGGGGGAATGTAGAGTTACTGCTTAGTGGGTATAGAGCTTCTGTTTGGGGTGATGAAAAAAGTTTTAGAGACAGATACTGGTGATGGTTGCACAGCATTGTGAGTTTAATTAATGCCACTGAGTTGTACATTTAAAATGGTAAAAATGTCAAGTTATATAGATAGATACAGATATGCATATAGATAGATTATAGATAGAAAGATAGATAGATAGATAGATATTGCAATGCTAAAAAAACATGGGTAAGGGCTCACCTGGGCAGTTCTGGCTCAGGATCCTTCATGACCTGTTAGACCGTGGCGGAAGCTGGAATCTCATGGTGCTGGAGCAGATTAGAGCTGACTGGGCATCTCTCCCTCTTCGTGTTGTCTCAGAGCCCTTGCATGTGGTTTCTCCATGATGGCTGGTTTGGGCTTTCTCACAGCATGGTACCTTCTGGGAAGCTGGGCTGCCTACATGGCGGCAAAAGGCTTGACGAGTGCATGTCCCCACTAACAAGGCAGAAGCTGCATGGCCTTTTCTGACCTAGCCTCAGAAATCAAGCAGCACCACTTTCACCATATTATCTTGATTACAAGCAAGTCACAAGCCAGCCCAGATTATAGGGGGGAGGGTTAAATTCCACCTCTTGAGGAGGAAGTGGCAAGGTTCCAGAAGAGCATGTGGGAATGGGAGATACTGTTGGGGCTACCTTCGAAAAACACAATCTGCCACACACACCAGTTAAAAGGCAGACACTGTCAAGCTAGATAAAATAGCTATGTTGTTTACGGGAAGCACATCTTAAGCATAAAGACACAGACATGTTGAAAGTAAAAGGATGGAAAAAGATATACCAAGTAAACACTGAGCTTAAGAAAGCTGGTATGGCTGTACTAATATCATACAGAGTGGAATTCAAGACAGAGTATTACCAGCGATAAAGAGGGACATTTCCCATAATGAAAAAGGGACAAATCAAGAAGACATAACCATTTCAAATATGTAAGCACCTAATAACGAATTTCCCAAATACATGAAACAAAATTAATAGCACTAAAGGGTTCTAGAAATAGACAAATCTCCAAACATACCAAAAGGAAAACTAATCAGTAAGAATATAGATTATTTTATTTTATTTTATTTTGTCGAAACACAATGTGGTTGATTATTGTGGCCCATCACCGAAACCTCCCTCCCTCCTCCCTCTCCCCCCTCCCCCCCAACAATGTCCTTTCTGTTGGCTTGTCGTACCAACTTCAAGGAATTGTACTTGTTATGTCTTCTTTCCCCTCCCCCCCGTTTTTTTTTCTGTGTGTGTGTGTGTGTGAATTTATTTATTTATTTTTAGCTCCTACCAATAAGTGAGAACATGTGATATTTCTCTTTCTGTGCCTGACTTGTTTCACTTAATATAATTCGCTCAAGGTCCATCCATGTTGTTGCAAATGGCAGTATTTCATTCGTTTTTATAGCTGAGTAGTATTCCATTGTGTAGATGTACCACATTTTCCGTATCCACTCATCCGATGATGGACATTTGGGCTGGTTCCAACTCTTGGCTATTGTAAAGAGTGCTGCGATGAACATTGGGGAGCAGGTATCCCTTCGACTTGATGATTTCCATTCCTCTGGATATATTCCCAGCAGTGAGATAGCTGGGTCATATGGCAGATCTATCTGCAATTTTTTGAGGAACCTCCATACCATTTTCCATAGAGGCTGCACCATTTTGCAGTCCCACCAGCAATGTATGAGAGTTCCTTTTTCTCCGCAACCCCACCAGCATTTATCGTTCAGAGTCTTTTGGATTTTAGCCATCCTAACTGGGGTTAGATGGTATCTCAGTGTGGTTTTGATTTGCATTTCCCGGATGCTGAGTGATGCTGAGCATTTTTTCATATGTCTGTTGGTCATTTGTATATCTTCCTTAGAGAAATGCCTACTTAGCTCTTTTGCCCATTTTTAATTCGGTTGCTTGTTTTTTTCTTGTAAAGTTGTTTGAGTTCCTTGTATATTCTGGATATTAATCCTTTGTCAGATGTATATTTTGCAAATATTTTCTCCCACTCTGTTGGTTGTCTTTTAACTCTGTTAATTGTTTCTTTTGCTGTGCAGAAGCTCTTTAGTTTAATATAATCCCATTTGTTTATTTTTCCTTTGGTTGCCCGTGCTTTTGGGGTCATATTCATGAAGTCTGTGTCCAGTCCTATTTCCTGAAGTGTTTCTCCTATGTTTTCTTTAAGAAGTTTTATTGTTTCAGGGTGTATATTTAATTCTTTAATCCATTTTGAGTTGACTTTAGTGTATGGTGAAAGGTATGGGTCTAGTTTCATTCTCCTGCATATTGATATCCAGTTCTCCCAGCACCATTTGCTAAAGAGGCAGTCTCTTCCCCAGTGTATAGGCTTGGTGCCTTTGTCAAAGATCAGATGGCTGTAGGTGTGTGGGTTGATTTCTGGATTCTCTATTCTATTCCATTGATCAGTGTGTCTGTTTTTATGCCAGTACCATACTGTTTTGGTTATTATAGCTTTGTAGTATAGTTTAAAGTCAGGTAGTGTTATGCCTCCAGCTTTATTTTTTTTTTGCTCAGCGTTGCTTTGGCTATGCATGCTCTTTTGTTATTCCATATAAATGTCTGGATAGTTCTTTCCATTTCTGAGAAAAATGTCATCAGAATTTTGATGGGGATTGCATTGAATTTGTATATCACTTTGCGTAATATGGACATTTTCACTATGTTAATTCTTCCAATCCAAGAGCATGGGATATCTTTCCATCCTCTTGTATCCTCTCTAATTTCTCTCAGCAGTGGTTTGTAGTTCTCATTATAGAGATTTTTCACATCATTGGTTAACTCAATTCCTAAGTATTTTATTTTTTTGGTGGCTATTGTAAATGGGCAGGCTTTCTTGATTTCTCTTTCTGCATGTTCACTATTGGAGAATAGAAATGCTACTGATTTTTGTGTGTTGATTTTGTATCTTGCTACTGTGCTGAAATCATTTATCAACTCCAAGAGTTTTTTTGTAGACGTTTTAGGCTGTTCGATATATAGGATCATGTCATCTGCAAACAGGGACAGTTTGACTTCATCTTTTCCAATCTGGATGCCCTTTATTTCCTTCTCTTCTCTGATTGCTCTGGCTAGTACTTCCAACACTATGTTGAATAGGAGTGGTGAGAGTGGGCATCCTTGTCTAGTTCCTGTTATTAAAGGAAAAGCTTCCAGCTTTTCCCCATTCAGGATGATATTGGCAGTGGGTTTATCATATATGGCTTTAATTATGTTGAGATACTTTCCATCTATACCTAACTTATAGAGGGTCTTTGTCATGAATGAGTGTTGAATTTTATCAAATGCTTTTTCAGCATCTATAGAGATGATCATATGGTCCTTATGTTTGACTTTATTAATATGGTGTATCACATTTATTGATTTGCATATGTTGACCCAACCTTGCATCCCTGGGATGAATCCCACTTGATTGTGGTGAATAATTTTACGGATGTGTTGCTGTATTCTGTTTGCTAGTATTTTAGTGAGGATTTTTGCATCTATATTCATCAAGGATATCGGCCTGTAGTTTTCTTTTTTGGTTATATCTTTACCTGGTTTTGGTATCAGGATGATGTTTGCTTCATAGAATGAGTTTGGGAGATTTGCCTCTCTTTCAATCTTTTGGAATAGTTTGTAAAGAATCGGTGTCAATTCCTCTTTGAATGTTTGGTAAAATTCTGCTGTGAATCCATCTGGTCCTGGGCTTTTCTTTGTTGGGAGCCTTCTGATAACAGCTTCAATCTCCTTTATTGTTATTGATGTGTTCAGATTTTCTACATCTTCATGGCTCAGTTTTGGGAGCTTGTGTGTGTCCAGAAATTTATCCATTTCCTCCAGATTTTCAAATTTGTAGGCATATAGTTGTTTATAGATGTCTCGAATGATTCCTTGTATATCAGATGTATCAGTAGTAATATCACCTTTTTCATTTCTAATTTTTGTTATTTGAATCTTCTCTCTTCTTTTTTTTGTTAGCCATGCTAATGGTTTGTCAATTTTATTTATCTTTTCAAAAAACCAACTTTTTGATTCATTGATCTTTTGTATTGTTTTTTGGGTTTCAATTTCATTAAGTTCTGCTCTGATCTTAATGATTTCTTTCCATCTGCTAACTTTAGGTTTGGATTGTTCTTGTTTTTCTAGATCTTTAAGGTGAAGTGTTAGGTTGTTCACTTGTCATCTTTCCATTCTTCTGAGGTGAGCATTTAATGCAATAAATTTCCCCCTTAATACTGCTTTTGCAGTATCCCACAGGTTTTGGTATGATGTATCATTATTTTCATTAGTTTCAATAAATTTTTTGATTTCCTGCTTGATTTCTTCTTGGACCCATATGTCATTAAGTAGAATGCTGTTTAATTTCCATGTGTCTGTATAGTTTCCAGAGTTTTGTTTGTTATTAATTTCTAATTTTAATCCATTGTGGTCTGAGAAAATACATGGGATAATTCCAATTTTTTTGAATTTGTTGAGACTCGATTTGTGACCTAATATGTGATCTATCCTGGAGAATCATCAATGTGCTGATGAGAAGAATGAATATTCTGAGGTTGTTGGATGGAATGTTCTGTAGATATCTGCCAAGTCCAATTGGTCTAGAGTATTGTTTAGATCTTGAGTTTCTCTGCTGATTCTTTGCCTAGATGATCTGTCCAATACTGACAGTGGGGTGTTCAGGTCCCCTGCTCTTATGGTATTAGTGTCTATTTCCTTCTTTAGGTCTATTAGAGTTTGTTTTATCAATCTGGCTGCTCCAACATTGGGTGCGTACATATTTATGATTGTTATGTCTTCTTGATGGATCAGTCCTTTTATCATTATGTAGTGTCCCTCATTGTCTCTTTTTATGGTTTTTAGTTTAAAGTCTACTTTGTCAGATATAAGAATAGCTACTCCAGCTCGTTTTTCTTTTCTGTTTGCATGGTAAATCTTTTTCCATCCTTTCACTCTTAGTCTATGTGAGTCTTTATGGGTGAGGTGGGTCTCTTGAAGGCTGCATATAGTTGGATCCTCCTTTTTAATCCAGTCAGCCAGTCTGTGTCTTTTGATTGGGGAATTTAAGCCTTTTACATTAAGAGTAGTTATTGAAAAGTGTTGATTTATTCCTAGCATTTTATTAATTGTTGTTTGGCTTTCTTAAGCATCTTTTGTTCCTTGTTTTCTGATTTACTGTTTGTTTTCTGTGTTTGTCGGTTCCTTAGGTTGTAGATAGCCTTTTTGTTTGTTTGTTTTCTCCTCATGAATGCCATTTTTATTATACTATTGGGTTTAGATTTTTCTTGGCTTTTATGGCAGTGGTAGTTATTTTTCAGGAACCAAACCCAGTACTCCCTTGAGAATTTCTTGTAAGGGTGGTTGTGTGGTGGTGAACTCCCGCAGTTTTTGTTTGTCTGAGAAATATACTATTTGCCCTTCATTTCGGAAGGATAGCCTTGCAGGGTAGAGTATTCTTGGCTGACAATCTCTGTCTTTTAGTATTTTGAATATATCATCCCATTCCTTTCTGGCTTTTAGGGTTTGTGATGAAAAGTCTGATGTTAGCCTGATCGGGGCTCCTTTATAGGTGATTTGACGCTTCTCTCTTGCAGCTTTTAAGATTCTCTCTTTGTCTTTGAGTTTTGCCAGTTTGACTATAACATGTCTTGGAGAAGACCTTTTTGGGTTGAATACGTTTGGAGATCGTTGAGCTTCCTGGATCTGAAGATCTGTGATTTTTCCTATACCTGGGAAGTTTTCTGCCACTATTTTGTTGAATATGTTTTCAATGCAATCTCCTTTTTCCTACCCTTCTGGAATACCCATGACTCGGATATTTGAGCACTTAAGGTTGTCTGATACCTCTCTCAGATTTTCTTCAATGCCTTTGATTCCTTTTTCTTTCTTTCTTTCTTTTTTTTTTTTTTTTTTGTCTGCTTGTGTTATTTCAAACAGCCCATCTTCAAGTTCAGAGGTTCTCTCTTCAAGTTCCACAAGCCTGTTGGTTAAGCTCTCCATTGCGTTTTTTATTTCGCTGAATAACTTCTTCAGTTCGGCAAGTTCTGCTACATTTTTTTTCAGGGCATTGATTTCCTTGTACATTTCCTCCTTCAGGTCCTGTATACTTTTCCTCCTTTCATCATGATGTCTAGCTGAGTTTTCTTGTATCTCATTCAGTTTCTTTAGAATTATCACTCGAAATTCCTTGCCACTCATTTCAAGGGCTTCTTGTTCTATAGGATCTAGAGCTTGAGATTTATTATCTTTGGGTGGTGTACTTTCTTGATTTTTCGTATTTCTGGTATCTTTTCTTTGTTGTTTATTCATTGTGGCAGGGGGTTTCACAGTCCCCAGGTTTGACACTATTGACTAACTAAGATGTTGCTGTGGTTGCCAATTTGGTATGGCTACCTCAGTGACTGCTCAATTGGCCCCTAGTGCCTTGTGTGTATGGTTGCCTCGGGTGTTGGGCCTCTCCGGGGAGCCACCTCTCTGGTGAGCCACCTCTCTGGTCAGCTTGGACTCTGCCGGGCTGCTGGGTGACGGGGCGGTACCGCAGGGTGTTGCTCCTGCTGCTGCTGCTTCCCCCGCGGCTGCCGCTTCCCCCGCTCCTGCCGCTGCTTCTGCTACCGCTGGTGCCACTTCCCCCGCTGCTGCCACTGGCGCCGCTACTGCCGGTGCCACTGCTGCTGCTGTCGCTGCCGCCGGCTCCTCCACTGCTGCCACCAGTTCCTCCGCTGCTGCCGCTGCCACCGCTACCACTGGCGCCGCTTCCGCCACTGCCGCTGCTGTCGAGGGCGCCACTGCTGCTGCTGCCACTGCCGCCGGCTCCTCCGCTGCTGCCGCTGCTGTAAAGTCTATTTCAATTCCACCTACAGTGTTAAGTTTCTGATGTTGCTCCTTATGTTGGGTACAGCTTTGGGTAGGCCCACAGTCACCATCTGGGTGAAGTTTTAATATGGTGTAATAATGTCCTTTTCCAACTTCTAGATGTCACGTGGATTCTGTGGCTGTGGCCTCTTCTGCATCTTGAAATCAGTGATCACAACACTCTGACCTCTGCTTCCATCATCACATCTCCTTCTCTGACTCTCTGAAATTGCAGGGCCGGCCCGTGGCTCACTTGGGAGAGTGTGGTGCTGATGAGAACATAGTTTTGAACAACACTATCAACCAAATTTACCTAACTGATATTTATAGAACCTAAAACAGCCAAACACATATTTTTGTCAAGTGCAGATGGAACATTCACTAACATAGATAACATCCTGGGCAATTGAACAAGCCTCAATAAATTACAAAAGGTAGAAGCCACAATGATGTTGGATTAGAAATCATCAACAAAACAATACCTAGGAAATTTCTAAATACAAAAATATACTTCCAAATAGCCCATGGACCAAAGAAGAAATCAGAAGTGAAATTAGAAAATATCTTTAACTGAATAGACTTGAAAACATAAAATATCAAAATTTGGTAATTCAACTAAAGAAGTTATTAACTGCTTATATTAGAAAAGGAGAAAGGTCCCAAATCAATTATTCAAATTTCCAATTTAAGAAAATAGAAAGGAAGAGCAAATTAAATCCAAAATAAGCCATAAGGGAGGGGATAATAAAGAGTGGAAATCAATGAAATAAAAAAGAGAAAAACAACAGAGTAAAATATATAAAAACAGAAGCTACTTCTTTGGAAAGATCAATGAAATTGATAAACCTCTAGCCAGAGCAATCAGAAAAAATGGAGAAAAGATACAAATTTCCAATATTGAGAATGAAAGAGGGGACATCACTACAGATCCTACAAACATTAAAAGGATAATAAGAGGATATTGTGAAAAACTTATGCCAACACATTCAACAACTTAGATGAAATGGACAAATTTCTTGAAAGATACAAAGTGTCAAAGTTCATTCAGGAAGAAATAGATAACCTGACTAGTCCTGTATCTGTTAAAGGAGTTGAATTTGTAATTAAAAACATTCTGAGAAAGAAAACTTCAGGGCTGACCCCGTGGCGCACTCGGGAGAGTGCAGCACTGGGAGCGCAGCAGTGCTCCCGCAGCGAGTTCGGATCCTATATAATGATGGCCGGTGCGCTCACTGGCTGAGCACGGTGCAGCCGGTCACAAAAAGACAAAAAAAAAAGAAAAGAAAAGAAAACTTCAGACTTACATGGCTCTACTGGTGAATTCTAGCAAACATTATGGAAGAAATAATATCAATTCTTTTTTTTTTTTTTTTTTTAAAGATTACCAGTAAGGGGATCTTAACCCTTGGCTTGGTGTTGTCAACACCACACTCTCCCAAGTGAGCCACGGGCTGGCCCAGAAATAATACCAATTCTACACAAACTCTTCCAAAAACTAGAAAAGGCAGGAACTTTTCCCAATTTATTTTAGAAGGTTAGCATTATACTCATTCCAAGACCAAAGACATCAATCAGATGAAGAGTTAAACCACAGACCAGTATCCCTCATGAATACAGATGTAAAAATGCTAAACAAAGTTTGAGCAATCAAATCTAGCAATATATAAAAAGACAATACATCATGACCAAATACGGTTCCTCCCAGGAATGCAAGATTGTTTCAACATTTGAAAATCAGTCAATGTATCAGGGCTGGCTGCTCAGCTCAGTTGGTTAGAGCACAGCCTTGTAACACCAAGGTCAAGGATTTGGATCCCTGTACTACTGGTCAACCCCAAAAAAAGAAAAAGAAAAAAAAGAAAACGTCAGTGTAATGAACCATATTAACAGACCAACAACAAAAAGGAAAATGAAATGATCATCTCAATAGATGCAGAAAAAACATTTGCCAAACTCAATACCAACTTGTGATTAAAGCTTTCAGTAAACTAGGAACAGAGGGAAACCTCCTCGGCCTATTAAAGGGCATCTGTGAAAAACCACAGTTGACATCAGATTTAATGGTGACAGATGGACTGCTGTTCCCTTATGAGCAGGAACAAGACAAAGATGTCTGCTCTCACCACTTTTATTCATCGTTGTACTGGAGGTTCTAGCTAGTGCAGTAAGGCAAGAAAAAGGAACAAAAGGCATACAGATTAGAAAGGAAAAAGGAAGTGTCCTTATTCAGATGACATGATTGCCTATGTAAAAAAAAAATCCTAAGAAATCTACAAAAACAAAAAGTAGAATTATTAAGTGAATTAAGCAGGGTTGCATGATAAACAGTCAATATGAAAATATCCATAGTATTTTATATACTAGCATCAATCCAAAATTGACATTTAAAAATACCATTTACAATACCATCAAAAATACGAAATAATTAGAAATGACTTAATAACATATGTGCAACATCTGTGCACTAAAAACTACAAAATGTTGCTAAGAGAAATTAAAGAAACTTAAATAAATGGAGAGAAATACTATATTCATGGGTTGAAAGACTCATTATCATGAAGATGTCAGTTCTCCCTGCACCTTTTTTTTCCTGTATAAACTGACAAGCTGATTCTAAAGTTTATACGAAAATGCAGATTACCTAGACTAGCCAAAACGATTTTGAGAAAGAAGAGCAAAGTTGAAGGATTTATACTATCTGATTTCAAGACTTGCTATAATTCTACAGTAATGATAGACACATAGATCAATGGAACAGAATTGAGAGTCCAGAAATAGACCCACACACATGAAACTGATTTTCGGCAAAGGCGCCAAGGTAATTCAATGGGAGAAAGACAGTCGACAGTCTTTTGAACAAATGGTGCTGGAACAATTGGATATCCATATGCAAAAGAATGAACCTCGACCTTTTTTTTTTTTTTTTTGGTGCTGGCCCTTATTGGGATCAGAACCCTTGACCTTGGTGTTACAAGGCTATGCTCAGACCAGCTACACTAACTGGCCAGCCCTGAACCTCACCCTTTACTTCACGCCATGCACAAAATGTAACTTGCAATGAATCAGACTTATGTATAAAGCTTCCACAAAAAAATCATAGGAGAATATCTTTGTGACATTGGACTAGAAAAATACTTCTTAGATAGGACACAAAAAGCACAAACCATGAAAAAAAAAAAAAGAATTGATAAATTAGATGCCGTCCAAACAAAAAACGTGCTTTTTTAGAGACAGTGAGATGAAAAGGCAGGCCACATACTGGGAGAAAATATTCGGGAAACATCTGTTTAAGGATTTGTATTCGGAATATATTGAAAAGAAAAAAAAAAAAACTCTTACAACCCAATAATTAAGAAAACTCTTAAAAATTGTCAAGGTCAAGGGTTCAGATCCTCATACCAGCCAGCCACCAAAAAAAAAAAGAAAGAAAGAAATCGGCATAAGATTTGACTAGATACTTCACCAAAGAAGATATACACATTGCAAATAATTAAATGAAAAGCCCAGTAAAATATCATTAAAGTGGTTAAAATTAAAGAGACTAAAACAATTTAAAGGCTGATAATACCTAGTACTGGCAAAGATGCAGAGCAAATGGAACTGTTATACAGTGCTGGTGGGAATGCAAAATGGTACAATAAGTCAGGAAAACAATCTGGCAGTTTCCGGGCTGGCCGGTTAGCACAGTTGGTTAGGGCTCAGCCTTGTCACACTAAGGTCAAGAGTTTGGATCCTTGTACTGGCCAGCTGCAAAAAAAGAAGAAAAGATTGGCAGTTTCTTGTAAACTTAAACAGACACTTACCATATGACTCAGCAGTCCCGCTCCTCCTAAGTATTTAGAGACATGTACTAGTGTACTCAGTTGCTCAGAGTGGCTTTGTACATAACAGCGCCAAACTGGAAACGACCCAAGTGTCCATCAAGTGGTAACAGAATGAAGTGTGGTTCATTCTTACAGCGGAGCACGGCTTAGCACTACTGAAAAGGAAGGCGCTCCGACACAGACAACGTAAGGTGAGTCAGAGGCGTTATGCTAAGTGAGAGAAGCTAGACACAAAATGCTGCATACTCTATGATTCTATGCATACAAAATTCTAGAAAAAGCAAATTGATAGGCTCCAGGAGATTGACTGCAAAGGGTCAGGAGGGAACTTTCTGGAACAATGCCAAGGTTTGTTCTATATCATTGTGATGGTGGTGGAGACACGCCTGCATACGTTTGTCACATTTCTTGAAACTGTGCAACGAGAATTAGTGAATTCTATTGTATGCTAATTATACCTCAATGAAGCTGATTTTAGCAGGTCGATCTGGAGAAGGAGAGAAAGCATTGCCTCGGCAGTGGCTTGGCTGTGGAAGACAGTCACCCGGCCACGAGTGTGTCAACCCCGAAGCCCGAGCAAGCCACAGCAGATGTAAGATCGCGGAGGCAGGAGGACGTGGGGGAGAGCGCGCAGGCGTGGGACCGGGACACCCAGAGGCGATCACCAGAAGAGCCCACCCGCAGGAACTGAAATCGCTCGCCTTTGGGCCGGGGACTTGAGGAGGGGACATGAGGAGGGGCGGCTGGCGCTTTCTTAAGGGGCCTCACTGAGCCATCTGCCTCTTTAAACCACATACGTGTGTGTACAACTTTAACCCCAAAGGAGGCTCCTCCTGCTGGGGTACCTGACCCTCAGAGGATGACCTCGTGACCGTCTGAGCCATGGCCCTCAACACCTCGACCACTCACCTGCCTTCTGCCCACAGCTCCTCACCCCCAGCGCCCATGCACCCCCAGCCCCGTGAGAGGGCACCCTCCTCCTGCTGGCACCCAGCCGCCCCTCCTGCTCTGCGCGACTCCTGGTCTATCCAGTACCTGTCTCGTCCACCCCGCGACCCACAAAGAGGCTCTGTCTCGCTTTCACAGCTATTATTCCCTTTGATCTGAACTTCAGGTTAGTGGACAGAATTAGACCATCATCTTCAGACTGGAACAAAGGGCCTTCCAACGCCCCACGCACGTCCCAGCGCATACACACACACACATTTTTATTCAATCTGTTTTTGTCCCCTTCAATCTCAGCTTCTGATCCATTGCTCCCACCCCGTCTCCCAGCGTCTCCCAGGGCTCTGCTCCTTCCATGTTATTCCGTCAGGGTGAGATGCACTGCTGTTGACACGTGCACGGCCGCCCCGCACACAGTTGGGGCACTTCTCTCCTTCCCCAGGAGCGGCCTCTCAGCAGCCTTGTGAGTGTCCTTTCTTCCCTTAGGGCAACCCAAGTCTCTTCTCCTCCATGTCCTTGGCTACCTCCCCTTTCTCTTTCATCCCTTAAATGTCCTTTAAAGTCTATCCAGAGCCCTCTGACTGCCTTTCCCATCTGCTCGCCCCTCTCCATCCCACTGCCCTGCGTTAATTGGGTTGCACCATTTCTCTCCTGGGTGACAGCGACAGCCTCTACCGGCCTCCCTGCCTCCACTCCTCTCTGCACAGACCCATGCACTCCTAGGGGCAAGGCCCAGGTCCTTCCATGTCCACATTCACAGTGCAGGGCTCACAGCACTTGCTGTGGTGAGTGAAGGGTTCTGATCATGGGGAGCCAGTGGGTAGAGAACAGGCCAGCCCGAGGTCCTGAGGCTCTGCCTCTCCTCCCCTTTGGCTGGGGTCTGGGGGATGTCAGTGTGTCCCCACCCCCATCCCCTTCTGCTCAGACAGTGAGCTGGGGGAGATCAGGGGCCACACCTCGGACACCCGCAGAGCCCTTTCTACAAGTCTTAGAGGGACCAGCGGGGGGTGTGCAGAGGGAGCTGCACTGGGGGGGAGTGGGGACCTGCCCTCCCCCCCCATGCAGGTAGATGCCCTGTTCCTGGTTAACACCACCCAGAGGGAGGGCAGGGGCTTCTGGGCAGCCCAGTGCCATCTCTGTTGACCCATGTGGCCCTGATGGGTCATAAGTCCAGTCACCTTTCTTCCCATAGGACTATTGCCCAGCCCCATCTTTCCTGCTCCATGCAGCGCCTGCACGTGTGCGCTCACAGGCTCCTGAGCCTTTGGAACTCCAGGCTGTGGAACTCAGTTCCTCCCAGAGTTGCCCAGCACTTGTCCTGGCTGAGCAGGGGGAGCTGCATCCTCCCCTTGGTATGGACACAAACCCCACCCTTTGCATGGACACAAACCCCACCCTTTGCTTTTCTTGGAGGCCAGAGAAGACTTCGGCAGCGGCCCTTCCCCTGGGACTTTTCCCCAGGTGTGACAATAGGGAGTCCAGGGAGCAGAGATGGCCCTGCGCTGGCCACATCACTCAGCAGTTGCAGCCCACAGCTGGGATCCGGCCCCGCATGGCTACAGAGATGGTTGCCTGCTTAGTCCAGAAGGCTGGCATCACTTCTTCAACTTTCCCTGGGGGCTTCCTCCCCAGCCTGCAGCCAGCTGTAGGTGGCACGAAAGAAGGCATTTCCACAGACCTGCCAGCTGCAGGTCTTTGCCCACTTACCGTCATCCTTCAGCCTTCAATCACTCAATTCCCATTTTACAGGATGGGAAGCTGAGGCGCAAAGAGCTGGGTGTAACCTGCACAATGTGGCAAAGCAGGGACTTGAGGCTTGTTTGGTCTTATTCCCAAACCAGGGTCCTTAACTTCTCTGTCAATTGAGAGGCATCATCAGATGACAAGGAAGTTTGTCTCCTTGATACCAAGTCCCCAGAGGCCACTGTGGGCTGGCACATGGGGATGGGTGGGACTTCCCCTGGTGGCTTTCCCTTGAATCGTCTGTTCTAGAATCTGGCCTGAGCTGATCTGCACAGCTGGGGGCTCCACTTTCTCCCACTTTGGTGATCTGGATGGCATCAGGAAGGTCGTTTCTATGCTCCCAGGCTGATGACATTGGGTGCTTACAGGACGTGTGTGTTCTGAGGAGCCGCGGCTGGTGTTCGGGCCTCGGTATCAGCATCTGCACCCCACTTCCGAGGGCTGCACAAAAACATGACAACTATGCATGTGGGATGTGTGTATGTGGCAGACGCGGGCTGCGTGTGCTATGTGTGGTGTGTGTACTGCAGTGTGTGCTGTTATGTTTGAGCGCATGTTTGTGAATGGTGTGTGTGTGCATCTGTGTGGTGTTTGCATGGCGGGGGACGTGCTGTGTGCGGTGTGAGTGCATGTGTGGTGTGTGGCGGTGCGTGGCCTGGTGTCTAGTGTGTGCTGTGTGTGATGTGCGGAGGTGTGTGGCGTGTGCACGTTTGTGGTCTGGTGTGTAGTGTGTGCTGTGTGGGGGTGGATGTGGACGTGTGTGGTGGCTGGTGTGTGCGTGGGTGGTGTGTGGGGAGAGCGTGGGCATCTCTGCATCTTTGGGCGACGCCCACGGTGTCCCTCGACCTTCCAGGGCTGGGAGTGGCTGGGGCTCTCTGGGCAGGAAGAGGAGGCCTTGGCCATCCGCCGCACTTGGACCTGGTCAGTGCGAGGCTGTTTTGGTCTCTAGCCTTGCAGGTCAACAGAGAAGACAGACAAACAGGAAAAGAGGGGCCTGGTCCCGGCGGGTCGGTGTTGGGCGTGAGAGGCGGGGGAGGGGGAAGGGCCGGGGCTGGGGACATGGAGGGGACGGAGGGCCAGCCCAGCCCTGAACCCCGCCATCGAAGCTCCCCTCTCAGGCAGGCCCCTCCGCAGGGGACAGGTACAGGGAACATGCGCCCGGCGCACGTCACATGTGCATGTGTGTGAGCGTGTGACTCCATGCCAAGCGTGAGTGTCGGCGGGCGTGTGGCTGTGTCGTGTGTGCGAGGGTGTGGGGGCCAGGTAGCTGCAGGTGGGGAGGAGGAAGAGGGTGGGGGTGTCCCTGGCTTCCACAGGACCCTAGGGAGGAAGCTGGATCTCACAGGGGCACGTTAAGCCCTGGCTTGTCCCCTGCCCCACCCCCTCCCTTCCTGTCCCTCATCTCCGGCCAGCCAGGCCCTAATTGAGGAGGAGGAGGGGCCTGTGTGGGCCTGGGAGGGGCCCAAAGAGGGTGCTTTCACCCCTTCTTTGCCTGGGCCCAAAGAGGGACAGAAGGAGCCTGGCTTGGGAAAGGGGAGTGAACCTTTGCTACAGAGAAACTGTGTGATCCAGGTCACCCATCCCTGGCCTCAATTTCCCCGCTTATACAATGGAGGTGCCGAACTCAGTGATCTCCCAGAGCACTGCCAGACCGGCCATTCTAGTAGGATGAGCCCTGTGGGGCTGGGGGTGGGCAGGGTGGGATGGTGGGTGTGGAAGTTGCAGCTGGACCAAGCTGGGGACCGGCTGAAGCGGGCTCAGGGCCCTCAGGAGCGGGGTGGGGGAGGGAAGGAGTCCAGGGGACGGACCAGGCAGGCCCTGGGGCAGGAAGGGAAACAGAGGAGGCCAGAAACCTACTTCCCGGTGGATGGGCGGCCAGGGGAGGTGTGGGGGGGAGGGGGAGGAAGTCCCCTCCTGTGCAGGTCACTCCCAGAGGCTGGGCTGGGGCGGGGCAGGCGATGAAGAGCAGATCTGAGTGCCACCAGGCCACCTTCGTGCCGCTGACCAGCTGCCTAGGAGCCCGGGAGCCTGGCCAGGTAAGGGGCTGCGAAGGGGTCCAGGGGGACACACCTCGCCTCTCCTGCTCAGTCTCCAGCCCTCTGATGGTGGCCTCTCTCACCGTTTGTCAGGGCAGGGGTCTATGTGTCTGCCTCGGGTGCCCACTCCCAAATCCAGGTCTTGGGGGCTGCCTGGAAGAGTCCTGGGCTCTGTGCATCCATCTGTCTGACTGTCCCTCTCTATCTTCCTGGCCCAGAACTGGGCACAGGCCAGACCCCCACCCCACACTGACAGGCACCCGCCACGCTGGCACCTTTCTAAGGGTTCCTCTCCAGAGACCCTGAGCAGTGGGGCTGGCCCCTCGAGTGGAGGCTGAGTTCGTCCCCCCGTCTCCTCCAGGTGCTCAGGACACCCGCCCCAGCCCCCCACCATGGTCTTGGCGTCTACCGCCTCCGGTAAGGCTCTGCCCCTGGGCCCCCACCCACCTGGGATGAGCCAGGAGGCCAAGTGGCTTTGGTGAAGTAGAGAAGCCACTCTTCCTAAAGGCCCCCCTTCTCCTCTTTGGGGCAGGTGGGGACAAAGTGCTTGGCCCAGCTGTCAGTGAGGGGGGAGGGGACGGCATGGCTCTACCTACTCACTGGGGCTGGGGCCACCCTTCCCTCCTGGACTGCAGGGGCCTCGGGCATGTGTGACATTCCCTACAGACACGGGAGCCGGGAAGTGGGAAGCGAGAGGGGATCGAGGGAAGCCAGAGGCCCAGGGTGACAACTGCCTGGGCCACTGGCTCTGGTGGCCAGGTGGGAACCTCCTTGGGCCCCCTGCACACACCCTCCCTAACTCAGTCCTCTTCCCCCACCCTGCCCAGCCGTGCCCGGGCGTCTCCCTTCACCTAGCTGGCACGGCAACTACAGCCAGGAGGCGCCATTGGATGCCCGGGACCCGCTGCTGGCCCAGGCAGAGCTAGCCCTGCTCGCCACGGTCTTTGTGGCCGTGGCCCTGAGCAATGGCCTGGTGTTGGGGGCCCTAGTGCGGCGGGGCCGGCGGGGCCGCTGGGCGCCCATGCATGTCTTCATCGGCCACTTGTGCCTGGCCGACCTGGCCGTTGCTCTGTTCCAAGTGCTGCCCCAGCTGGCCTGGGACGCCACTGACCGCTTCCGTGGGCCCGATGCCCTGTGTCGGGCTGTCAAGTACTTGCAGATGGTAGGCATGTATGCCTCCTCCTACATGATCCTAGCCATGACGCTGGACCGCCACCGCGCCATCTGCCGCCCCATGCTGGCATACCGCCACGGAGGTGGGGCTCACTGGAACCGACCAGTGCTGGTGGCCTGGGCCTGCTCGCTCCTTCTCAGCCTGCCCCAGCTCTTCATCTTTGCCCAGCGCGATGTGGGAGATGGCAGTGGGGACCTCGACTGCTGGGCCCACTTTGCAGAGCCCTGGGGACTTCGCGCCTACGTCACCTGGATCGCTCTGATGGTGTTTGTGGCGCCTGCCCTGGGTATCGCTGCCTGCCAGGTGCTCATCTTCCGGGAGATCCATGCCAGTCTGGTGCCAGGGCCATCACAGAGGGCTGGGGGGCACCGCAGAGGGCGCCGGACAGGAAGGCCCAGTGAGGGAGCCCAGGTGTCAGCAGCCATGGCCAAGACCGTCAGGATGACGCTGGTGATTGTGATCGTCTATGTGCTGTGCTGGGCGCCCTTCTTTCTTGTGCAGCTGTGGGCAGCGTGGGACCCGGAGGCACCTCGGGAAGGTGGGTGTGGCTGTGGCCTGGACCATGGGGGGCCACTCAGGCTTGGCTGTACACACCGCGCATCCCCACCCCACTCCCATGCGCTCACGTGGACTGTTAGCCCCCGGTGGGCACGCAGGATCACACCCCGGCCCAACAGCCTGAGCCCTAGCCCCAGCTCCACCTCCGCAGGGCCCCCCTTCGTGCTGCTCATGCTGCTGGCCAGCCTCAACAGCTGCACCAACCCCTGGATCTACGCCTCCTTCAGCAGCAGCATCTCCTCGGAGCTGCGCGGCTTGCTCTGCTGGGCCCGGAGGCACGTCCCCGCCAGCCTGGGGCCCCAAGATGAGTCCTGCGCCACTGCCAGTTCCTCCCTAGCCAAGGACACCTCCTCGTGAGGAGCTGGTGGGCACCTTCCTTCCAGAGGCTCCATAAAGCTCAGCTGCCTGCCTGGGAGCCACTGGGAGAGAGGGGCCCACAGAGAATTGGCCTGGGGCCCTGTCACTGCCACACCCTCTGGGGTTAGCCATCCCCAGCTGGACAACAAGGCCATCGGGCTCCGGGACTGGGAGGGCCCCTTAAGTCAGCTCCTCTGTGCCGGCACGGGGAGGGGCTGAGGCAGAGGGCTGCGAGGCGTGGGGTGGCAAGCGTCCCCCATGCGACAGGTCTGGGGAGCCAAAGGGCCAGGGTGGGGCCGAGGACCTTCCTGTCTACACCTCTCTAACTACTCCCTTCTTCTCTCCCTTCTCACTCTCTCCCTAATAAAAGTTGCAGCTCATTTTCCACACGGTGAGGGGTCTCTTCGGATTAGGGTAATAGTGGGTGTGGCTGCGGCATGGGGACATACACAGTCCCCCACACCCACAGACACACGCAAGGCTCTGGAACCCAAAATGGGAGCAACCAAGCTGTCAGGTGCATGTCCGCAGGCGACATAGCTTGCACATGGACAGCTCTGTGCCAGGGGACCCCCAGTGGAAGCTGGTCCAGTGTCTGGCCTCTGGCAGTGAGAGGGCCAGCCCCTGGCCCTCTGCCGAGCCCCGCAAGACAGAGTTGGCTCGCATCGGGAATCAATGCACAGGTCTTTATGAATCGCCACCAATGGCCACCAGGCAGCTGAGGAAGAGATGGCCCAGGTGCTGGTGGGCCCGCTCACGTGTGCAAGAGCACCCGCCACCAAAAGCCACCGACGAGCCTTCACAGCAAAGCGAAGCCGCACAGGGGCGTGGAGCTGGGATCCCTGTTGGAGTAGCCTCGTCCTCCTCCCTGCATAGGGTCGAGAGCGGGTGCCCTGGGTTTGCCCAACAGGGCCAGGGAGAAGAAAAGGGCCTGGGGAGAGTGGCCAGCCTCGCGGGTGGCTGCCTGGGCAGGGCGGGGCCTACGGGGAGCCAGGCAGCATGCTGGCTCCACCAGCAGCACCTCAGTGTGGCTGAAGGGGCTAGTCCAGACCCTGGGGATGGGACGCTGAGGGTGAGGCTGGGGTCCCAGGACCACGGAAGAAGCCTTTGTTTCTGCCGAGGCGGCTGCAGGCCGGAGGCTTCGGGCTGCGGGGCCCGGCGCTGGGGGAGGTGGTAGACGCTGGCCCAAGGCCCTGGCGGACAACGGTCTTTCCCAAGAGCTCCTTGAACACAGAGTCCATGTTCTGTGCCACGACCTGGTGCCGCGGAAGGAAGGAGAGAGCATCTAGTGAGAGCCAGGCTGCTCCCCCACTAACCCTGCCCAAGCCTCTGCTTGAGCTCCTCCCATTCCAAAAACAGTCTTCTGCCACCACCCTGCCACCAGGCCCCTCCTCTCCATGGGCCACACAGTGCTGGCCCCAGCTGCCTGCCTCTCCTTCTTCAGCCTCCAGGCCACCTCTCCCACTCTGTGCCCGCTTTCCCCCCTGCCACTGTTGATATCTCTTTCACAGCCTCCTCTGGGGACAGCAATTCCTTGGCCTGGCCCTGAAGTGGGGGCTCCTCTGGGCCCCAGGACCCTCTCCTCACCTCCACTCTCTCTCTGGATGAGATCACATGTCTCCCCGCCATGGCTTGTGAGGCCACCAGCATGCTGGGGACTCCCAGGTCATTGTCCTTCCCTGGGGTCTCCCAGCTTCCCAGCCCCAGCCCCCACCACGTGGCTCCTGCTCCTGTGTCCAACCCGCCTGGTGCCCAAGCTCCCTAGGCCTGGGGGCTGGGACACCCACACACTCTTGCTCTCTCCCCCTCGGGCTCAGCGACTGTCCCTGGGGCTTTAGTGCTCAGCCCGTGAGTGCTCACAGGGCCCATCATTACAGAGCAGGGAGCGGGGTCTCCCCAGGCTATGCCCCTTGCTGGGGCTGCATCCTGAGCCCACTCTCTGTGACAGCCACCACTGTCCCGCCATGCTCCCTAGCCAGCCACCCCCTCCTGCAACCTTGCCATCTGTCCCTTTCATCTTCCGTGGCATGCCAAACACCTGCCATGTCACCACCTGTCACCTAGCCTGCCTCCAGATGCCAGCCTTGAAGCCTGCCCAGAGCCCCTCACCCATACCAGCCTAGACCACCCGGACTCAATCCTGCCAACTCCTTGCTCCAGAAGCAAACGTGAAACCCAATGCATGAGCCCCAGGCCCCAACCGGGCTGAGTGTCTTCTGTTCCCCTAGTCCCTGCCTCCGTTCCCCACCCCCACCTGCACACCCTGGCGCTCCTGCCCCTCCCTGGGTTCCACCTGGGGCCTGACTGTCTGGCGGCTGGTACCCCTGAGCTGAGGCCGGGGAGCTGAGACCTCGGGAGGGAAGACTCTGGCTCATAGGGAATGCAGAGAGCCCCCCCCAGGAGAAGCACCCGCCATCCGCCACATAGCCAGTCCCGACTCTTACCTTATCCACCTCCACATGTCGCTCCAGGGAACTTGGGACCAGGCAGGGTTGTCTGTGTCCCAGGGGGCCCATGGCCTCAGGTGGGGTGCACGGCTCTGGCCTGCAGAGCACAGACAGTGAGCCTGGAGGGGCCCTGGGAAGTCCCTGAGCTAACCTGGCAGTGGCTCCTCCCATCCCGGGGTGTGGCCACAGAACAGAGGCTGGCCCCCGTGGTCCCCATGTTCCTCTAGAGACTCTCCCTGTCACAGCCAAGCTGGGTCCATTCTGTCCTCCCTGGCGTCCCTCAACTGACGACTGGCTGCACCTTCACGTGGCCAAAGCCTGACCCCAGCCCCTTCGGCCTGGGACAACACACATGATGGGCAAACGGGGCGTCTTCTCCTTGCTCACCGATGGGAAAGCTCCAAGGCCGGGAGGCCCTCTGCACGGCTCAACAGCTCCCCTGCAGCCTGCAGCCCTGGGCCAGCCTCCTGCTTCTCTGCCCTGGGGCGGGAAAGACCAGCCTGTTGTGAGCGCTCCCTCCCAGCACAGGGTCCCGGGGCCAGCAGCCTCAGTGTCAGCCAGAAGCAGTTGGAAATGCTTGTTCTCAGGCCCGGCCCAGCCCTAAGGACTCTGACTCAGAGTGGGGGAGGGCAGCAGCCTGGCTTGGACGACCTCCAGTGTGACACCTGGGCGAGAGCTGGGGGGGGGCAGCTGTGAGCATCGAGGCCCGGGAGGGCCGAGGCCACACACCGGGGACGCCAGGCGGCGGCTCACTCACCCTGCAGGCAGCGTGATGTACTTGTGGGGAATGAGTCCCCGCACGCCGGCGTGCTCCCCTCGCCACCAGTCGCTGGAGGCCCGCTCGTGCAGCCGCAGCACGTCCCCACGCTGGAACGTCAGCTCCTGGGCCGTGCGGCCCGTGTAGGCAAAGCAGGCCACGGCCTCTGTGACCCCCTCCAGGTCTGGGGGGAACAGGGGGTCCGAGTGGGGGTGGGGTGGGCAGCCAGGGTGGGGACAGGGTGGGGCCCTCCTGCCGTCCCCCTCACCATCCTCCTGGGCCGGGGTCCCAGCTTCCAGCTCCGGTTCGTTCTCCCCCACTAGGCTCTCCAGATGGGCGTCCCTGAAATTCACAGCAGGGTGAGCAGGATGAAGAGGGCCCCCCCCAGCGGACCCCCCCGGCAGCACCGAGAGTGTACCCCAGGCAGCTGGCGGAAGGCGGTGCCATGCACTTCTCATAGATGGGGCCTGGCAGCACGGTCAGGGGCGGGAAAACCTGCGCAGGATGCAGGATGAGCGTCTGCACCAGCTGGTTCACTCGGCCCTGCAAGGCCACCGGGTCCTGCCCAGCGGGCACAGGCAGCAGGGTCGGCCCGAAGCACACAGCCAGGTTGTAGGGATCCATCATGTTCTCATCACTGTACTGGGCCAGGCTGGGGGAACATGCGGGTGACAGGTGGGAGCTCCCACACCCCTGTCCCCTCCGCTGCTGCCCCCGCCAGCTCGCCCCCCAAGAGGCACTCACTGGTTGAGGAAGGCGAAAAGGTAGCGCAGGACCACCAGCACCGATCCGGGCAGCCGGGCCAGCAGGCGGCTCACATGCTCCACCCGCTCTGCCACAGCCTCCAGCTCTGTGGCCAGGGCCGCCCCCCAGAGAGAACCGCATGAGGGGGGCCACCGCCACCAGCCGGTGGCCCTCCCATCCACCCAGCCTCAGGCCCCGGCCTCACCTGCAGAAGCCAGCAGCTCGCCAAACAGGTCGGGGGGGAAGAGCGGGGGCTCCAGGCTCCTGAAGTAGAGCTTCAGCACCCCAGCCACCGAGTCCAGGTCACAGGCACTGCAGCCTTCCACCAGGGGATCCTCCCCTGCAGCAGGTGGCACAACAGGGTGAGGAGGGTGCATTGCACCCACTCAAGCCCCCATGCCCACCCCGACCTGCCCGTCCCCACCTCTCTCGAAGGCTTCGCGGATCTCTGAGACCCGGGGCTGGGCACCCGATACCCGGAAGATGCCCTCGTGCTGTAGGCCTGTGGGAGGACAGGGAGCTAGTGGGCACCCAGCGCCCTCCCCCTCCTCCTGGGCTGGCCCCCATGCCAGGTGCCCGGGACCGGGTGCTGTGGGCCAGGGCAGCAGGAGGGCTGGGCCTCACTTACCCTGGAGGTTAATGAAGCGAATGCAGCTCTCCACCACCAGGGGCACGGGCTGGCCTGAGCTCTGAGGACAGAGAGGGTGTCGGACACGGCATGTCCCGTCTTGTCATTCGGTTGCTGCTACTTTCCCTGAACAATGTGCTATCGTTGTCAGCATAGAGGCCTAGCCCACAGCTTATTAGATTCAGTCCTAGGAGTCTGATACTTCTGATGCTATTTCAGGGAGTGCTGTACATTTCATTTGCAAACTATTTGGATCAAGTAACATTTCAAAACTCAAATGTGTTCATTGAAATAGTCTGTCGATAGAACACAAACTCTGAAGAAACAAGTCGGTCGATGACCGCAAACCCTAACCCGAACCCTCCCTTGTCTCACTGTCTCGCACCCCCACTGCCACACTGGCCGCAAGTGGGGCTTGTGGGCATCTGTGTTGGTCCCAGTCACAGGTAGAAAGCTCCCAACATCTCAGCCCTAAAAACGCTGCTGCCCCAGGTGTTTTGTACACTCCTATTCCTCGTTAAGGACATTCCCTTCAATTGGTGCAGGCCATAGGGGAGCCTAGCGAAGTCCTGGAAAAGGCCCACCCAGGAAGTGACAGTTCACCAGTGGTCAGGAATGGAGGACACTGGGATCAGGCAGCCTCTTGGGCCACAGAGGTGGCCCAGGGCTGGAGAAAGACCAGGGTGATCAGGGCGAGCCTGCAACCAGGTGGAGTGTGGGGCAATGTGAGTACCTGGATAAACTTGTCCATGTCTCCCCCAAAGAGCCTCTGGTTATACTGGGAGCTGGGGCGGGGCTGGCGGCTCTTCTGGACTTTTCTCTGTGTGTACTGGGTCCTGCAGTGAACGGGAGCTGGCTCTGGGGGAGCGAGCGTGGAGAATAGGATGCCCCCACCCCAGCCCAGTGAAGCGGTTCCCCAGACCTCTCGAGTTATTCCAGTATCCACTGGGCAAACTGGGAAATCGAGGCCACAGGGGGATGGGCAGCAGAGCTGCTTCAAGGAAAGAGGAGGTGGGGGATTTTCGCAGAGCCCCAGCTGCTCGGAACAAGCCGGCACCTCAGAAGGACTCACCAAGACATCTCCCGCTCCTCCTTGTCACCTGGAGAGGAGAAAACGCTGGTCTGCCTCCAGGCCGGGATCTTCAATACACCCCAGAGAGAAAGTCACGGCCTGAAGGCTCAGGGCAGCAGAAGGGCCAAGGGCAGGAGAGAGGCCAGGCCCCTTGCTGGGTTAGTCCCTCCACGCCAGCCAACCTCTCCAGGTGGGGAGGAACATGGGCTGCGTAAGGGGTCCCCAGGAAGGAGAGGAGAGGCAGGTGCAGCTCCTGGCCCTGGGGGTGGCAAGGAAGGGGTGGAGGACTGGGACCAGGGCCCACCTCGTTGTATGGCCTCCTGCAGCTTCTCGAGCTTGGCCTGCAGCTTGGCAAGGATGCTCCGTCCACTCAGATACTCCTGGAGCTTCTGGAAAGCCCAAGAAGAGCCCAGAGTTTGAGCCCCGGCTCTGCCCTGCCCCCTGCCCCCCGCCCCACCCACGTGTCCCCACCGTGATGTAGAAGGTCTCGGTCTCCTGCTGCTGGCCCCGCCTCCGGCCTGCCTGCCGGGCGCCTGGGTCCGAGCTGGTGGACTTGAGCGAGTCGGTGGAGGGGCTGGTCTGGAAGGAGTCAAGTATATCCCCATCATCCGATGCCACCACCTCCAGCAGGGCCTGCAATGTCGCCTTCAGTGTCTTGTTCACCTGGGGAGGGGATGGCACCAGAGTGGTAAGAAGTGGGGAACAAGGTGGGTACAGAAAGCCCAAGTCAGAAGGAAGGGGGAGAGGAGGCCACTGCTGCTTCCCAGAGAGGGCTCTAGAGACTCCAGGAGGTCCCTGTCCCCACCTCAAGCCAGGCCGCCCATACCTCCTCTGTCTCAATGGTCTGTCGGTCCAGGCGGCTCTGGATATTCTGAGCTCTGGGCAGAACCTCATCCCGTAGCTCCATCTCCACCCGGACCTCAGCCACCTGCAGAGGGACAGCATCTGGGGGTGGGACTGGGCCCAGGCACAGAGAGCGTGGGCATGGGGATGGCTGCGGGTGCCGAGACCTCCAGGGCATGAGGGAAGCAAGCACATTCCCGCCGCCTGGTGGCTGAGTACAGGGCCACCAGATCTGACACGTAAACTGAAGAATGCGAGGGCATCTCCCCGGGAGAAGTGAACACGCACGTCCACACCAAGACTCGCCCATGAATGTTCACGGCAGCCTTGCCCATAGTGGTCCAAAGGTGGGAATAACCCAAGTGTCCACCAACAGATGAATGAATAAACACAACATGGCATGTCCGCACAATGGGATATTATTCAGCCACAAAAAGGAATGAAGTACTGATCCGCGCCGCGACGTGGATGAACCCTGAGGACATCATGCTCAGTGAAAGAAGCCAGTCACAGAAGGCCACAGAGTATATGATTCCATTCATATGAAATGTCCAGAACAGGCAAATCCGCAGAGACAGAAACTGAGCTGAGTGGGCTGGGGAGCGACAGCGAATGGGTACAGTCTCTTTTTGGGGTAATGAGGATGTTCTGCAAGTAGACACCGGCGATGGTTGCACAACCGTATGAATATCCTAAGAGCCACTGAATTGTCCACTTTAAATGGGTGACTTATCTGATAGGTGGGCAGGGGTCTGAGACAGAAGGGGGACGGTCTAGTCAAACCTCTCCTGGGGAAAGAAGACAAAAAAATTGCTCACTCTAATTGGACAGAAATAGATGTCCCGGGGGCAACACGGGAGCGCCCTGCCTCCTGCGCAGAGTGGGGTGGGAGGAGAGTGCGTTAGCCAGGGACGAGCTCCTCTCTTTTAAACATAGAAACATCCAGAAAGCTGACATTACAGTGACCATTAAGTGAAAGCTGAGAGGGAGGCTTAACTTCTCTGAGGCAGGCTGTACACTCGCTGCTCCTGCCAAGCCCCGCTGTAAAGAAAAAGAGGAACACAAGAAGGCACAGGTCACGGGAACAAAAACGGAGGGAACCCTGACACGCTACGGCGCGGATGACCCTGAGGACACTGCCCAGTGAAAGAAGCCAGTCACAAAAGGACAAATCCTGTATGGCTCCTCTTATGTGAGGCCCCTAGAGTAGTCAGATTCACAGACAGAGAGCGGTGGGTGCCAGGGGCTGGGGGAGGGGCTGGGGAGTCACTTTCATGGGGACAGAGGTTCAGTCTGGGAAGATGAACAAGTTCTGGAGGTGGAGGGCGGTGACGGTGGCACAACACTGTGAACGTGCTTAATGCCACCGAGCTGTGCACTTCAACATGGCTAGTGTGCTGTATTTTCTGCTATGTGTATTTTACCACAATTTTTTTTTTAAAGTCCATTTAGGCCCTAGGGAACACTGACAAACCCACAGAATTAGCAGAAAACTAGATTTACTCTCTGGAAAGGCTAAAACAGGGATTTTTGGACTCAGGGACACTAGTCACAGCTGAAGCAGGGGATGAAAGTCCAGACCGATGAGACAGTACAGCTGCCCCACCATCTGGGGCTGGCCTGGCCCTGCCAGCCTGGCCTTGACGCCCTGTTGAACACAGGCAATGTCACAGAGCATCAACGTCAGGGAAGGCTGCTCTGTGACCATGATGGGTGAAGACAGAAACCAGTCATCACGTCTGAGCACAGACAAAAACAAGAACTTTGTGCAAGACACAAAAACCTCCCTCTATCCTGGCTACTGTGAGTGACCGCAGCTTCAGCTGTAAGATTTATCAAAACACCCAAACATACAGCTACTCCTGCTTCCTAACAGCATCCAACCCAGAGCCAAGCCCCACTTCCTCGGACCCTCCCCACGATCCCCTAGCACAAGCCCAAGTCCTATAAGTCCCTTCTAACACTCTGTCACTGACATGCCCCACATGTCTCCCCCGCATCAGTGAGCAAGAAGCCCAAAATGAGCAATCACAGGGGCACCCTGATGGGCTGTGGCTTCAAGAAAGATCCATACACCACAGAGTGAGCTCCCAGCCTTTTCAGCACTCTCTCCCCAGACAGAGGGTCCGAAGAGCTCCCCCTGGAGAAACCAGCAAGGCCAGGAGGAAAGACCCACAGACGCCAACATTTGGGGGTCCCCCCAACAAAAGAGCTGAGTCCCTGCCTGGCCACACTGGGGGCACCCACTGTTAACAAGCTCTGCTCATGCCCATGAAGTATCTAATCTGCTCCTCAGTGCCTGTTCTTAAATATGACCTGACAGCCAAGAGTCACCAAACATTTGCAGGAAGAGACCAAAGCAAGGTTTTCTAAAAAAAACCAAAAGAAGTGGGGCTGGCCACTCAGCTCAGTTGGCTAGACCGCAGCCTTACAGCACTAAGGTCATGGGTTCAGATCCCCACACCAGCCAGCAGCCAAAAAGAAACTGCAAGAAAACAGAGCAAGTGCAGGGAAGAGAGGGACACATTGAGAAAATAAAAATGAGCATTTTGGAAAGATCTGAGAAGATACTGTATCTATGAAACAAGAATAAAGGGTTATTTGAAACACAAATTCAGAGAAGTAAACACAACTCTTATAAACCAAAAAAATACGAGAGTACAATTTATTTTTAATTCAACAAGGGGTTGAAAGAGATAGTTGAAGAAATCTCTAAAAAAGCAGAATTAAAAGGTGTGATGATGGGAAATAGGAAAGAGAAAAGAGAAGGAAATTACAGAATCAACCCCTGAGGTCCAAACCCCATAACAAGGATTCCTGAAAGAGAGAGAAAAAGGAAATTAAGGGGAGGAAATTATCAAAAGAAAAATACCAGCCCCAAACCTCAGAACACAAATTTCCAGACGGACTGGGCCCAATGGTTACCCAGCACCGTGAAGAAAAAAGGGCCCCCGAAGCAGAGCATCATGACATTTGACGAGGGAGGAACAGACCGTCCCCAAAGCTCCAGGTCATGTGCAAAGGCTCAGAGACTGGAACGGCACTGGACTTCTCACTGACGATCCTGAAGCTCAAAGGCAATGCCTCTAACATCCTACAGGCCACATTACCGATCAACTGCAAGGGTGGAATACACACCGTCGCAGACGTGCAGAGTCAGGAAACTACTGGGGAAGGTGCCAACCAAAAGGACAGACGCAGACACGGGGTCCAGGAACCAGAGGGTCCAAATGAGGAGCAACAGCAAGATTGCTCGGGGTGATGGGGAAGGGGGCTCCGGGCTAGCAGCTTGGCAGGGGGCCTAGAAGTCCAGCAGTCCAGACTGGGGGGGCTCCTGGGAGAAGACAGGGTTCCCAGAGTGCCTGGTGTGGAGGACCGCGCAGGGAGGACGGTTACGGTTCCATCCAGGAGTGTGGCACGAGGCAGCATAAGGTCATGGCAATGGGCATGTGCTAGGATCAGTACCTAGAAAGCTGGCACAGTTAGCCTGTTTGCTACCTTGGCACCGTGGGGGTGCTCGCGCCGCCATGGAAGTGCAGAGGCTTCCAGTGAGCCACATCTGCCCTGCGGCCCCGGAGCACGAACAAGTGGCTGCAGTCTCTGTTCCTTAGCAAGGGGGTCATGCCTACCATCATAACGAAGACCCGAGGACGCAAAGCCCTTGGCAACTGTGCTCAGGGCCTGAATAGTATAGCAGAGAGTGACCCTCACCTCATCCCCCTCATGGGGCTGGTAGTCAAAACGCAGCGGGGGACAGAAGGCAGTTGCGTGCACCTCGAGCACCTTGGCCTTGTCCCCTGGAGGATCCAGGGCCTCCACAGCCTCTTCCAGGCTGCCCAGGCCCTGCATCTGGGAGGCTTGGGTGCGGCTCTCTGCGGCTGTGTAGCTCCGGAGCACCTGCCCCAGGGCCAGGTGGAACCCTGTGTCACAGCACTGGGGAGGAAGCAAGGAGACGGCTCAGGGGAGCCCCTCGCACCGTGGCCCCCGAGCCCTGGGGCACCAGGCACCCATCCCCACCCGCCCAGCAGGACTTACATCCATGAGGTCCAAGACGTCGTGCAGGTAGTAGTTGCTGACGGCGGCATTGACGCTGGCCAGGCTGAGCAGGTACTCGTTGCGTGCCTTCGTGCACTTGAGTTTGTGTTCTAAGAACTTGGCCTGACGCTGCTCAGGACCACAAAAGTGCACCAGGGTCACCCACTCAGCTGGCCAGCCCCCATCTCTGGCCTTCCATGTAACTCCCACCTCTCCGCTGCCCTCCCCCTGTGGACAACTACACATGATGTCCCACAGGCCCCTTAAAGTCAACGTGGCCTGGAAGCCCCACCGTCTTCCCCACCTCACCTTGCTCTGCACAGATGCTGTCATCTCAGCGCTGGGCCCTACCATCCACCAGGTGCCCAGCCAAGCCCCTGGAACCTGACAACTCCCAGGTCTTCACCTGCCACTTCAAGTCCTCCCACAAGGGTCAGTCCTCCTGCCAGCTGTCCTGCCTTCTGAGTATCCACCTCTTGCCTTGGTTCAAGCCCCTAACGTTCCTCAGTGTCATTCCTCACAGAAGAGGAGGCAACACAGGACTAAATACCTGGTAAGTAAAGAGCACGCATGGCACGCCCCCCACAGGGGAGGTGGGAGCCAGAGCGAAGGGACCTGGGGGATGCACCAGAAACTCTGCTTGGATCCAGCAGGGACATTTCACAGAGGAGAAAGTTTGTGCCAGGTAAGAAGGGAGTGGAAGGGCCATCCCAGGCAAGGACAATGGCAGCACAAAGGCACAAAGGGTGATACAGCCACAAGCCTCTTGGAGTGCCAGGGTTGATGGGGAAGGAGTGGCCCGAGGGGAGGGGACAGATCGTTGAGCGCCACGTGACAGAATCTGCTAGCTGCAGGGAAGAACTGGAGGGCACTCTAAGTACCGCAGCCAGGGGGACCCTCCCCAGACACAGCCTAACCCCGTCATTCCCCCTAAGAACACTCCAGGATGCCCACCTCTCTCTTCCACTCACAGAGTCCCACCCCACCCAGCTCGGGGCCTCCATCCTGGCATTTCTCAAGGGCCACCTCGAATGCCCTTTCTCCTCGCACGTCACCTAATCACCCATCCTAAATGTTTTCTTGCCCCTCTGAAACGTATAGGCTGTCCCCCAACCCAGCCCTGCCTTCCCCCTCCTTACAACAGGCCCCAGTAAAGGCCGGGGACCCTCAGGGACAAAAGCCAGGAGACAGAACCTTCCGAGACGGACAGTTAGACGGCCCCGAGCCGGCAGGCCTGCGTCTGAGGTGCCCGCTCCAGGCCCACCTTCTCCACCAGCCGCCCTGCCTTCTTGAGGGAGGTCTTGCGGAGGGGCCCAGCGTCGGCGGCCGCCGTCGGGGGTGGCGCGCTCCGGCCTGCCCGCTTCTCCTCCTGCCGCTCTGCTTCCCGGAGCTTGGCCTCGGCATTCATGCTCTCCGTATGGTACACCTGGTACGTCTTCCTGGCCTGCAGGGAGGCCCAAGGCAAGGCAGCCCTGCTGAAGGCCACGGCCACGGCCAACCCCTCTTCCGTCCCGGTCCATCTGGGACTTGGACCTGACAGCTGGGCGATCTCACACGAGCACTTAGCCTAACCACCCTGTGCCTGGAGCAGGTCCCTGAGGCCCAGAGAGAAGGGGCATTCCCCATGGTGCCGGGCAACCAATTTTCCTTGAGCCTGGTTTGGGGAGATGTGATGGACTGGGGGTATTCTCACTTCCCCTGCCCCTTCCTCACCGTCTGCAGCTCTGAGACCACCTCCAGCAGCTCATCCTGCAGCTGTTGCTCCAGATCCTTACTCTAGAGGTGGAGGGCGGTGTCAGCGCAGCACTGCCCCAGGGCAGCACCCGCCTGTAGTCCTGGGAACACCCATGCCACCACTTGGCATTCAAGGCTCCATCCACCTCAAGCCCCGTCTTGGGGCACATGGGTCCCCAATGCCCACCTAGCCTCCCGTGCTCTCCCAACTGCAGCACCTCCGGAGTGAGCCCCATGAGCTACCCTCGCTGGATCCTGAAGCCTCCCACACCTCCCGAGGCCCAGGGCGAGAGCCCCACCTTCTTGACGATGCGCCCCACATCCTCCGCAATGTGACTAAGGCGCTGGGCCAGGGGCCCGGCCAGCACCTCGCTGAGGGCCGCACTCTCCCGGCTCTGCTGCCGCGTCTGCTGCAGCAGCACAGCCCAGCAATGCAAGGGTGACAGGAGGGACGGCTCCTTCCTGGGGGCAGAGGGGCACTCAGACCCGGGGAGTGGGCGCCTTGGGCCCTGCCCTGGCCCTCCTGCCAGCGGTGTTACCCACCGGAAGCTCTGGTATTCCCGGCTACTGCCCCCCAGGCGGCTGCCGCGGCTGCAGAAGCGCTCGGCCAGCTTGTCCAGGCCCCGGGAGTACTCCAGCTCCACCTCCGCGCGGCGCCGCATGAACTCGGCCAGCTCCTGCAGCAGCTCCCGCCGCAGCTCGCCCTGCACCTCCAGGCAGCGCAGCTGCTCGCCCAGCTGCCAGCGCATCTCTGCAGGGGGACCACGGCTCAGGCCCGGCCGGCACGCCCTGCCCATGCCAGCCGGGCCAGCTGGGCCGGGCGAGGCAGAGGCACAAGACACCTGTCCTGCACGGCCAGCCGGAGGGCTCCTTACTGCCTGTCCTAGGCTAAGAGCTGGAGCGGAGAGCAGGAAGGAGTTCTGGGCACAGCCAAGGCTTCTGGGGGAGGGACCTCTGTGCTGAGACTCAAGGGAAATGGTCAGACCCAAGTGGCCGAAGAGGACGGCGAAGGGCGCCCCAGCGGGAGGGGGCGTGGCAGCTCTGAGAAGGCCACAGGCACCTCCAGCCAGCTGCCTTTTACTTTGCCTTCCCATCCCTCCCTGGTTCCTGTAAAGCCCCCGAATAGTTTCCCCTGCCACTTCCTTCCCCTCAGGTCTTCAGGACCCCGGGTTGCTCAGAGCTGAGGCTGCCATGGCGCTCTGCCAAGCCTGCAGCGGACTAGTGGCCTCAGTGGCCAGGGAATCCTGCCTTCAGGCCCCAGGGGAAAGGACAGTCCCACAGTGAGGGCTGGTGGCCAGGTGAGCTGATTGGGCCTGATAAGTGAAGGGACACAGAGGGGGCTGGCCTGTGTCTTCTGTCCCCAGGTCCCAGCCCCAATCAACCCCCGCCCTAGTCCTTTCCCCACATCCCGCAGAGAGCCACACCCAGGGCCCCATGCCACTGGCCTTTTGACACCTTATCACTGTCTTGATTTGGCAACGCCGCTTCTCCACCACAGACCTAAAGCAAAAACCACCTGTCCGACAAGCCTAACCAACCTGCTCAAAATACTTCTGCCACCAACTGAGTGCCCAGGTGGGCACTGAGGGTCCCAAGTAAATAAGACACTGTCTTGGCTGCTGGCAAGCAGGCTGCCTATTTACTAATCTCTGCCCACATCCCCAGGGAGGGACATTAATCAATTTCTTCATTCAGCAGACTGCTGATTACAGACCCAGCCTGTGGCAGGCACATTCCAGATATGGTGGCATAGAGGGCTGACCAAGTGCCTGCCTTCCAGGAGCTGGGGTGGGAATGGGGGGACAGAGAGCAAGTGGATCGACACGTACTAGAATGTCCAGGAGCAGTGGATGCTGAGAAGATGAATACACAAGGCGAGATCAGAGTGGGAGGAGGGACGAGGAGCAGCCCTTTTAGAGGAGCACGGTCGAGAACAAGTGACATTGGTTGGAACGGAGGCCTGGAGCAGGCTGTGCCGGGACAGGTGGGAGGAGTCTGAGTGCCGTGGTCAAGGGAGAACTCCTGGCTATACTCCGGGTGGAGGGGAGTCACGGCAGCAGAGCGATGTGGTCCAGCTTCATTTTCAGGCCGCCTTGTGCTGCCATGTGCAGCCCAGGTGGCAGCTACTGCACAAGCCCAGGCAAAGACTGTAGGGGCTCGGACCAGGGAGCCAGCCTGGGAGGCAGGACCCAGGGTGGCTATTCAAAAGGACTCCATTGTGAACAGCTAGGTCCTGCCAGTGACTGCCCAGGGGATGTGGGGCACAGGGCCTCGGTGGACTTGGCCTGCCCAGCATCCCCATCTCCTCCTTTGACTTCCTCTTGGAGAATGTCCCCTCCCTATGTTCAGCCCCAGGTTTGGGTGGGACTGGGTCTGGGGCCCTGACTCCAGGTGCCCCAGACCCAACTGCATGCATCACCACCCACCCACCCCAGCTCCTCCACCCCCACCCACCACTGGACTGGCTCAGTGATGGGCTGGGTAAATGGGAGACCAGGATGAGGGGACTTCCCGACAGTGAAACCAACACAGAGCAGGGCAGAGCCAACAATGCCAAGTGAGAGAGATGGAAAGGGTCTCCTAACCACCAAGGCCGGCCTCCAGTGGCTGACTCGTCAGTTCCATGGGCCAGGTGGGGTGGGTACTAATGCCACTCGAAATCAGGAGAGTCTTTACTGAAACATTTTTTGGATAAAAGGAAATTTCATTTCATTCCAATAAAGGTATTAGATGACCAAGCTCGCCTCACCTTCCCTCTGGAGCCTGCCCTGTGTTTATTCTTCAGTGCCAGCAGCGAAAGCTGACTGCAAGCCATGCCCTGATCCGGATCTGGACATGCGCACTGGCTGGTGTCAAGTAGGAGACTTATGAATTGCAGTTTGTGGCCCTCTTAACTTGGGGAGCTGGTGCCTAGGCCCCAGCCTCTAGGCTGTGCCATCGTAGAGTTTCAGATCTCAGCTCAGACCCAAGCTTGTCAGAGAACCTTTTCCTGACCTCCCCGCAGACTAGGTCCAGCCCTCTTCCCACCCCCTTTCTTGGCACCCTGCGCTCTCCCTTCATAGTGGTTATTATTATAATTGAAATTAATAGTGTGATGGGTTGTTTGCTAATGTGTCCCCCACTAGACCTGTGAGCCATATGTGGGCAGGGACTGGTTCTCTCTTGTCCAGCAGGGTATTCCCAAGGCCTGGGACAGAACAGATGTCTGCAAAACATTTGGCAAAAGGAGGGATAGAGTCCATGAAGGCTTGAGCTGCTGTGCTGGGCCTCAGGCCCGCCAGCACTTCCTGTGAGCCAGGCATTCAGTCTCACTTCTGCTGACAAGCGTAACAGAAGAGAAGATGGCCTCCAAAACCGCAACTATGCTGACCTTTCAGAATTTAGGGTGTCAAGACAGTGACCCTGTTTTTCTAGCATGGTAGGAAGTTATTTTGGGGGGTGGGAGTGGGATGGTTGAGTAGAGGTAAAAACGTTGGCGACCTGGAGCAAGCAAGGAACATCTTAAAAAATGGTCTTACTCAAAAGTCCAATTGTTCGGTGTGAATTAACTGACCCATATTTGCTGAGTGAAGAGTTTTCAAGGTCCTTTGGCTTCATGACATTTTGGGGGAAGCAGAATAGGGATCATTATCTCCATTGAGAAATAAAGAAGGCCACACTTGGGCTTGCCCTGTGCAGTCAGCTCAAGCTGGGTCTGAATGCCAGGCTGCCCAGTGTGGGGTGGGGGGGCGGTGCTGGGGTGGGCATGCTTTGGTATAAATTGCTTGTGTTAAATAATTAATTATATTGGAATCTCCATCTCTGGGTTGGAAGGTACTTCAAGGGCCATTTTATTCTACCTCCTAGGAGCTGTAGTGCTGTGTGACCACGGGTAAGTCACTGTACCTCTCCAAGCTTGTTTCCGTAATTGGTAAAACAGAGTGATATGGGGGCCAGACATCTGAAGGCACTAGAGAACTGCTGGTGCTTAGATGCTGCCTTCTTTCCTTGCAAGAGTTACCACACCCCGAATAAGACCCGCAGAAGCTGTCAGCTAAGAATTTGCAAAGCTGATTTGCATGTGATTTGCACAGGGGTGTTTAGCCTAACCCAAAGAGGTCTACTTGCAGAAGGCTGCAAAGCCAGCCATGTTGAATCTCTCAAGCCAAGATTCACTTCATCAGCTTGACGGAGACAGCGGCCCTCGCTTCAGAGCCACCCTACTCACTGTGACTGCCTTACCCGCCCCCCACCCACGGCAAAGTTAAGGTGGTCAATTGCACTGTAGCTAGACTGCCCCCTTTCTGGGGTCACCTTGGGTGCATCCGGTCCCCCCTTCCCTCAGGCTGCCAGGGTCTCCACTGGTCCCTGGTCGAGGAGCAGGGAGACCCAAGAAAGGAAGGGGGACTGGCAAGCGGTTGAGGCCGAAGGGGCGCGGGGACGTGGGAAGTGGGCTCGGGGCTCCCTCCTCCACCCTGCTCCAGAGGTCTCTGGGGGAGAGCAGGGGGCCCTGGGCCAGTGGCGGGGTCTCCGCAGGGGACTGGGACGGGAGCGCCCCGCGCCCTCTCACCTTTCACTTGCGCCTCATACTCGGCCTGCAGCCCCCGCTCCCGCCGCAGCTTCCCGTGCGCGGCCATGGTGGCCGCGCCGTCGAGCCCCGCTGCTCCCACGCGGCCACGAGCGGGCCTGGCGCGGGGACCCGCGGCGCCGCAGCCACCACCCTGCGCCGGCCCCGCCCCGCCCCGCCCCCAGCGCGGCTCCTGGTGGGGGCGGGGCGGGCCGGGCCGGGCGCGCCCGGAGGGGGCCGGGGAGGCAGGGGGCGCCTCCCACCCGCTGCACCCCGGGCCTTGCTGCCCCTTCCCACTGGGCCCGCACCAGGGCTGCCTTGTGCCAAGCAGCCAGGGCGGCTGTGAGAGCCCCCAGGTGCCCAGAAAGCTACCCCCCCCGCCCCCCCGCCTCCCCATCCACTCCATCAGAAGGTTGTCTTTGGTCACCCCTGCCAGACTGCACCCTTCACAGCATGGCCAGTGGCCCTCAACACCAGCGGGCACTGGCACCATAGCTGCTCCAGGTATTGGACTCCCCAAGTGGCCGGCTTCCCCCAGACTTCCAGGACATCTGAAGGGGCCCTCCCTTCCCAAGGAGCCTGGAGAGCTGGGGTATGAGGTTCCGTGGGGCGGGGATGGAAGAAAACAGAACCTCAGCAGCTGGCTGTTGTTCCGTCCAGGCCCCCTTGGTGGGGGAGCAGGGTTCAGCTATGGTTCTCCTTCTGCTCAACCCCATAGGGAGGAACAAGACTCATTTCCCCATAGGCGGTTACCACTTCCTGCTGCCGGAAGACGCTCTTCTGCCTCCTTTCCCCTGCAGCTTGCACCTGCCCTGTCCTAGGCCTGGGGGGAGGGCAGCCCCTCAGAACAAAGTCCTAGCTAGCCTGGGCGTTAAGCCTTGGGGCCTTCCTCATCCAGGGGTGGTGACGTCTACTTCCACCCCTCCCTACCAAGTCAGAGCCGCAGGGCAAAAGCTTTTCACCAGTGAGGTGGGAACGCAGGAGGCAGGAGGCTGACGAGCCAGACTAGACGACTGTCTTCAGTTTGGTGTGAGGGAAATCCCTAGAGTATAGATGGTAGGAGAGGGACAAAGCAGTTAGGCACCGGGCTGTGTCTGGGGAGGCAGCTAGTACAAGGAGTCCAGGAATGTGTGTAAATGGACTTCAATGTAAGGCTCTGTGCAAGTGCAGGCACACATGACCTTGACCTGCAGATGGGGGGGGGGGGGTGTAGGCTGTGCAGATACTTCCTGCCTTTAAACCATGAGCCATTAATTTTCTTGCCCAGAAGGAAAAAACAGTCCCTCAGCTCCCTTCTCTAAGATGCCAAGTGTCCACGCGGCCTGGGGCTTCAAGGCCTGGGAGCTAGCCAGACCCTGGCAGGCCCAGGACCTGGACTTCCAGCAGCTGGTCTCAGAAGTACCAGTGTTCGAGTTCTCCAGCAAGGGAGGTGAGCCAGTGCCCCTTCCCACAGCATGCACGGGCACACCCTCCTCCTAATGTGTTCCTGTGTCAGGAGAGAGTCACATGTCCCACTACCGCCTCAGGTCAAGGGGAACCAGGGTCCCAAGCCCTTCATTAGCTAACCCCAACACACCCCGCCTGCCCCCTACCCCTCCATCCGAACCCTGACTGGTCCCTCCAAGTCCCTCATCCACCCAGCAGAGTCAGGGACATGGCTCAAGCCCACAGGAAATGGCCCCAGGACCTGCTTTCAAATGTTCTCTTCAGTCCCTTTCTGACTCCAGAAATCCTCAAATGATGCCCCTGCTTTAAAACCTTGTGTGATTAGCCCTACTTTTAGGACATTTGTTTGGCATTTAAGGCCCTGAATGAAACTGCTCACTACTGCTTGCTCTACCCTTAGCTCCACTGTTCCCCTTCTAAGGATCCAAAAGCCAGTTATCCCGCAGAAGGTGAGGACCAGATCTGCAGACCTTGCTAAACCCATTGAGGACTGTCCACTTGGTCCTGAGGGGTGATTGCAGAGCTGATGTGGTCAGGTCTTCTGCCTGGAGGATGGGCCAGAGGGAGGTGAGATCAAGAGTGAGCTGCAACTGCCATTCACTCGATGAAAACATGAATTAGGCAGGGAGGGTCCCAGATCAGACGCTATCAGGCCCCTCCTATTTTCCTAAAAGTTGTTACAGCACACTCTCAGGTCCTGGCCGAGCTTGCCAAAATTTGATACCCGGCTGCTTTGACAAAAGCAAAGTACTCAAAAGTCAAATGTTGGTGAAAATGGAAGTCAGCTTTTATTCAGGAATACCGGTGACCTGAGGAGAGATGTTAAGTTAACCCATCTCCCTAGTAAACCTGAAGAATGCCAGACTAAAGCCATCGCAAAGACTCAGGTTTACTGAGAGGTTTTTTAAAGAGGGGGCTGACAGAATGGAAAGTGGGAAATGAAAAGCAGGAGGGAGGCGGACGTGAGCAGCGAGGGCTTCATGCAAGGTCTCAGGTGCAAGGTCTCGCCAAGACTCCCTCTGGTCTCTGCTCCCATCTTTACTGTTATCCCAGGGTCTGGGTACTACGTACAGGTCTGCAGCTTCAGGCTGGCTGTAAAGCAACTTTACATTTATGTAATTAATATCATCTGGCCCCACAACCAAGGTTCAAAATATCAAATAACCATGGGAAAAGAAGGAACTCAGAGAAATGCATGCCAAAAAATTAACTGTGTCCTTTCAAAATCTTTTAGAGCCCATGCAGTTTTAGGCCCCGACATGGCTTCAGTCCTGCTCCCTCCAACAAAGCCAGCTTCCCAGGAGGAGAGAAGATTAACGACAGGGGCTCCAGGGCTTAGGGCTGTGCACCTTGGACGGTATAGGTTCACCCCGTGGGGAAGCGTCCGTGGGACCCACCCCCATCCACACGGGGAGGGGGCAGAGGGGCCTGCTTTCCTACCCTCAGCCTTCCGGCTTCATTGGCACAGAAGCGGCCGCGGCCAGGAGGAGGCGGCTGCCGCACAGGCAGGGGAAGTGCTGGGTTCCTGAGGCCAGCCGGGCCTGCAGCTTCCCCTCTCCCCGCCCGCCTCCTCCCGCAGTTCCCACCTCCGCCCAGGAAACCTAACCGCCTGGCGGCAAGCGGCCCGCCAGGGACACAGGGCGCGGAGGGCAGAGGGCAGGCCGAGTCCACGTGGGCTGGCGCGGCAGGAGGACGGCTCGGCGCGCGCGTGGGAGCCTTCGCCAGCTCCCTCCCCTCGGCGCCCGGGCGCGGCCGAGGCAGCGCGCATGCCCGGCCGCTCCGCCGCGCAGAGGCCAGCCCCCGCGCCGCCGGGCCAATCGGAGCCTGGGAACGAAGCCTGACGCCAGCTTGCCAACCGGAAGGAACTGACGCCAGGAGCTGAGGGCGGGACGAGGCTCCGCTCCGAGCCATACAAAGGGAAGCCTGCGACTTGATCCAATCATAACACAGCCTCGCCCGAGCAGGCGAGGGGGAGAGCGGCCGGGGTGCGCAGGCGCGCCTTCCGGCCCCGCCCCCCAGTCTACGCTTCACCAGCTGCCTGTTGGTCACGTGCCAGGAGCCAGCCAAAGAGAGTAGCCCGGGCGTGGCGAATTATTCATCCCAGCGGGGTAGCGGAGTGTCACCTGCAGTAGCAGGGGCATGACGTGTAGTGACAGCTCCGGAGTGCAGAGCTCGCCTAGGGACTAGAAGCAAGCGATGGCGTTGTGGCCAGAGGGCAGGGAGGAAATGCTCAGGAGCGCGTGTTAGGGCTAGGGTGAGGCCACGACAAACAGGGTTTATATCCTGTGTGAAACTGTAATGGTGGACACATGGTTTTATGCAACGCAGACAGGGAACCCTAATGTTATCCAGACTGCCAATACTATATAGTATTGGCTCATTCATAGTAAATTATCCCACCTAATGCAAAATGTTAATAGGGGAAACTATGAGAGGGGCGAGCAGGGGTAAGTGGAACTCTATTATCTGACCAATTCCTCTGCCGACCTAAAACTGTACTAGAAATGAAGTCTATTCTTAAATGAGGGCTCAGGCTAGAGAGTAGATTCAACAGGTATTAGGGTAATTGAACACACAGGACTTGCTGACCATTTGGGTGGCTGGGGAGGGTGAAATCATGGACCGTTGACAGGGCTGGAGCAACTGGGTAGCTGGTTGGGCTACTACCCAGACAGCTGTAGATAACCCCAACGTCTGCATCTGGAGCCCAGGAAGTAAGAATTGGAGCTGCTACAGCCTAAAGTGTCAGTAGTGAGAGAAAAAGGCAGAAGACGGGACATTCAACATACAAGCCAAGCAGAGGTAGTGAAGAATGTCAAAAATGGGATAACTACCTTTGAGGTCTGAGGCTGGCTAGCCCAGGCTTGTTCCTCAAAACACATTCAGAGTGGAAGAGCTAAAAGGGCCCTGAAGGACCATCTAGTTCAGCCCTGGGGCATTAATGAGGACACAAGGCCCAGCAAGGCAGTGGCAGAGCAGGGCTCTGAAGGCAGGGCGTCTGCCTACATGGCAGGGGTCTCCCTCCCTGAGCCCAAAGCTGCTCAAAGTGGTCAGATTTGGGAGTCCCACCTCCAAAGCCCTGACAGAGCTCTCTCCTTGTACTTGGGCTTGGCAGGACGCTCTGGGCCATGAGGCTGGGAGGCTCACATCCACACGGTCACAGAGGAGCTGGGGAGAGGCACACACCCTTGGATGTGCGCACACAGGCATGCACACGCACACGCACACACGCGTGTGCACACACAAATCCCCCAGGCCACGAGGTGAAGTTTATTGTGAAAGCTCGTGGGGTGAGGATGGGATGCGGCAGCTCTAGGAGGCTGAGTCAGAGGCCTCCGAGCTGTCCTTGACGTCAGTGCTCTCTGTGGTCTCGCTGACCTCGCTGAGGTCCTTGCTGTCCCCACCACTATCCTCCGCGGCCAGACTCTTCTCCTCACGACACGCTTCCCCTGCACTCGGAAGCGAATTGCCTTTGCTCTCCACCTTGTTCTCGATGGCACCCAGCACCACGTGTCTGCCTTTTTCCTTCAGCTCCAGGTGCCGCCTCAGCTGCCACCGGGAGCCCAGGGAGAAGCGAGAGGACAGAGATAGCGCCTAAGTTTCCAGACAACGGGGCGGTGAGAGCCTGGCCCTGTCGCCTGCCAGGGGTAGGGCATAATAAGAGGCAGCAGGGCCAGGACAGGAAACAGGACCAAGTGAGGAGACCTGGCTGGAGTCCTGGCTCTGGGCCTCAGCTTCCTCATCTGTAAAATGAGGCTAATCGTGCCCCCTCACACGGGCTGCGGTGAAGCCCCCAAGAGGGAACTATGCCCCTTCACCAGCAGTGCCCCCTGAGGAGCCTTGGGCAGGCCTCTTTCTCCACAGCCTGTTTTGTCTTACCTCTGAGCAAGCAGGCCGCAGCTGTCTCCAGGCCACCCACAGCTGTTCCTGGGCTGTACCCACTGCCCCTCTAGAAAGCCTCCTCCTTTTGCCTCTCACGTCACCCCCACAAGCCTCTTCCTCAGAAAACAGCATCTTGGGGGGATGGCCTCCTCGACAGCTCAGCCGAGGCCTGCCTCCCCACTGGACAGCTTAGGAAACCAAGGGCAAGAGGGGCCACGACTCCCAGCAACATAGCCACAAGGGCTGGCACCAGAGGCAATCTCCCCTTCCAACCACTGTGGACTGCCTCCTGTCTCAGGGCTCCCCGCCTGCCTTGCTCTTCTCCACTGTGGGGACCACTGCCCTGGCCCAGCTGGACTCTTACCTCATCGGCCATCTGGGTGAGGTCCCGCTTCATCGCATACGCATCTTCCCCATCCGCATAGTATTTGGGCTCCACTTCACTGATCCTGGGGGCAGGGGGTGGGGAGCAAGAAGGAAGACCCTGACCTGGTATCCTATGCTAATGCAGTGTTGAGTCATTTTTTCTCTCTGACGGACCCTTGTGGAGACAGCAAGCCCAGCTAGAAGGAATTCTTTTTCAGGAACCCCATTTCCGCCATGGCCTTCCCTCTGCTCTCTCCAGCGAAGCCTAGCAGTAAGTAGCGCCCATGCCCTTCCCTCCCTGTCCTGCTCCCTGTCACTTACTGAGCACGCAGCTAGTTGCTCTGCCTAGCTATGGCGAATGGAACCCGGGAGAGGGGTGCTATGGCCCTGGTTCGAGGGTAGTCACCCCAGGCAACATGGCCCCTGCCCAAGTAGCATGTGTGCAGACTCAGGTGGCCCTGCCACTGGAAGGGGAGCTGGACTTGATGGCCTAGAAAGGCCTGCCAGCCAGCCCTAAGACATGGCAACTGTTGACTTAGCATATGAAACAGTTCCTACCAGAGACATCCTAAGCCGGGTCCAAGATCACTCCCTTAAACACCCAGCCTGGTGGCCACCACCCTTCCTAACAGTCCCTCCTCTTCATCCTCCACCAAATTGGAGCCGAGTGCTCTGTTGACGGGCCCTCCATGGGCAGCCCAACTCAGCCTCACTTTCAAGTGCCTTTTGCCACTGTCTACTGGGCATGCTGACTCCCTGCCAGGTACTCTTTCACCTGTGCTGGATACACAAAGACCCCCACACGTCCTCGAGCAGACCTGCCCCCATCCACCAGGCTGCCCAAGGCTCTAGGTCCCTCCGCTGCTCTAGCTGATGGCCCTGCCCTCCTGGGTGCACACTACCCTTCCTTCTGCTCCTGCTTGGATGCTTCTAGGTGCCTGGTCACCCAGAGTCCTGCTTCTCAGCATCTGCTCATGTCCTAGGCCCGTATCTCTCTACTTCCAAACTTTTGCTAAAAGCCTGATGTGCTCTTCACCACACCGCCCTCCACCAGCCTCAGCCAGCATCAAGCCAAGCCACCTTCTCCATCACCACACACATCAAGCACATTTCATCAGGTAGGTGCCATCTGCATGCTAGCTTTTCAATCAGCAGCCACCAAGTGTGGAGCAGGCATCCCCCGCTTCTCAAGCCATCCCCACCCCTCTGCCTGGAAGGCAGCTCAGCTCATCTCAGCTGCCTGGATGGGCCAGACCCAGGACAAGTCCCAGCCCATTAGAGAAACCTAGATCTACTTACTGAAAGTTGAGGGTGTTGGAATAGAGGTGCAGGGCGGCCCGGTTACTGCAGGGGAATAAGGCACTGCTGAGCTGCACAGACAGGGACAGCATGTCCAGGTCCTGCCCCTCCTTCTAGTCCCCCCTTCCCACTAATCCCACTTCCTGGATCTTCTCCAAAAGCCAAGGTACCCCAAGTCCCCCTATCAAGATGGTATTGCTTCCTCCCCGCATTTCCCCTTCTCTTGGCCCGGCTGCCACCTCTTCCTGACATGCAGAGAGACGTATTTGGCATTGAAGTTCTCTATCATGGCTCGGGAGGCCTGGTCCATCAGCTTCTGAGCCAGGCCAAGGCGCCGGTGGGAACGCTTCACAGCCTGGTGGGAGAAGGGCAGGCAGGGGGTGGGACCTTGAGGGCTGCCCCAACTCAAACTTCCACCCCAGCCAGAGCATAGATGGGCCCTACGTACCAGTGAGGTGATATGTCCATGGGGCACGTCATCTGGGTCCTCTTCCCTAGAGAAGGAGAAAGGAGAGACTAGAAAGAAGTTGCAAGCAGATGCAGTCACGCCCAGGCCGCGAACATGGTGCAGACACAAATTCCTCTAGGCTGGCCCTACAGCCCTCTCGGACTTGGGCTGGGGGAGAGCTGAGAACCTCTCAGATCAGAGCAGCCCATGCTGTTCCCCTCTGCTGCCTCAAAACACATGCAGCATCCACCAGATATGTGCGGTGTCAAGAGAACACTATTCTGTGATCAGAAGAAATGGCTGTCAAGCCACAAAAGAACAGGAGGAGCCTTAAATGCACATTGCCAAGTGAAAAAGCCAGTCTGAAGAGGCAACAGACTGATTCCAACTCAATGACATTCTGGAAAAAGCAGAACTACAAAGACAGTAAAAAGTCCAGTGGTTGCCAGGGCTTGGGGGGAGGGAGGGGCGAGGCAGAGGAGCACGGTGAAACCCTTCTGTGTCATAGGTGGACACATCATTTGTCCGAACCCATAAAGCACACAACTGAGAAAACCACCATAATGTCAACTACGGCTAATAATGCATCAATGGCGGGTCATCGTTTACAATAAAGTACCACGTAACATGTTAGTAATAGGGCTGGCCCGTGGCTCACTTGGGAGAGCGTGGTGCTGACAACACCAAGTCAAGGGTTAAGATCCCTTTACCAGTCATTTTTTTAAAAAAGAAAAAAGAAAGAAACAACATGTTAGTAATAGAGGGAAGTGGGGGGGATTATATGGGAACTCTTTGTATTCTCCGCTCAATTTTTCTATAAACTTTATAGTCTATTAAAAAAAATGCGTATTATTTTTTCGAAAACCCACAGCAGCATCCACCAGGCATATGGTGCTGCCCCCTGCCCCAGCCCCGGCCGTAGGCTTCCCTCTTCCTCCTTGGTGACTCACATTTTGGCCAGGACGTACCCCACAATCTTCCCATTCTCATCCTCAGCAATGTAAGAGAGCTGGTGACAGGGAGGGAAAGAAGTTAGAAAACAATTTCATGTCAGAGTTGGAGGAGCCCTTGGAGGGCAGCTGCTCCTACAGCCCGCCTCCAGCTGTGCGCATGACACAGAAGCTGTTTAAGTGCTGAGCTCTGTGACGGTTCGTGACCTCTGGACACCACGCTGTGCCCTGTCCTTGACCCGGAAGGGGACAGACACAAGGTAGGAGTCCTGCTCCTGTTGTGCTCTCCCTTCAGATACCTCCTTTCCATTTGCCCCCTGACCTCACCGGACCACGCAGCCCCCGGGCTCTCACGGCCTTGCCCACTCCTCCGTAGCCACCCACATGGGCTTTGCTTTTCCTCGCCTGGCTTCCCTCGGCTCCCAATTCCACAGCTGCCCACCTGGGGCCAGGAGAGGCCGTGGTAGAAGTAGTACTTCATCTGATAGTTCTCGGGCAGGCAGAGGAGGTTGCAGTGCTGCATGTTCATCAGGTCCTCCGGCTGCGGGGGAGGGCGGTGGGACGTCAGTGCACGGCGGCGGCGACTAAGCCCCCCGTCTGTCTGCTCGACCCTCCGCGGCGCTGAGCGGCCTGACCCACGGCCGCAGTGCACAACCCGTCTGTTCCAGCAATGAGCGGGAGCGCCCCGGAGGTCCCCGAAGCCCACCCGGGTGACGCGATGCGGCCCCGACATCAGGCAAACGGGGGATGCGCAGCCGCAGCCCCGCGCCCGGCCCCGCCAGCCTCCTCTCCGGGCCGACACGGCGGCCGCGGGCGTTCGGGCCCCCGGGCCGGGCTGGGCCGGGCCCCTCGAGAGCATGCGCACGCGGCCGCCCGGCCCGGGCCCACGCGGCGCGGACAGCCCCCGTCCCGGGCCCTCACCCTGGCATTGCGGATGTTCATAACGGCGGCGGGGCTCGCGGGTCCCAGCGGCTCGCGAACGCGCAGACACCTGCCGCCGCGCTCCGGGACGACGCCGGGGCGGCCGGGCCGGGGCTGGGGCTGGGGCTGGGGCTGGGGCCGGGGCCAGGGCGGGGTACGGAGCTGGAGCTGGGCTTGCGGGGGCGGTGACGGAAGGGGCGGTGCGCGCCGACCGGATACCGGCCGGAAGTGCGCGGCCTAGGGCTCGCCCCTGGCCGTTCGGCCAATGAGAGGCGCGGGCCTATCCGCGGGGCGGAAATCGCCCCGGAGCCGGGGCAGGCGGAAGATGCGGCGCGGCGGCCGCCCCCGCGAGCCCACAGACGCGCGCACACGGGCAGCTGGGCGGGCTCGGCTTTATTCCGCGCCACGGCGGGCGGGGGCGGGGACCTGGGCCGGGGCGAGGCGGCTCAGCAGGGCGTCCAGCATCTCCTCGCACATGGCCAGGCACCGCGGCACGTGGAAGCAGCCTGCGGGGAGAGGCGGGCGGCAGGGTTGGGGGGGGGCCAGAGCGAGACAAGTGCCACGAGCCCCTGCGGCCCAGCCCTGGCCCCACTCACCTTTGAAAGGACCCCCCTTGATGGTGAGGGCGACCTTTCCGTCTCGGTTCAGGTAGCCAAACCATTCCCCATACTCGGGATCGCGAAACTGGAATAGCAAGGAGACAGTGACAGCTAGCGCCTGCAGGACACGCCTACATGCCATGGCCTGGGGAAGGGGCGCTCGCCGGTCCCACTGCACCGCTACCGGGGGTCAGAACCCGGGTTGACCCCAGGTAACGTGGCTCCAGAATCAAGTGCTCTTAACCGGGACACCGAGTCCTGGAGAAAGATGAAAGCAGGGATGGAAGGTAGCAGGCAGTCTGCAGCTGTAGGCCTCGAGATTAAACACTGAGGGGGGAATAGAACCCCACTCTGGGACGATAGAAATGTTCTATATCCTGATTGTGGCGGTCGTTATATAGGTGCACACATTGTCATGACTCTGAACTGGACACATCAAATGGACACATTTAAGGGTGTGTAAGTTGTACTTCAATACAATGGATTTAAAGAAAGAATCTGATGGAGGCAATGACCTGGCACTATATAAGTGACACGCCCGGAGCTCCTGTTTCGTGCCTCACAGGATTTTTAGTAGATGAGACTGTGCACATCCATCACTGACATCTAACTCGTGTCCTTCCTCACCAGTGATTCCCAAATGCATCTTGTCCTCTCTCTGCCCCTGCTCTGCTGCTTCTGATACAGGGAACAGCAGCTCAGTGGACACAGTCCACACTACTTCCTTCTCTCCTGCCCCCATCCCATCACACACCTGTCAGGGCACACTACAGGGCCCTGGCCTGGGTCCTTCCTTTTCCTTACCTGATACAAAGTTAAGTAGAGCCCTTTCTCAGAAGGATCACAGATGAAATCAATTTCATTGACATTGACTATCAAAATGTCTCAAATTGTAGCCTATGAGAGTTAGTGTATTCTTCATAAGGGGTAAAACTTGTTCTGTATCTACTCATACTATTCTCCGAGTTACATTGTTTACATTCTTTACTTTTTGACTACTTGATCTGAAACAGGGAGAAAATGAAGAATTCTTAAATTTTCCACATTAATTGCTTTTCTGTGCAGTTTTGTTTTTGTTTTGTTTTGTTTTGTTTTTTTTTGTTTTTTTGATATCTGGATTCTCTGTTGTTGTTTGGTTGTGGTTTTTTTGGCAGCTGGCCGGTAAGGAGATCCAAATGGATATCTGGATTTTTGCTTTCTGTATTCTCTTATTGGTTAGTGCATAATATATTACCTGTTGACTATAGCTTTTGTAATTGTTTAATGTCATCTCTCTCTCATTGAAATGTATTTCTTCCATTTCACTTTATAGTTAAAACCGGTGGCCTTTAATACATGCTCTTTATGAATGCTTCCGATATGAAGATACACCCACAGATCTAACAACTGGTGCTGTTTGGAAGCATTGCCGCGCCAGCGTGATACTTGGAGATGCCTCTCTGACTGCAACATAATATACACACATCTGGGATTTCTGTTGTTGACAAAGCCAGGTGCTGCTAATACCACTGTGGTTCCTTGCCTCTGTTCATAATGGAAGCAAATGCTAGATTTCAGTTAGAAGTTAGTTCAAATAAAGACGTAATGTTCCCCCAGGTTTTGCAGCCCACAGATCCGGGGATAAGATCCCTTGCTATAGTCCTTCCAGTACCCAGGTTTACCAACGGAGTGAGTCAGTTGTGGCTTTAGAAACACCTGATAAATCTTCATTCACCACCCAGTCCTTGCACCCGTGGGTGCCCTGCCCTGGCGTGGCACTCGCAGGCACAGCTCATCACTCTGCTGTAGTACTTGGACCTCTGGGGGGCCCTGGCTTGGTTTCTTTCCTACCCCACAACTGATTCTTGTCTCCTTTGCCAGGTGTGCTCCTACCCCGTCTTCTCTTCTCCTTGGGCGCTCGGAAGCTTACTTTGCCTCTTGGCTCTCAGTAACTATATCCTTGTGGCACCTAAACATTTGTGGTCAAATAGAGACGGAGAAATCCAACTTCTGCTGGACCAGACCCTGCCCCTTCTGCCCCGCAGCTCTCACCCTGAGCCTCCTTCACTCTCCCGGCCTCTGCCCTGTGCCCTCCAGCAGCCTCCCTTTCCAAAGCCCCCAAACATACCTAAATCAGAGAGGTGACTCCTCTGCACAGAGCCCTTTCCCTGCCCCGTCTGCCTTTATTCCCTCCCACTTGCCCTCATTCCCAAGTCTGCCAGGGCTCCTTGTTTAAAGTTATGAAGCCCCCTTGCTGGGCTCTGGCAGGTCTGACATGCTCCTGCCATGCGCCCTTTCCTCGCTGGGCCCTGCCCCAGTCGCTCAGACACTCCTGCCATACTCGTACATTGACTCAGGTCTCCGCTCTATCTCCTGCTGCCACTCAGGAGGTTTTCCCTGGCCCTGCTTCTCCTGCTTTATTATTTTCTGTAGCTCGATGGTCACTATGTTTGCTTGTTTCCTTGTTTATAGACTGCACACCACCACCCACACCCCTCCCTCACTGAAATGTGAGCTCTAGGAGGGCAGACTCTTTCTCATTGAGTGGACAGAGGGCACTAGAGCCCCAGGAACTCTCAGACCATTTGAGGGGCCACACCCAGGGAGGGGGCAAGGAAGGGGATGGGGAAGAGCCTCCCTGGCCCCAGCCAGGCCAGACGCCCCCCAGGCCTGCCCAGCACAGCCTCTACATGCCCCCCATCCCTGCCCAGCCTCCTCCCACAGCCTCAGGAAAGCCTGGCCCTGGCACGGCCTGCCGGGGGAGGAATGGCTGCCTGCCATCTCCTCTGCACCCTCATAGAGCTTTTAGAGGGGACGAGGAGGCAGCACTCACCTGGCGGAAGGTGTACTCGGCCACCTGGTAGAAGAGGTGTAGCAAAGCAGAGTCCCCACTGTCACTGTAGCCCATGAGGAAGGCAATCATGGCTTCACTGTGCGGCCACCAGAGTTTCATGGCCCACTCCAGCTGAAAGCAGAGCAGAGGCAGTTGTCTGGGTCCCCCCGCCCCCACAGCCCTCTCTGCAGGGTGCGTCCCCCCCCTTCATTTTACCAGACCTGGCTCAGTCTGCATCTGGCCCAAGCACTTGGAGCTTAATTGTGGGACATCTCTGGGGAGAGTATCAGTGGCCCCCCAGAATGGGACTAGCTTCCTGACCTGGATGCACCCCAAGCAGCCCCTCTAAAATTAGAGCGAGGGTGGGGCAGGCTCCCCTAGCCCTTGAATCAAAACCCTGTCTTGTCGGGCCGAACCCGTGGTGCACTCGGTAGAGTGCTGCGCTGGGAGCGCGGCGACGCTCCCGCCGCAGGTTCGGATCCTATATAGGAATGACCGGTGCACTCACTGGCTGAGTGCCGGTCACGAAAAAACGACAAAAAAACAAAAAAAACAAAAAAAAAACCCTGTCTTGTCCATCTGTCCTTAAGCCCCTTGGACACTCGGCTCCTGTTCATGGTCGGGACAATCACCCTCCGGTGACCTGCACCGGATCAAGGTGCAGTCCAAGACAACACAGCATAAGCAACCTCGTCCGGCCACCAACACATTAAAGTTGCCCAGAGAGCCTTTCAAAGGCACTGGGCTCTGGACAGAGGGACATGTGTCTGAGCACCAGCATGTGCACAAGCTCCCTAATGGTCTCCATATGACATGGGCTTAGGAACCACTGGCACAGAAGTCAGGTTCAAATCCCGAGTCCCCTTCCGTGAGACAAGGATGACTACAGCACCCCCCTCCCAGCGCAGAAAGCCTTAGAACAGGGTGAGCAACGCATGGGTCCTGTGTGTGCCCCACCTGGGTGGGGCAGAGGTCGTCGGCGTCCTGGAAATAGAAGAGGCCTCCATGGTCAGGGTCCCATCCAGAGCGGAAAGGCAACAACAGGAACTTGTTGATAACGTGGGCTCGAAGTTCAGGGTCGCCTTTCCGGATGGCATGGCGCAGCAGGAACCAGCCTGCTTCCAGTGCGTGGCCTGGCGAGGGGCTGGGGTGAGGCGGGAACCAGGTCCGCCCCCAGGTGCGGGAGAGTGTGTGTATGTGTGAGTGTGCGTGAGTGTTCGTGTGTGTGCATGAGTGTGAGCGCATG